>NC_051861.1:120638048-120985548 GCF_015732765.1 Culex quinquefasciatus
CTTAAATCGATTTCTGAACTCGACAGATTGCTTACTGTCGTCCTTTTTTTCGTCGGCAGTAATTTATGGTAACTGCGGTTAGAAAACCGAGACGTCGTGTCAATATGGCGGTGTTTTCCCGTATCACCCTAAAGTTTTCATTTAAATAAAAATAAATAAATAACATTAAATTAAATTAAAACGGCATAAGTTGAAAACAAAGAAAATAAATCAAGTGTGACTTCCAGCTTCCAGGGTTTCACGACAGTTAGCACCGAGGTTAGCACCCTACCAGTAAAAATAAATAAAACATAAGTTTCGATTTCATTTTACATACCGGTTAGCGAGATTTGAGAAGTTTTAGTCGCAAAAAAGTAAAAGATGCCAAATTTCACCTTCACAGTTGGCCTGTGCGATTTCTTTACTTTTCACACATTTTGATTCGCAGCTGAGTGTTACATAAACGGCAAACTCGTTGCTCGATTTTATTTTCGTGATTATTTCGTCCTTTTCAAATCGATCTCTTTTTAAGTGTTAAAACAAATAATATAGCCACGTGAAATTTCAACAAGCATGTAATTTTCCACAAACTGGAATCAATCCGGATTACACGTCTCGTCTCCCAAACATGCAAATCATCCGGGGAAATCTCACTTTTTGAAGCCCGAGTCACGCAGTAGGCGGATTCCCACAGTAGGCAGCAGCGCCTACTAAGTGTACCTACTTCCAGCAGTAGTAGACAGGGGGAAAACAGCAGCTGCTGGACCTACTTCTCTATAGGGTTAATTACAAAGCAAATCATCAGGGTAGTTTGGCATTCACGCGGTAATTTGTCACGTAGTAATCACGGCTGGAACTTATGTGGCTGACTGTGTTTGCCAAGGCATGCTGTGGTAATTTCGCTGCAGATTACCCTTGGTCGCGGTGAAGCCGGTGTAAAGTTTCTAATGACAAGCGGCTACTGCGGTTTCGACTGAGTGCTAATTGCCCTCAGATGCTGGACATAATTGAGAGTTGTCGAATGACATACAAATCTATTTCAGGTTCTCATGGTTATTTGGAGAGCAGTTGTTAGTGTTGTTGTATGATTTGCCTGGGCGAGAAGTGATGATACTCCACTTTTTTAAGGGGATAAGGCAAAATCTCCGCAGTATCGTCAAATGAGTTGAACGGTTGCGACAAAAATAGATTGAATTGTATCGAACTGTTATTAACGTTAATTTTTGCAAACTCACGAATATTCATTAGGAACAATCCCTCGAAGCCCAATTCCGTCTACCTCAAAAGTTCGCCTTCTCTCAAATTCAAATTCCCTCAACCTTCGCTCAACCAACCCGCAAAATTGCCCAGCTGCCAAACCGATCAATCAAGTAATAACAACCTATCTGAGCAGCCGCCCTCCCATTCACCGCAATTCCGGCTCAACCCCGAGAAGCAAACCTCATAATTTCGGAAGCTGGCCCCCTCGGGTCTCCTTCCACCATACTTTGACCGACGTCACACGTGACTAAGAAAAGCTCAACAACGCGCACGCAAATTGCGCAACCCCCGGAGAGAGATTCCATCTCTCCGAACAAGCTTTTACACGCTTTCGTTGAACTCGCTCGTTTCGTAATCCCCGTGAACTCCAAAAATGATGAGGAAAGACACGGCTTTTGACACCGTTTTTTTTCCGGACCGAACTAAGCCAACCGGATAATGTGGGTTGAAGACGGTTTGAAGACGTAAACGCGATTACAAAATTAAATAAATAAATAAATTGAGTGCGAAATTTGGTCGTCCTTGAAATTGGTGATGACTTCACTACAGAGTGACCCATGCAGCAAAACAAGCTTAAACTCAAAAGTGAGTCTTTCGGCGTAGGCGTGTAATGAC
Organism: Culex quinquefasciatus; assembly: GCF_015732765.1. NCBI lineage: Eukaryota > Metazoa > Arthropoda > Insecta > Diptera > Culicidae > Culex > Culex quinquefasciatus. The sequence continues at coordinate 120,639,903 of NC_051861.1, forward strand.
AGATTGTGTAGTTACGCTATTTGCCGCGAAGCGGCGCCAGCGTACAAATTTAAAAACAACTCTTACGTCTACTTGTCGCTGACCTTCTGGACATTGTTAAACTTGAACTCAACACAGTGTGGTGTGACATTTGGAACTGTTGGATCACGTACGAAGGTCGTCCGAACGCGCTAAGTGGAACGTGACTTACGGCAAGTGTGGTGTTTTCGCAGGATTCCGGCAGATCTTGACGGCTGGTGGCCGAACATCTCAAGAGTATGGTCCTGGTGCGGTGGCACTCGCCATCTGGCGGAAAAATGCGCAAGATGGTGCTGGTGCTGCTGGGCGCGGTGCTGACGCTGCTGACGACGGCCCGGGCCAAGCCGACGCTCAGCTTCGAGCTGTCCCGGATACCGGGCTTCACGCAGATCGTCGAGCGGAAGCTGCAGGACGCGATGAAGAGCTACAGGTGAGTTTAAGCCCCGCAATGGTTACTATGGTGGTAATGGCGGAGGAATGAAGAGGGATTTGCGCAAAATGTTTACTTTAGTGGGAATTTGGAAAGATACAGATAAATATGGGTTCAAATTAATCTTATTAGCCATCGATTCTTGTTTGCAACTATTCAAAATTGATATCTCCTCAATTTTCACTATAGTGGTTATGACGAAGAGATGGAGATAAATTTCCGCAAAATGATCACCGAAGTGGTAATATGGAAAGTTGCACATAAATTTGGGTTCAAATTGTCTAATCTAATCTAATCGAACACAAGCGCAGCCAGTCCGAAGAAAGCATCCTGGAAGAACTTGTGGTTAGATGACGTCCCAAGTTCTTTCTTGTCAATATTAATTATTGCAGTACACTTGAGTAACCCCGAAGATGTATAGCAAAAATTAAAGCGGCCAGGCCTACTGCGTTGCATTAGACAGATTCTGTGAACGGAGCACATTTCACAGAATCAACAAATGAGGAAGGATGCGTGGACATACCGTAGCAAACGCTCCGGATCAGTTGTGGTTGGGTGTGTTCGTGTAAATTTGGCATAATAATATTTTTATGGGGTGAGGGCGAGAGGAGGGGGGGGGGAGAAATTTGATTAATAGAATATAATATCGTATTTATAAGGGAAAAATCATCTGGTAAATAATGATTAATGAAAAGGAATGATCTCGCCAAATTAGGATTCTACATTCAAACGTGTCAAAAAAATGCCACTTGATTCGCAATTCTTCTGAGACTTCTGGACTTGATCAGCTAATGACGGACGGTAAATTCTAGCTGCTGGAAGAGCATCTGGGACAGGAACGATGGCATCTTCATGATTACAACCAACTGATGAACTGGTGATCCTGCCGTTCTTGCTTTTTCAACTTGGTCTCGAGCATATTTGGCAATCACTGGTACTTGCCATCACCAAAAAAATTGTTGTTAACGATAAAATTATCAAGGCTCGATAACGATAACGATAGCTCCATCTATCTATCTTTATCGTTATCGTTATTTCGATAATTTTTTCGGCGATAATCTCATCGACGATAATGGAAGATAACTGATTTTTTTAATCTTTCTAAAATCGACTTAATGCAACCATACCATGTAATTTTTTTTTTAATCAATTTTTTTTTTTTGAAAATATGGTAAGGCCGTTGCAAATATTTTTTGAAGATTATGTTCCTCGACTCTGACCAAAGTCGAGGGGGAGGGGGGGCAATACAATAAATAGTTAGAAAGGCAAAAAGTATAAAAATTGAAATTGAGAGCCATGATTTCAATATTTTAATGAAAAAAGTGTTTTAAAATGCATTATACACCTGTCCAGTTGTTTTGCCATCACTAGTTTCCAAAATATCAAAATATTGACGAAAATTTAATTTTTTGCGAAAAATAAAATTTTTGTTGTTCTTTACATTGGAATTTCATAAAAATTCAAAACATTTTTAAACCAGCCCAAACATGCTAAATATCAATGCAGAAAAATCCATTTTAGATTGTTTTCAGTTGATTAGACTTCTATTTTCATGAAAATTTTGAAGTTTTTTGGAAAATTTTTGTTTTGCCCCCTAATTTTTCAGACCAATTTTGAAGGGGGTGACATAAACTTTGAAAAATATTTGCAACGGCCTAAATTTCAAAATAAGATATTTACTCAAAATTGTTCACAAAATACCGTATTTTTCGAAAGTACTCAAATTATCATAATTTGCAATATGGGTATCAAACGAAGCGAATATTTTGTATCCTTTTTTACATTAATTATTTTATTTTTTTGGAAATACTAAAATTTTCACAAATTACCGTATATTTTCCAAAATACTTTTTTTAATATGTGAGCGAGTTGTGGCACTGTAACCACGTCAAATAGTGTCCAGGGCATTTGTAGAAATCCAATGTCCCATCCCCGAGGGTCCCGGAGCACCAAAACTTCTTAGCATGGTGCTCCCAACGATTCATTGCTTTTATAAATAGGACATGAGCGGGGGATTCCCATGTTTCTTCCTCCCCTGTAGATTCAGAAATGAATTGTGGTTTGAACACTCGTGCTCAAACTCAATCCACTTCAACGAATCATCTTTGCGGTTAACTTTACGCAGTTGGCCTGGCCGCTTTAACGTTTGTGATGTTTCAAAGAGGATGCTATAGGCGTTAATCAACCTAAGGCATTTTCCAGGATGTCCTTGCAAGACTGGCTGCGCTAGGGTTAATTAAATTAGATTAGAAATACTTTTTTTTTTAAATATGCAATATGCAATGCAAAATTTTCGAAAAAAAATACGGTATTTTGTGAACATTTTAGTATTTTCATAAAAAAAACTCTTTAACATTCCAACGCCCAAGGCTCCAAAAAAGTTGGAACGGTAACTTCAACTCGCTGGTTCTCGGGCCTAACTCAACCAATCAAGATGATTCTTCTTTCTAGTGATTTGTTAGGATGTCTAGATCATTCTAGAACTTTGCAGAACTTAATTTGATCAAATCTGTAATTTTTGCGATCAAAAACATCGTTCCAACTTTTTTTTTCGCGGGTAAAAAAAAATTCGCCGAAAATTCCGCGGAGGCAGTCTTTTAAAAAAAGGTGGAACGATGTTTTCGGTCGCAGAAATTACAGATTTGATCAAATTAAGTTCTGCAAAGTTCTAGAATGATCTACACATCCTAACAAATCACTGGAAAGAAGAATCATCTTTATGGGTTGAGTTAGGCCCGAGAACCAGCGAGTTGAAGTTACCGTTCCAACTTTTTTGGGAGGCTTGGGCGTCCGTGTAAGTTGGACATGCGTTGGGCGTTCCAGTGTTAATTATGAAAAATCAAACCATAGTTCGCTTCGTTTGATACCCACATTGCATATTTTGAAAATTTGAGTATTTTCGGAAAAATACGGTATTTTGTGGACATTTTGGTTTTTTTCAAAAAAAACTATTTTAATGTGAAAAATCAAACATTGCATTTTTTTTAGTATTTTCGAAAAAATACGATATTTTGTGAATATTTGAGTATTTAAAAAAAGCTCTGTATATGTGAAAAAGCAAACAAAATTTCGCTTCGTTTGATCACTCACATTGCATATTTCGAAGATTTGAGTATTTTCGAAAAAAATATGGTGATTTGTGAAAATTATAGTATTTTTTATACACTCAAATAAATTGAAAAAAAGCATACAAAATTTCAATTCGTCTGATACCCATATTGCAAATTTTAAAAATTTGTGCTTTTTCGAAAAATATGGTAATTTGTGAAAATTTTAGTATTTTCAAAAAAAAACTTTAATAAAGTGAAAAAAGCGACTTGTTTAATAGTCGCTTCGTTTGATACCCACATTGCATATTTTGAAAATTAGAGGTTTTTTTCGAAAAATACGGTATTTTTAAAAAGCAAAACATAGGGGAACAGCATCTAATTTCAGCGTGCCTCTAATGTTGGCAGGTCAGAGCTTTGGCATTCAATTAAATCTAATTAAAAACGTTTTCAACTGAAATCGAGTGATAAATAGCTCAATGAGAAGTGAGCAAGCAAGTTTCTATCATTTTTTTTTTTTTTTTTTGCAAAATTAGTTGTTTAAATAGTGAAAATCAGCAAATTGGATGGAGTTAGGAGCTAGTGCTTAACCTGTCAAACATACGAGAATTTCCCCTTCGCTTCGTTTGATACCTAGTTTAAAAGCCACATTTTGAAAAATTGAGTATTTTAGAAAAACATGGCAATTTGTGAAAATAATAGTATTTTCCAAAAAAAACTCTAATAAATTAAAAAAAAGCATACATAATTTTAATTCGTCTGATACCTATATTGCAAATCTTTAAATTTTGTGTATTTTCGAAAAAAATACGGTAATTTGTGAAAGATGCAGTAAAAAAAAACTCTAATAAAGTGAAAAAGCATAAAAAATTCGCTTCGTTCGATACATATAGTTTTGAAAATATCGAGGTATTGAAGGAATTTTTTTCCCCCAAATTTTTTTTTTGTGGGACTGTACATTGGTATTTCATGAAAATTTAAAATGTATTCAAAGGAGTTCAAACATGCTAAATATGACTAAAATTTTAACTGGTTTTCAGTTGGTTTAACTTTAATTTTCATTAAAATTTTGAAGATTTTGGAAAAAATATTTTTTCCCCCCTGATTTTTCAGGCCAACTTGAAGGGGGGGGACATAAACTTTGAAAAATATTTGCAACGGCCTTACTACATTTAAAAAAATTATGTTCTTAATGAAAGCATTGAAAATTTAACATGATATGGTTGAATTAATTGATTTTAGAAAGATTTTAAAAATGAGTTATCGTCCATTATCGACGATAAGATTATCGCCAATGGAATTATCGAAATAACGATAACGATAGATTATCGTTATCGTCCCGACGATTTTATCGATTAATAACTTGATAATTATGCAGATATAAAGAAAATAATTAGCTTGCAAGTTTTAGATCCAACATTGAAAATTGATATCTCCTCAATGTTGACTTTAGTGGTAATATTGGAGAGATGCAGATATATTTCCATAAAATGAACTTGATATTGGTAATTTACGACAAATGAAGTTAATTTGTAGTTCAAATTGCTAAGATGTTTACAATAGTAGCAATGGCGAAGAGATGAATTTATACTTCCTCAAAATGATCCAATTTCCTACGTCACTCAGTTACGATCGCCGTAAAGTTTGGCCTTGGCATTCGCCGTCATCAAACATCGGTTGAACGACCCTACACCGCGGCGTCGTAATCGTAACAACATGTGTACTTGCTCTAACCAAACCCTTCCCGTTTGAAGACATGCCGCGCAAGAAAAAAGGTGAACCCACGATAGAGTACCGCTTAACGAGTTAAGTGAAGCCACTAAAGAATGCGACAAAAATGGGCATAAATTTGCTTCTGGTTTGACAACGGAAATCGTACGTCTATCAATTTGATTGTTTTTGCCTAAAGGAGGTATTAGACTGTGGCAAACAAACAAACAAACAAACTCGCACTTTTTTGTGTTTGACAGTTTGCCAAACTCGCAAACAATGTCAAATGCAGGCAAAAAAACAAACTGTCAAAAAGTTTGTTTGTTTGTCATAGTCTAATACGTCCTTAACTGTTTGACTAAGTAGAGCAAATGAATTGTCAATTTAAAAAAAACATAATGGCAATTCAAGATCGCGATAAAAACGCACGCCATAAAACTTTTCAGCAACCGCTATAAAACGCACACCACCGCAGCAATCTCGCATCTTATCGTTCCAATTTCACGCCCATCTAACCAGCATATCCGCCAGGCAAAAGTGACCACTAAATCACCACAAACCCTCTCCGTTAATCAGTTTTATGGTCCGAGGGTGTGTTCGAGTTCGTCACCATCGCCAGCGTTCAAGCGTTTTGCCTAGTCTCGGAGGAAGAAGAAGAAAAAAAAAGAGCAAGAGGAAAACAAGTCTACACGTCAAACAGAAATTAAGTAATCACTTGGGCTTGTCTAATCGCGCCCCTCGCCAGACTAATGATCGCAGCAGAATCACGCGTTAAGCGACTTGTGAAGTGAAAAAAGAGGGTGCGGCGATCGCCGATGAACCTTTTTTTTTTTATTTGTGATGCTGTTATTGATATTGATCTTTTCACTTAAACGACCGCACGAGACAGCTCGCCGTGATTAACGAGCATCGTTGCAAGCGGTGCATCTCCGGAGAGACTGCTGCAACTTTCACCTTTCTATCGCGTGAGCAAACTCCAAACTCATTTCCTTGCGCGATGCGCGTGCGTTACGTTGGCGATTCCACGCGATGCCGCCATTATGGCATCAGCTTTTGACATCTCTCCGTCATTACCAGTATGGTGTTTGGTGCAGAGATGGCGGTTTTTGTCCACTAGAACGGCCATTTTGATGTGGCGAACACAAACTTCAGTTGGCTTCAAAAAACTGCATCTCTCCTTCATTACCAACATAGTGTTAAGTGAAGAGATGACGGTTCTAGTCTACTAAAACGTCATTTTTAATATGGCAAACTCCATTATGGCAACAGAAACTTCAGTTGGCTGCAAAAATCGGCATCTCTCCATCATTACCATCATAGTGTTTAGTGAAGAGATGACGGTTATAGTCTAATAAAACGTCAATTTTAATATGGCAAACTCCATTCTGGCAACATAAGCTTCAGTTGGCTTCAAAAATCGGCATCTCTCCTTCATCACCACCATAGTGTTTAGTGAAGAGATGACGGTTCTAGTCTACTAAAACGTCAATTTTAATATGGCAACATGAACTTCAGTTGGCTTCCAAAAACTGCATCTATCCTTAATTACCACCATAGTGTTTAGTGAAGAGATGGCGATTCTAGTCTTCTAAGACTTCCATTTTGTTATGGAAACTCCATTATGGCAACCCAAAAATCCTCAATCTAGCTTGAAAATCACTGACTCCCACTCCAACGTACGTCAGAGCGTGACTGGACGGTTCATCTCATCTCCGCGCCGTGCCATAGTTCAAACGATAAAGGTGCTTGTCTATTATTTTTTTGTATTACTCACTCCGCAGTTTTTCGTCTTCTCCGTCAAACCATAAAAAAGCAAAGTTTATTTTGCCTGCACTTCCTGGCATTGCCGAGCCGTTTTCCTCTTCATTCACAAATTCGCAACAATTCAAATGAAGAAGAAGAAAAAAGCCACTCAACTTTAGACGTCGACGTGTGGCGAAAAAAAAACAAAAAAAAACACCAACAATTATTTTTGTTTGCCATTTTGCCGCAGCAAAAATAGCATTATTGTTTAGATAGGCACTGTTTTGTTTAGCAGCAAAAAGACTTTCGTTCCGCCACCTTTCTCACGACCACGGCACGCGAACGTGATCTTTGGGGAGTCATTAACCGCACCACGTGGTGTTGTTCGAATCTAGGGACGACCCCCTCGAGGGGTGAACGTGCGCGTTTTCACTTTCAACCAAGGCACGAAATTTGCATGTTTGTAGACCTTTACCTCTGCGATGCGATTTAGATCGCTCATCTGTCACTTTGCCATAATGGCGGGCGCGCGCGATGACTAGGTATCGAGTTGGTAACCAGATCGTGCTGATTGCCAAACAATATTCAGAGTGTCGCAGCCATTATTACCTCAACCGGTCCATAATTGGCAGGCAAGACCACCGAGACTCGACGTGAAGAACGGGTTTTTTTCGAGTGCAATTGCAATGAAGATTGCACCCATCATTGCTGTCACAACATGTACGCGTACAGCCCAACCCAGACACGAACGATCGACACATTAGCAAGACACTTTGCAGAAAGGTGGACGGTTAGGGTAACTGGACCAATTGTTGAATGACCTCAAATTATACCATAAATGTTGACAGAAGTCCCTTAAAATCAACTAACTTTGTTAAATCAACTTGCTATAAAAAATACTTTGCCCTATTTTCGACCAACTTGGTCGTGCAATTTACAACAATGACAGACACATCATTGAATGGAATTGACGAAGCGTGAGTGGTCTAAAAAATAGGCTGCCAGACAATTGGTAACCTCAACAGTGGCCGAACCTTGTGGTGGAATGCCGCAGAAAACCAAATTGGGCACTTTTTTTTTTCAAATCAAAATATTTGTTCATGTTTTGGAAAAAAATGGATTTCATTTTTATGGTAAAATCACAAAGATATTTTATAGCATAAACCCGAATTTCATATCCAAAAAATTCCGAAATTTACTGTATCGTATCTCAATTTTTGCCATAATGAAAGCCGCCATAAAGAGAAGTCACTATTCTAGCGTAACACACGTCATCTGTTTTATAGCAGAAAACCCTTTTTTATTTTCTTTAAGTTCAAATTTAAATATGTCATACTATCGGGTCATCGAATACCACACCTCTCCATAATTGCCTTTATTATAAACAGCACAGGGAGATAATAGGGGTTTCGTTGAAAAGCTTCATATATTTTATAGTAGGACACTTAATTTCATTTTCAAAACAAAACTAGACAATGTCAAACTATAAGGATTTACTGTGTTTTTGCCTTCGTTGACAACTCTAGCAAAAAGAAATGAATAGTTGATAATCCCGGGCATAACAAAAAATAGTAACAAAGACGAATAACAAATATTGTTATAAACAACATAAAATGTTATTGGCCTAGTATTTTCAAATATCAAAAAATGTTATTCCCAAGTTATTTCCGTCTGCTCGGGATGATATAGGGGAAATATACCCTTTCTAATAAAACACCTATCTTTGTCATATGGAGAGTTTGATGCTTGATTGAAGCTCCAAAAATACTATTTAGACTATAAACATACCAGCAACAGCACCGCCTCGAGTAAGCAAGCAAATTTATGCCATTTACTGACCAAAAAGATCAAATTTAATGCACTTTTGATCATAATTTCTATTTTGCGAGACCAATTCTCATCATTTTGGTGGCACACACATCCACACTCGAGATCAGAGGTTAACTGCTTAACGAAAGTCGCCATCAATATCTTTTCACTTGCGCTAACGATTTCAAAGCGCTTAAGATATAAAATTGCTTCCAACTACCGGCAACATGTTCTTTTGAGCATTACTTAGTCACTCACTTGAAAAATAATCCCGAAAAATGTAAATAATTAGCAAGCACCATCAAAAAAACAAACGCGCTAAGTCTTTTGACGTTTCAATTTTGACTACATATTCCAATCGAAGGCTGAAGAAACCCGAGCGAGGAGCGAAGGCAAATAAAGAACAAAGGGTGGCCACCAACACCACCAACATGCTGGTGCAGCGCATGTTAGAGGGAGCAAGTGCTGCCAGGAACCTTTCGTTTTAAATGCTACTTTTCGTGAGTGTTCGCTTAAAATTTCATCAATTTTGGTAGCACTAAGCAGACCCAAAGAGCGCTGGAAGAAAAAAAAGAACTAAGCTGAATATAGAAAAACTGACTTAATCCACCTATGTGGTTGATGCCTTCCTCATTTTGAATATAAGTGGTTTGCTAGCTATTTTTTTTAGATCCAGAAAAATAAGTACACAGATATAACTTAAGTGGTCATCACTCGAGACATGGTTGCCAGATCATCAATGTTGTGGACTCGTTGGAAAAGTCTCTCGATTACCTAACCAACGATGGGTTGGATGATGGATCCGGACATCGTTTTCACACATTTAAGTGAGATTCGTCTTCAAAAAAGTACATAAATTTTACTTAAGTGGTTATAACTCGAGACAGGGTTGCCAGATCTTCAATGTTGTGGACTTGTTGGAAAGGTCTCTCGATTACCTAACCAACGATGGGTCGAATGATGGATCCGGACAACTTTTACATACATTTAAGTGAGATCCGGCTTCAAAAAAGTACATAAATATCACTTAAGTGGTCATAACTCGAGACAGGGTTGCCAGATCTTCAATGTTGTGGACTTGTTGGAAAGGTCTCTCGATTACCTAATCAACGATGGGTCGAATGATGGATCCGGACAACGTTTACATACATTTAAGTGAGATCCGGCTTCAAAAAAGTACATAAATATCACTTAAGTGGTCATAACTCGAGACAGGGTTGCCAGATCTTCAATGTTGTGGACTTGTTGGAAAGGTCTCTCGATTACCTAACCAACGATGGGTCGAATGATGGATCCGGACAACGTTTACATACATTTAAGTGAGATCCGGCTTCAAAAAAGTACATAAATATCACTTAAATGGTCTTAACTCGAGACAGGGTTGCCAGATCTTCAATGTTGTGGACTTGTTGGAAAGGGCTCTCGATTACCTAACCAACGATGGGTTGGATGATGGATCCGGACATCGTTTTCATACATTTAAGTGAGATCCGTCTCCAAAAAAGTACATAAATTTTACTTAAGTGGTTATAACTCGAGACAGGGTTGCCAGATCTTCAATGTTGTGGACTTGTTGGAAAGGTCTCTCGATTACCTAATCAACAATGGGTCGAATGATGGATCCGGACAACGTTTACATACATTTAAGTGAGATCCGGCTTCAAAAAAGTACATAAATATCACTTAAGTGGTCATAACTCGAGACAGGGTTGCCAGATCTTCAATGTTGTGGACTTGTTGGAAAGATCTCTCGATTACCTAACCAACGATAGGTCGGATGATGGATCCGGACATCGTTTACGTGCATATAAATGAGATCCGGATATATGTGAAAACACATTTTTATACATAACTTTTGAACTAGTTATCGAAACTTCAAACAATTCAATAGCGATGTATGGGACCATGAACCAAGTCGAATGCAACCGGTTTGATCAAAATCGGTTCAGCCAGTGCTGAGAAAACTCAGTGAGAATTTTGGTCACATACATACATACACACACACATACACACACACATACACACACACATACACACACACATACACACACACAGACATTTGTTCAGTTTTCGATTCTGAGTCGATATGTATACATGAAGGTGGGTCTTTGAGCTTTTGATAAAAAGTTCATTTTTAGAGCAGGATTATAGCCTTACCTCAGTGAGGAAGGCAAAATGGGCGTGGCCCAATGCACTCGACTGATTAGAATGCATTTTTGAAATATTTTTTTTAAATGCTTGTAAAAGGAATAGCATAACTTTTAATAAAAGTGAAAATAAACAGAAATATTCACAAAAAGTTGCTCTACTCGTTGGTGTACTTGGTTTTAGTGAAATTCAAGGAACAATCCAGATTATCCAGCAACATTCAAACACGACCGCTTATTAGGCTTAAAATGGGCATATTTCCCCTATTACGTTTTTAGTTCGAAATTCTCAGAAAAAAAATCATTGCAATAAAACATTTGTAAATGGATGAGTTGAATATTTTACCTTTTAAAAATAGTAATATAAAAAAATGTGTTGATTTTTTGTATGAATTATTGTTCATCGATTCCTTATGTCCAAATAAATCGTTTTACATCAAAAGTTTCGCATACAAGTCTCCATACAAATTTGAGGGCTGTACAAAGTAAATTGCTATAAAAAACATTCGAAAATCTTTATCTCGAGAAGGGATTTTTTGATCGCTTTGGTGTCTTCGGAAAAGTTGTACTTTATTATTAATACTATTCAGAAAAAAATAGTTAAACCTCAAAAAATACCCAATTTTCAAAACAACTATTTATCACAAAAGCTCGATTTTGACAAATGAGGTTTAGTAGGCACAAAAAAAATAAAATTTCATTTTTATATGTAAAATTGAATTCTAAATAAAAAAAAATAATTAGAGGAATTTTAAGGTTAAATTATTCAACTTTTTTTTTATTTTTAAAAATAAGGTCCATCCTTGGCCATCCATTATTTGGACATAGCCTTAGTGATTTTTCACGCTCGAAAATTGCAAATTTCACGGGGACCTCAATTTCAAAACACCAAATTTCACGCAAATTTCGCGGAAATTGAAAAAAGTTAAAATAACTCTGAAAATCTTATGTTTAAATCGCAGAAACTGCTTGTTATGCTTCATTATATATTATTTAAATAAACTTAAAACAATTTCAATAAATTTGAACCAGACACAAAAAAAATCTCCAAATTTTCTTAAAAGATTCCGCCTGGTTTATGGTTGGCTCTATATATATTTCGAAACAAAATGTAGAGCATGCGTATTCTCATTTATTGAACTGTTTTTTTTTTTATATTTAACTAATAAAGCTAGAAAGTATTCACTGAATTTCATATCAAATTCAAAATTCTGTTACGAATTGCAAATGAACTGATTGTATCTTGATTATTCACCATTAAAACCGAATTGAATTGAATAAAAATTCAAAATGAAAACAAAAAAATATTTTTTTTAGCTTTCACGGGAGTTATCCACCCAAATAATCAAATATCGTTAAAATTAAACAGTACTCAGAAAAATCTGAAATATTTTTAAAAGTTGATTTCAAAGATAAAAAATACCCTTCATTTTAATTTGAATAAAACAAAGCTTGATTCTTTTAATTCTTATGTAACTATACCTTTCAAATAAAATAGCAGTGACATTTTTATTACAGCATATGAAAATATTACTAAACTAACCTAAAGTAACCATCACAACGTCCTTTCAGGCCTGATGGGTCATATATGACCCATACCGAAATTCGGTTGTATAAAATCACACAGTGCTCAAAACATATAACATTGTTCAGCAAAATTGTAATTTATGAGTTTCTCTACCTAGGAAAAAATGTTTGAGTGGCCTTTTTGACGACCTAGAACATCCTGAAAACCTGAAATTTGGAAACTTCAGAAAATGTTGAAGATAATTCAGGCTTACAACGATTTTTCCTGGCAAATGAAGCTTAGTTATTACCAGTCACATCCTCACGACCATTTGGCACCACTTCGATCCTTTTGGATCTCTTTTGGGATGGTCTGGGTCCTCCAAAGTGTCCTGAAATACAGATCTTGGAGTCTACCGCCGTAACAACACGATTCTACCAAGTTTCCGATTATGGTTCATACTCAGTGATGTCCCAGGGACCCTTTGGCAACACTATGAGCTATGTGGATCACTTTTGGGATGTTCTGGGTCCTCCAAAGTGTCCTGGAATACAGATCTTGGAGTCTACCGCCGTAACAACACGATTCTACTAAGTTTCCGATTATGGTTCATATTCAGTGATGTCCATGGGACCCTTTAGTATTTTTTTTACACTGACTACTCTGATACTGTTGTATCTTTTGTAATATGGCCCGTCTTAGGTTTTATGTTTTGCTTCTGTTTACAGCCTGCCGATAGATCGTCTTCTGGAATGCTTCTGTTTGAGTGATACAGTATTGACGAACACGAGAAACCAATCCGCGGACTTGGAGATAAGTGAGATTGAGGGGAAACCTCGTATATTTTTGACCGATATAGAGTTCGATACCGATCATATAGCCCAATATTCAACTCGAATTTTGCCTGAGAGTATCTTTGCGAGTAAAAAATTGCAGTTGAAGCACTTCTCCGTGTATTGTTACAGAGTTTTTCAATGCTCAGACTCGCCGCCCACAGATCGTTCGAGAGATTGAATGTGTTGGGTTTTGGGAGGTTTAGGGTAGAGTAGTCATCAATGAGACACGGGGAACAATGATAAAATGGCTCTCACAAGTCGTAGTTTCAACCAATCAGGCTCATATTTGGGGGAAAGGTGTGTCTACTGGATACACGTCTGCCATTATAGTGGCTTTGGTTATGGACGCTCCCTTGAAGAGTAATTCATAAATGTTTGATTATGGGGTGTAAAAGTAAATTAAAGACAAAAATTACTTTTTCGCTCGTAGGCTGCCATTTACACCAAAACTAATATTTCTTCAAATTTCTTTCGACGTTCCATAGGGATTGAGTTGGGCTTCAATGTCCTTTCATTAGATTTGGCCAAAATTTACAATATACCCAGAATCCAGGGCTGTCTCATTGTTCCCCGCTCATTTCAGCCCATGGGTAACAATGAGACACTTTGATTTTTCTTCAATAAACTTTTCAAAATCGATGGAAATCTTTCAAAACATGAATTAAAAGTGATTTTTGGCATATTTATAGAGTTTAAACTTCATTTAACCAAAAATACTAAGTTATTTGGTATTAATATATGGATTTTACAAAATTTCAATACTTTTTAGTGTAACTTTTGTTATTAAAAGTTTCATGTTCGCAAAATTGCTCTAAAATGTTCAAGGCAAGTCATCTGCAATACACAATACAAAAACATGATGTTTTGCTAGAAAAATGTTGATTTTCGTAAAGTGTCTCATTGTTCCCCAGCTGTCTCATTGTTCCCCAGCTGTCTCATTGTTCCTGGCAAGTGCGTCTACAATGAGACAGTTGAATAACTCTGGCTGTAGATGTTGGATCGATCTCATATTTTGGACAATGTTAGAACACATTAAAAGAAAGATAATGCAACTAAAAGCTCATTAAAACATGCTAATGAAAAAATTTGAAAAATCGTTGAAAGTTGAAAACCAAAAGTGTCTCATTGATGACTACCCTACCCTATGACTTGAACAAATTCAACTCACGCTGCAGCCAAAATCCTCCCTCTACCGCCACCTACCCCTTTTGCCACGCCAGATGGGATACAAGCCATCCTTTCGCTTACAAAGCGAAACCCGTCAGGAGCTGGCACCCTTTACCATTACTAGACTCCAAGATCTGTATTCCAGGATTTCCAGGACACTTTGGAGGACCCAGAACATCCCAAAAGTGATCCACATAGCTCATAGTGTTTCCAATGGGTCCCAGGGACATCACTGAATATGAACCATGATCGGAAACTTGGTACCATCGTGTTGTTACGGCGGTAGACTCCAAGATCTGTATTCTAGGACACTTTGGAGGACCCAGAACATCCCAAAAGAGATCCACATAGCTCATAGTGTTGCCAAAGGGTCCCAGGGACATCACTGAATATGAACCATGATCGGAAACTTGGTACCATCGTGTTGTTACGGAGGTATACTTCAAGATCTGTATTCTAGGACACTTTGGAGGACCCAGTACATCCCAAAAGTGATCCACATAGCTCATATTGTTGCCAAAGGGTCCCAGGGATATCACTGAATATGAACCATAATCGGAATCTTGGTAGAATCGTGTTGTTACGGCGGTAGACTCCAAGATCTGTATTTCAGGACACTTTGGAGGACCCAGAACATCCCAAAAGTGATCCACATAGCTCAGAGTGTTGCCAAAGGGTTCCAGGGACATCACTGAATATTAACCATAATCGTAAACTTGATAGAATCGTGTTGTTACGGCGGTAGACTCCAAGATCTGAATTCCAGGACACTTTGGAGGACCCAGAACATCCCAAAAGTGATCCACAAAGCTCAGAGTGTTGCCAAAAGGTCTCAGGAACATCGCTGAATATGAACCATAATCGGAAACTTGGTAGAATCGTGTTGTTACGGCGGTAGACTCCAAGATCTGAATTCCAGGACACTTTGGAGGACCCAGAACATCCCAAAAGTGATCCACAAAGCTCAGAGTGTTGCCAAAAGGTCTCAGGAACATCGCTGAATATGAACCATAATCGGAAACTTGGTAGAATCGTGTTGTTACGGCGGTAGACTCCAAGATCTGTATTTCAGGACACTTTGGAGGACCCAGAACATCCCAAAAGTGATCCACATAGCTCAGAGTGTTGCCAAAGGGTTCCAGGGACATCACTGAATATTAACCATAATCGGAAACTTGGTAGAATCGTGTTGTTACGGCGGTAGACTCCAAGATCTGTATTCCAGGACACTTTGGAGGACCCAGAACGTCCAATAATGAAATGTAACTTTTTTTTGCCTGTTTCTGTTTACTTATGGAAAAATGTAACTACCGGTACCAAAATTGTAGATTAACACAGCTCAGAAAAATTCAGGCCTGAAAGGGTTAGTCTGATACAAAGTGTTATACCAACAGGCTATCATTTCCAATGAATTACAAATCACAAATTACTAAACTTAATTAATTTCCAAAAATAAAAACCAAAATTTGAACAATTCTTCAAATGGTTCATATCAAACTTTTCAACTGTAAACTAATAAAAATTACTTAAATAGTATGTATGGATGAAATATTTATTATGTTGTTATTTTGGAAAAAAATTGAGAAAATTGATAAATTTCACATTCACGCCGTCCTCGAAATCGTCAAAAATCACCCTATATTAGTAATTAAACAAGGGTATTCATTCGCTTTATTCCACAGTATTTCATAAGATTATTTTTATTCTTATTTCAGTTTGATAAATCATTTTGAGTAAAATCGTTACAGTTTCACATAAACATAAAATTTCACGGGATTTTGCGGAAAAAGGCAAATTTCACGGATTTCACGCTGTCCGCGAAATCGTGAAATTTCACTAACCCTAGACATAAGGATCGATGGACAAAATTTCATACAAATCAGAAAATAAAAAGTAGAAAAAAACAGTTTTCGATGTAAAATTTGATTCTAAAAATAAAATTACAAAAAAAAATAATAATTTTGATAAAGTTCACCGTTTTCCTTGCTTTAGCAATTTTTAGGTTAAATTATTAAACAAAATATTTTTTTAAATAGTGTCTATACTTGTCCATCTTTGAAAAACATATACACTCATTAATATTATTTGGACCTAAGGAATCGATGGATAAAATTTCATACAAACCGAAAAATACACTGAAAAACGATGTGCCAAATATTAATAAATTGCTTCTCTTTTATGTATAATTCGAGCATTTTGGGCCAAATTGAGTGAAGGACGCCATTTTTGTGCAGCTCACAATGCCTCCCCTTTTGACCTTCACAGATCCCCAATATCCGATTTCAATCCTGAGATATTCGTCTGCCTGTGTGGATCAATCGGACCGCGCACTGGACTCACAATCCAGAGGTTGCCGGTTCAAATCCCGGGGCGGACGCAAAAAATTCTAAGTGTAAATATAGGTATTCGGTGCCCTCTCCCCGTGCCCATACCTTCACACTTAGGAGACCCGGGAGGCGGAGTCTTGTCGCAAAAAGAACGATACACGCCTGTGGATCCGTTGACGAAACCGCAAGGTTTAAGAGGGCCACATTATAAGGTGTTACGTCGATTCCGTTTTCATTCCGATATTCCATAAAAACCGGAAAAAACCGTGCATTTTTGTCACTTTTTAAATGAAAGAAGTTTGATTTGCCGTGCTATCTTGACACAGTCTGAAAATTGATGCAAGTGCGACAAAGGGCAAAGGGATTTCAGGTCAAAACGCGTTTGACACACGTACATGCCAGACTACCGTAAACTCTTGTAATTGTAAGTCGGGACTCCGGCAACCAAATTCAACCAAACCTAGTTTATTCATGATCAAACATTAAAATTCGTTTATCTTCGAACGTCGAAAGGGCGGTTGCGTCAAAATAGCACGTCAGCGACGAGTTGATAGAACATACTTCAATTCTTGCAATATCTCTCCATGATTGCCAATAATTAATATCATCTGTTTTATAGCAGAAAATCAAATTATATTTTTGCAAAGCTGAAACTCTAATACGCCAAACCAATAAAGTTAGGTTGTTTTTTTTCACACTGATTTGGACTATTTCAGCAACAACCGTAACTGTTGGCCATAATTTTGACCATTTAATATCGCATCTCTCCATCATTACATGTATGGTGTACATTGTTGAGAGATGAAAGTTCAAAAAAATAGGAAGTCGTTACTTTTCTACAAGCAAACTGAAATACATTTGAAATTCTTCGATTTCCTTATTTTCATTTAAAAAATACAATCGGAATTTTATTACAGCATCTTTCCGCGATTGCCACAATGTTGTACAGAGCGAGGAGATGACATTTCTATCGATTTTTTTTCGTCATTTAGTTTGAAATAGCTGATCGCCATAACTTGAATAACCAATTATCTTCAGTAGATAAATATTTATAATTATTTTGTTTCGACCAACGAATGTCCGTTTCGAGCTTAAAATCCAGTTTTTCTTGCAAAAAATAGTTCACAAGCAACAACAATTGGTACACCATCGTCATTATCGTTATTATCCCCCTATCCCAATCATCCAACTTTGATTGATTCCCCGATCTAATCCAATCTCGTTTGCACCCCCACCCAGCGAAAAACGCCTCAACACGGAATCGCTGCGGATGATCTACTTCCACGACCAGACGGTGGCCGTCGTCGAGCTGGGCTCGGAGAAGCGCCTCATCGGCTGCGAGCTGATCGAGATTTAGTAAGGCGTGATTTTTTTTATAGCACCCAGCTGTCAAACTTTGCCATAATGGCCGACACTCGCTTTCTTTTCCAGTAACGACCTCGAGGGTCACGCTCTGCTCAAGAACCTCTCGTCGATCAACCGGCCGCTGGAGATCTCGTTCCGGGACATGGTCAAGCTGATGGAGCAGTGCGAGCACGTGGACCGGATCAACGCGAAGAACCGGTTCCGGGCGACCAGTGCGCCACCGCCGCAGGATTCGGTCGGCTACCGGATCAACAACGGGGACGGCGAGGACGAGAGTGAGGAGACCGACTCGACGACCACCTCGATGGGAATCTTCCAGCTGTTGGCGAACTCGGGGAAGGACCAGGGCGGCAGCAAGCGGGGCATCTTCTACACGAGTCCGTTTTCGCTGTTCAGTGGGATCATTCCGGGGACCAAGTGGTGCGGAACCGGGGACATTGCCGAGAGCTACCACGATTTGGGGGATGACGCTACGATGGACAGGTGCTGTCGGACGCACGATCTTTGCCCGTTGAAGGTGCGGGCTTACCAGAAGCGGTACAACCTCAACAACAACTCGATCTACACCAAGTGAGTCTAGTGTCAAAGTTGTACGATGGTTTGAAAGTGTCTAAATTTATTTTTAATCTAAATTTTTATATTTTTTCTTCTCCCTACCAGATCCCACTGCAAGTGCGACGATATGCTGTTCGAGTGCCTCAAAAATACCAACACTTCGGCGGCGCAAGTGATGGGTAGGTTGAAAAAAAGGGCCGTTTAGCGGGCAAGTGCCTCCAGCCCTGGTTTTTAGATAATAAGCACTTTCGAGCTAACGGTGTCATTGTCTCGACGTCGCGACGCTCGATCGATCGGGCACTGCATCAGATGATGTGGTACCGTGACCGGGACGGAGAATAATTTATTTCAATGTCAACTACTTCAGCGGATAGAGGTTGATATTAGAGAGACAGGGTGGCACCTCAATGTGAAAAACGCATAAAATATTTGTATTTTAAATTTCAAATTACAATAAAAAAAACTAATAAAATATTTGATTGTTATGTTAACATTTTTAATTATATTGTTGACATTACTTCTATATTTTTTTTTAATTTCGAGGAAAAGGGAAAATTCTGTCAAATAACCTCTTTTTTCGAGAAGTCAAAAAATATTTTTTTGCAAAAAAAAATAGAAAATACAACATTTTTGAATATTATAGGCAAATTTTAAAAAAATAATAAGACAAAATTAAGAAATATTTTGTTTACTAAGCATTTGTATATGCCCTTCAGCAAACTTTCAACAAATTTGAGCCCTTTAATTATGTTGAGTAATGATTGATTTGAAACTTTTGAAAAAAATGTAAAAAAATAAAAATTAACAGATAAATTTCAGGGTTTTTGCAAATACGATCATGACTTTTGAAAATAAATTATTTGATAGATTGAAAAATTTCGCAAAGATTTCATTTTTTAACAATGAAAGTCGGACCAATAATTGCCGAGTTGAAAAATTCAGGCTAATTAGTCATTTTTCTCAAATTCATTTCATTGCGATTCCTATTTAACCTTTTTTCAAACCCAAAAAACCCAGTTTTAGGGAGAAAATATAGCATGGGCACTATTTCATAAAAAGCCCAGCTTGCTGAAGAAATCAATCCAAAATCATCCCTCTTGAGATTTTCGGATATTGTATGAACCCTTGTATGATCTCTCCTTGATCATAGAAATATGGGCCATCCATGAACCACGTGCATTTTTTTGTTTTTGGGAAATAAAAACAAATCGCGGGTTGAAATGGTCAAGGTTCCCTTTTTGTAAGGACAAACCCATTTTATTTTCCAAAAATATCAATTTTTAAACCATTTTTAAACTTTTTGCTATGAAATTTTCATATATCTTGTTTCGTTGTGTCATGCAAAAAGACAGGGTGGCCACGCAGACTTTTCCAGAATTAAAGATAACTTAAAGATAACTCAACTTAAAATCTCGATCCTTTTTTTTAAACTGCATCATCATTTTAAATCAAAGAATGATTCAAACATAATCGCTGTTATTATTCATTTAAAGGATTTAGAAAAATGTCAAGGTATTCATAACAAAATGTTTTTGCCAAGTTCCCTTTTTAATTTTGTAATTTTTGATATTGAATTTTTTAATCAATGCTAATTTATCTAGTGGTCAGTATTTAACTGTTTGTTTTTTTTTTTTTTTCAATTAAAATTCAGTTTGATATGATTGTATGTTTTCCCACTTTTTTTAAGCAAAATGTTTGATGAGACTATTTTTTTAAACAATTTTATTGCAAAAAACTAAAAATTTCCTTGATTTTTTTTTGCATTTTCAAAATTTTCTTTGTGTTTTAAAAACGTATTTTTTTTCAATTTTGGATTTTATGCGATAATTAAGTTTTCCGAAAACTGAAATTAAAGCTTTATTCATGGTAGGTAATTTACACATACTCACAAAAAAAAGTTCAAGGGTAACATTTGGAAAAAAAAAACATATTTTAAATTACTTAATGAATTTAGTTAAACAATTAATAATATTTACAAAAAAAAACATTGCCACATTCAATTTGGAATCTGTTTTCAAATATTCAATTTATGTGACAAAATTAAATAGAATCTATTAGGATTTATTTTTATATTAGTTTTTCATTGACTTTACCTCTTGTTTAATGAACAAAAAATAATAGCGATCATTTGATTCAAAGAAAAATATTATGAAAATCTGTGTCAAAGACGAAACGAAACTATTGGCACTACGCCCCCCGGGGCATGGCCTTCCTCTAACGTGGGATTTCTGCTCCAGCGCCTCTGACGAGGCAGGAGAAACCGGGACCGACGTTTTACTTCACCATCCGATAAAAGCTCAGTGGATAAGGCGGGAATCGAACCCGCGTCTCATAGCATCATCGGGATCGGCAGCCGAAGCCGCTAACCCTGCGCCACGAGACCCAAGACATTCAAAATCGTAATGAATATTGGGGTCTTTGATACAGATTTTCAATACTCAAATATATTGAAATAGTCAAAAGAACTTTCAATTTAAAAAAAAGTTACTAAAGCAGAAATGAGTGACTCCAATTTTAAAATTGTTCAAAAGTTGAAAAATAATTTTCAAACAAGTATGCTCAGAATTCCCGACTTTTCCCGACTTTTTGACAAAAAATCACAAATTCCCGACTTTTTCCCGATTTTTTGCGGATTTTGGCGAATTCCCGACTTTTTCCCGACTTTCCCGATTTCCCGACTTGAGTGGCCACACGGGCACAAGTAATGATTAGGGCTAGTGATTTTTCACGGCAAAAAAATCGAAGTTTCGCGGCATGCCAACTACAAAACAAAGAAATTTCAAGACATTTTCACGGTACTCAAAAAAATGCTCAAAATATACGTCAAAATGTGTTCTTTCGGCCTTACTATGATCAGAAAAGTGTATTAAAAGTAAGCAGTATTTCATAATGTAAAATAAATACCTCTTACCAGTGTTGCAAAAGAGTGATAGAAAAGCTATCAATAGATTATCTCTGCACCAAAAATATCCGAGAGTATAGCGGCCGTCACTATAGCTTGTGAGATCTCTTCTTGTGTCTCGTGATTCCCAGCGATGTCATTCTCTCTCTTTATCACTCCTTCCCGTTTCCTCGACTATGCGCTCTCACCGCTGAGTCTCTCAATCTCTCCGAAAACTGCAATGAGAGAACGCGAGATGGCGATTAGGAGCCGACCACGCATGACGCCCCTTCAAACTGCGTTTGCAAAATTGGTTTTGTGGCGGCTTTTGTGGGTAAACGCTGTTGCGGTAGGATGATCGTGGAAGCGAGAATGAGAGAGAAAAGGAAAATGTCAATCGCGAGTGGGTAAACACGAAAACATGTTCGGCTATATTCGGCGCTGAGAGTTTCAATGAAGAGAGAATAGCAGTTGTATTTGAGGCATGAATATTCAGGCGAGATAATTGTAGTTGCTGAGAGCTGATATTTTGATATTTTAACAACCCTGCCTCTTACACAAACTATTAATTTGAAAAAAAAAAGTTGTTTTGGATTATAAGCTACTTTAATTTTACTGAGATTTTAAAAAATTCGTTTGCTAAAATATCTCCAGAAAAAAGCACAGTCCTGAACGCCATATTCATCTAAAGTAGAATCAGTAAAATAAGTTTATTAAAAATATGTTTGTTTTCCTACATTTAGGTAGTAGAGAGTTTTAAAGTTTTAATAAAGTTTATGCAAAATGTTAGCCAATTAAAGTTTTATTTATTAATGAAATATTTCATATTCGCGGCATCTCACGCCATTTTCCAAATTTCACGGATTACGCGGCTTCCGTGGAATCGCGAAATATCACTAGCCCTAGTAATGATAACCTGGAAACTAGAAATCTATAATTCGTGTGCAAATATGTTTCAATCAAACTGCCTTTTCAATTTTGTAGATTTTGAAATTCAATTAAATGATCAGTGCTGATTTATCAAGTTGTCATTTTCTTTTTTTGTGCAAAAGCTAGTTTAATAATAATTCATGACTAACCTCTCATTTAATGGTACATTTTTAAAAATGTTAAAATGTGTTTTTTGTCATTTTTCCAATTTTAGTATTTTTATTTTTTTTTTTCAAAAAGTAGAAAAACTTTTTCAATTTTTTCCATTTAAAACGTTTCTGGTAGATAAAACTAAGCATTATTTTAATTTTAATGTTCGGAACGGAAACCAAAAATTAAAAATGACTTAGTAAATTGATTGAACAAATTCCAATTATTAACTCCTGTCGAAATATCTTTTTTTATGTTACGCTGATCATAATCGGTGAAATGAATCTCTCATTGGGTTTTCTACATGTTGGTTTCCTGTTATTATTTTAGTTCAATAAATTTAGTCAAATATAATTAAAACGAAGCCATATTTGAAATTCGAAGTGCGAATCTTTTGCCTTTCTTTAGTAAGAAATTTATAAAATTATTATGAATATTTGTCTCAAATGCATTCCATCATCCACTTTGCATTAGGAATTGAATGTCTCAAATAGACTTTTCATTCTAAAATAGATAAAAATAGTGAAATAATCTTTTAATTTTCAGTTGATTTTTTTTTTTCATTTTAATGCCAGCAAATAAATTGGAAAGGCAACATTTTTTCGACGGATCAACTATGGTCCCCTTGGAACGAGCTGTCAAGTAGGACCTTTTCTGTTGGAAAGAGCCGCGAAGTTAATCTTTAAAAATCCATTTTAAATCCTTTGCAGTCGTATAAAGGGTCATTGTACTCAGCAAAATAAGCTTTATCGTTGAGAACAATAATATAACATATTTAAGCTTAATTTTAAGGACCCAATTGATGAATATTGATTAAAAATATAAAATTATTCAATAGTAAAAAACTATTTTTCAATAAAGTTTGTTCGAAATTTCCGACTTTTTGACCAAAGACAAATTCACAACTTATTTTCGAGTATTTTAAAATTTTGGCGATTTCTCAACTATTCAGATTTGAGTGGCCACCCTGAAAATGTTCATACTGAATAAATTGCTGTTGAGAATCGCTGTTAACGATCATTGCGAAATTTTAAATTTTCTGGTTGTTTTAGCACACATTATGGATGATGCCCATAGTATTTTTTCCATAATGTTTTACTAAAATTGAAATTATAATAAAGATTTGTTTTGAAATATCACATCTAGTTTTTGACTTTTTTCTCATTTTTATGCAACGAAAAAATTTCGAAATTTTGAGCAAAATACATTTTTATCTGTTGATTAATATCCAGAGGGCAAATCGAGTAGCCACCCTGAACGCGATTGCATAACTCAAATTGCTGGTCTACGACCTCCACCACCGCCTACCATGACTAATAACTTTCATTTATCTTTCCACCTTATTTTTTTCAGGGTCAATCTACTTCAATTTGGTGCAAGTGCCCTGCGTCGAGGAGACACCGAGCGGGATGAAGTTCCGGAAGGCGCGGGAAGGTTTCTGAGAAAAACCAAACAAACAACAAAAAAGTGCCTTTAAACTACGACAAAAAAGCAATAAAATCTCAAACGAAAGACGAACAATTAAGGGAGAGGGAAGATGGAAGCGTTGTTGTGATTTATGTAATTTTTATAGCGCGTAGGACAAACACACACCTTAACAAAAATAAAGATACGTAATTCTCAAAACGAACCGCCCTTAAGGCAAGTTAAGATTAGAAAAAAAAACTGGTTCGATTAGCCCTCGTAGAATTGCGCAAGATCCGAACTTGATCGAAACAAAACAGCACAAAAAAAAACAGGTTTCCCTTCTCTACTATCAGTGCAATCTCCCGCCGCCGCCGTCGGCCATTATGGCATCACGTCAGACGCAAATTTGCCATAAACCCGCAACGACGCAAAGTGACCACGTGTGTGAAAACGGTATCATGTGTGGAAAATCTCGGGCTAAATGGCGCGCGTGTTCGGACCATTATCTGCGGTAATTTGCTCCGGTCGAGGCGGCAATCGTGGGAAGCATCAAAGCGAAGATTATGCACCAGACAGAGGTATCTTAATAACAACACTCTTGGCGTAATTTGGCGTGAGCTTTCAGCACACCATAAGAAGTTGGTGTTTAACT
The DNA here is from genome assembly GCF_015732765.1 of Culex quinquefasciatus. Lineage (NCBI taxonomy): Eukaryota > Metazoa > Arthropoda > Insecta > Diptera > Culicidae > Culex > Culex quinquefasciatus. The sequence goes on from NC_051861.1 coordinate 120,664,584, forward strand.
TAAGTTAAGCAAAGGGTGGCTAATTTGGAGCTGGCACGCGAGAAATTGCTGCGGCAGAGAAGAAATCTTTAATTTCTTTGATTTTTAAGTGAAAATCGGTGCATTGAATACTACTTTTGATACCTTCTTATCGACTCTAATGATAGTATTACTGTGAAGGACGTGTGTAGGTGTAGTAGATGTTAGATGAAAATGTTAGTATTATTTGGTTGTACTGTGAGGATGATAGAAAAAAAAAACTGAGCGAACTCAGCACACATGATTGTACGTAATGTTTCTTGTTCACGTTTATAAAGCGAGTAGTAAGTTATTTATTTCTTAATGTTAGTAAAATTTTGTGTTTATTTTTAATGGAACTGAAAAGAAACAAATCGTGTCTTACATTGCACTTCGGTGATTTCTTCTTCCCTTTAAATCTTTAAAAAATTATCAAACGTTCAGTTGAAAAATGTTGGCTTGTTTGTCAAATGTAAAGAATACTTATTTTTCTCAAATTCAATTGTTTTGTAACACGGTGTGTTTCCTAGAAGAAACTTAAAATAAAAAATTCGGCAATTCTGATATTTTTTGTGAAGATTTTTTTTTTCGATTTTATAGGATTTTTCTACAGAAAATTCGGTGGAAATCGATGGGTTCATGTTCATATCCATCAAATTTCAAATTTCTCAAGCGTATATTTGACCTCAAATCAAAAGTTTCAAACCCAAATTTACCAGATTTCTAGCTTTCTTTGAAATAACACCAACATCCAAGCTGTAAACCTAAAAACGACCAAATAAAAATCTTTTCTTTGTACAATCGGTCATAAAAATACAGCAACAGATTGCTCGGATTCAAATTCAAGCTAAAACCATTGCTAAACTTAGAGTATTTCATTTAAAAGCTATGTACTGCCGTTCTACGCATAATTGTCCCATGTCAGTTTTGGACGATTTTGACTTTATGACATTTTTAAGTTTAGTTTGATGTGTACTTTAAGAAAAAATACATAAAATCTGGTACTTTGTTCGGAAACTCATTAAAAACAACACGAAGTCTGTTTGTCCCATCGTTAAACTTCTACGCATAATTGTCCCACCAAGTATTTTCTTACACGGAATCATTAGTTTTACTAAGCATTATGTCTTGTTTACCTGTTGTATAGCAAGAGAATCACAAATAAGGGTGATAAACTGCTAACTGGGGCGATTAGGGACACATAGGGCGAATAGGAACCCACGGGACAATTATGCGTAGAAACGCAGAAATCGGTCGAAAAATTTCAACCGCGTTTTTCTCAGTTGCACTTTTTTGAACATGGGACAATTATGCGTAGAACGGCAGTGTATTACCCAAAAGGATCCCAATTTTTTTTTTTTTTTCAATCCTTGTTTTATGTGACGTTGCCAATGTTTTTAAAAATGTCATTTTTTAGGGGTTAAATTTGGTTGTGTTTTTTACTAACATTTCCTATATTTTCAGTAAAAAGAAGTATGCAGTAATTTTTGTAGTGCCCCAGACTGTGCCTCTACGCATTTTTTTTGCAATTTAAATGATGATTGTGCTATTCTTTAGGAGAAAATGTGAAAAAACATGCAAAAAAATTGAAAAAGTAACTGTAAAAATGTGAAAAAATTAGATAGGCAAAATGTAATTATACAGCAATTCCCCACAAAAACAGCATGAAAAAAAACAAAAGTGCTCGGATCGGGTTCAAAAATTTTCTGGGGGTTCCCTGGCCGAAATAATCAGACCCGTATTTTTTTGTTTGGCCATTAGGGTGACCTATGCCGTGTTAGGGTGGTCTGAAAAATTGCCATTTTCGTCGATTTTCGCAAAAACCACTTTTTTAAACTGTCTTACACGCAAATGAAAGGTGATAAGTTGGCCTTTCAATGAAAAATAGTAAAAAGTTTGGAAAATCTAGCCTAACATATGAAAAGTGCGTATGAAACTTTAAAATGCCGTTTTGACGGTGTCTGGACCAAAGAGCCTATGTCTGGAAATATGGTTAATCGGATTCCCCGGACATTTTTACATAACATACTAAAAAATGGGAGGAGTTCATTAACAGGATTCCGAGATATGATTTTTTGAAAATAAAATCCGTGTTTTTCGACGCGCCGCGCACAAAAACCGGAAAATGACGAAATCGGCAAAAAAAACAACTTTTTTCACTAAAACTGCGATAACTTTAAAATTTCAGCGATGACCTATACTTGTTTGGGTACCAAAAGTTGCGTCTTTTAATTACGAAAATTTTGGTACCCAAACATGTATAAGTAATTGCTGAAATTTTAAAGTTATCGCAGTTTTAGTGAAAAAAGTTGTTTTTTGCCGATTTCGTCATTTTCCGGTTTTTGTGCGCGGCGCGTCGAAAAACACGGATTTTATTTTCAAAAAATCATATCTCGGAATCCTGTTAATGAACTCCTCCCATTTTTAGTATGTTATGTAAAAATGTCCGGGGAATCCGATTAACAATATTTCCAGACATAGGCTCTTTGGTCCAGACACCGTCAAAACGGCATTTTAAAGTTTCATACGCACTTTTCATATGTTAGGCTAGATTTTCCAAACTTTTTACTATTTTTCATTGAAAGGCCAACTTATCACCTTTCATTTGCGTGTAAGACAGTTGAAAAAAGTGGTTTTTGCGAAAATCGACGAAAATGGCCATTTTTCAGACCACCCTAACACGGCATAGGTCACCCTAATGGCCAAACAAAAAAATACGGGTCTGATTATTTCGGCCAGGGAACCCCCAGAAAATTTTTGAACCCGATCCGAGCACTTTTGTTTTTTTTTTTCATGCTGTTTTCGTGGGGAATTGCTGTATATTAGGTGGTAGAATAGGCCAAATACTATCAAAAACAAACATAAACTGAACAAGAAAAACAGAAAACAAGAGAAGTAAAGTTTTTTGTAGAACAAAAGTTGCTCAAAATGACCTCTTAAACACGGGAAAAATAAATATTTTCGAAAAAAAAATTGGGCGGTAGAGGGTTAAGCAAAATGTATTTATCCTTAAAAATGTCATAGAAGGCAGTGTTCATCGTGTGAATGGGAATTAAACCCAGAAATCTCTGTCTTCGGCAAAGTTGTGCGTTATGACTAGGACTATTCGTTAAAAAATCGGTACACAAAAAAAAATCAGATTTTTTATTTAACTTTTTATTATTAAAAGTAAAAAAAAATGGTTTTTTATTATTAAAAGTTAAATTCCCAAAAAAACGTATTTTTGATTTTCGTATTTTCGTACTGCTGAGAAAATTTTCTTTCTAAAATTTGAAAATCGGGTAATTTGTTGCTGCGATACAGCCTCACAATAAATTTAAATCGATGAAAATGTTTTTTTGTAAGTTTCACCAAATTAACCTGAAATTTTTAACTGACGATATCTCGGAAACTATTGGTCCGATTTTCAATGTTAAACTATGAATCTCTTGTAAAATTATCTGATTGCTTCAATAAAAAAATCAAAATTTTAAAATCAAGCTTTACTTTGAAAATGATCTAAAAACAGTTTTTTTTTTATTTCATTTTAATCAAATCTGTCTACAGGCGTTTTCCAAATATGTTCGAAACCACAACTGATTCGAAGCGTTTGGTACGGTATGTCCACGCATCCTTCCTCCCCTGATGATTCTGTGGAATGTGATCCGTTCACAAAATCTGTCTCTGCGGGAAATGCAACGCAGTAGGGCTGACCGCTTTAAATTTTGCTATACATTTTCTGGCTAACTCGGATGTACTGTAATCAATAATATTGACAAGAAAGGACTTGAGGCGTAATCTTACCACAAGTTCTTCCAGAATGCTTTCTTCGGACTGGCTGCGCTTGTGTTCGATTAGATTAGATTAGATTAATTAGAGAAAAAAAATAATTTTAAAAAATCCTCCTATCCCCCATGTCTTGTAATTATATCATTAATTTTAATGTTTTGATAAAATCTTTTTGTACAAAATATATCACAAATTCTTGAAACATGACAACACTTCCCCAGCTTCCAGGTTATGGAGTAACATAAATTTTAATAGTTACGCCGTTGCAAATATTTTTCAAAGTTTCGACCTTCCAATATTCGGTTCGAAAAATCAGGGGGCAAAAAAATATTTTTTTCAAACAGCTTCAAAATTTTAATGGAAATAGTACGAAATCGATCTTTTTTTTAATTTTAATTTTTGTATTTTTTAATCCGGCTGAAACTTTTTTGGTGCCTTCGGTATGGCCAAAGAAGCCATTTTGCATCATTAGTTTGTCCATAAAATTTTCCATGCAAATTTGGCAGCTGGCCATACAAACATGATGTATGAAAATTCAAAAAAAAAAAATCAAAAAATAGATAAATTGGTCGCAAACATTTTTCAACAGTGCACGACCCTTAGTTGCTGAGATATTCCACGCAAAGGTTTAAAAACAGGAAAATTGATGTTTTCTAAGTCTCACTAAAAAACCCACCAATTTCTAATGTCAATATCTCAGCAACTAAGGATCCGATTTTCAATGTTAAAATATAAAACATTCGTGAAATTTTCTGATCTTTTCGAAAAAAATATTTTGAAATTTTTTAAACCAAGACTAACATTTCACAAGGGCCAAAAAATTTTGCAACAATTTTTCTATTTTTTGAAAAAAAAATCAGTATTGATTCAAAAATTCATAACTCGCTCAAAGATTTTTTGCACAACCTGGAAATTTCTGAAAAGTTGGCATTTGATGTCCTCTAAAACAAATAAAAAAAATAAAAATAGTGTTTTTTTTGCAAATCAAGTTTTAGTGACAAAAAGTTTAATAAAAAATCACCAAAAATTTGTTTACCGTGTATCACTTTTTTTCAGTGTAGTCCATATCCATACCTACAACTTTGCCGAAGACACCAAATCGATCAAAAAAATCCTTCAAAAGATACAGGTTTTTGAATTTTCATACATCATTTTTGTATGGCCAGCTGCCAAATTTGTATGGAAAATGATATCGACAAACTATTGATGCAAAATGGCTTCTTTGGGCATACCGAAGGCACCAAAAAAGTTTCAGTCGGATTAAAAAATACAAAAAAAAATCGAATGACTGAAATCTGAGAGAACTGCTCAGTAGTCTAACCAACTGAATTGCATTTTCCTACGTTTAAAATCATTTTCAACATGTCTGGGATCCATCAAAAAATATTTTCAATTTTTGTGGAATCCCATTGTACAGCACCGGCAAAAAAAATTTCTTCTATTCTTGGATATTTTAACAACTAATGATTGCAAAACAACTAAGCAGGTGTAAAATACATTTTAAAACACTATTTCTTTGAAATGTTAATTCCATGGCCTGTAATATAAAATTTTTATATTTTTTATTTTATTTAAGGCCGATGCAAATATTTTTAAAAGTTTTTGTCCCTCGGCTCTGGCCGGAGTCGAGGGGGGGGGGGGCAATAAAATAAAAAAATATAAATATTAAAATAACATGCCATAGTTTCAACATTTGCATGGAAAAAGTGTTTAAAAACGTATTTTACACTAGTTCAATTGTTTTGCAAAAAAAAGTTTTCAAAAAATGTAAAATTTGACGAAAACAAAAATTTTAGCGAAAAAAAAACTTTAGCGATAGTAGACATCGAAAATTTTCAAAAATTCAAAAGATTTTTATATCAACCCAAACATGCTAAATATGATTCTAAACGCAGGGGAATTCATTTTAAATTGATTTTAACTAAATGCACTTAAATTTTCATAAAAATATTGAAGTTTTTTGAAAAAATATTTTTTTGCCCCCTGATTTTTCGGGCCAACATTGAAGGGGGGGGACAAAAACTTAAAATAAAATTTGTACCAGCCTAAGGAGCCATTACACTACGGCAAACAAACAAACTCGCACTTTTTGACAGTTTGCCTGCTTTGTTTGTTTGCCTGGATTTGTGTGTACAAACGTCAGCCTGCATACAAACAAGGTAATTGCGAGTTTGTCAACCTGTCAAACACGAAAAAGTGCGAGTTTGTTTGCGGTAGTGTAATGGCTCCTTGAAAAATAGTGCAACTTAATCAAATTTACCTTTTTTAGATTTTTTTATGCAAATCTATTTTTTTAATAAAAAAAAAAAAAGATTTTTTGTGAGAAACTAGGTGAGAAAAACGTTGTTTTAAATTGATCATCTGTACTTAAGAGAATTTTTGATACTTAAAAAAGTAATGTTTTTTTTTATCTCAAATCTTTGAAAAATTGTGTCCAAGGTTTTGATTTACTCAAAAATTGAAAAAATGCAGTTTTACGAAATAGTTTTTTTTAGATTTAAGCTATGTCTTCTGGATTGTGTAAACATTTTACTAAAGATCATGATTGACTCTATCAAATATGTATGGACGAACAAAATAAATGATGCAAAAGCTTCCCTCAAAAATTAAGCCAGAAAAACAATTAAGTGAAAAGAAATCTAGGTTTTGGAGAGATTGCGAAACAATGTTATTTGCATGGAAAAGAAAATGCAACGTTTGCAACTTTTGGTTCATGTTTTGTTTTATTAAATAATTTAAATCCACTTTCATATCCAAACAATTTCATACGCCAGGTCATCTCCTTAAACCCAACCCACCTCTCAATAATGCGGCCTCGGGTAGTACGCATCGTTCCGTTCAGCGCAACAGCTGTGACATCCACACCCGCTCGTCTTTCCGCCGCACCCTCCAGGCTTCTTGGCCACCAGCTGGGCCGCCGACTCCTTCAGCAGGTCCAGCAGCGGCTCGTAAACCTCCAGACAGCGCTTAATTTTCTCAAACACCAGCGCAATCGGATCGTTGGTGTGGAATTCGCGCGTTACCTTGGCCTGACAACGGGCCGCCTCCTCCGAGAGCAACGATGGGAACGTGAACTGGGTGTAGACGCGGTCCATGTAGAACTCCTTGGTGCTAAAGTCCAGGAAGCCTCCGCGGACGGCACCGATGAAGAGGGCCTTGGCAAGTTCGTATTCGCGGGAGAAGTTACCCTCGGCGACCTCCTCGAGCACGTGCCACGGAGTTCCCGCGAGTAGGTAGTCATCGCGCTTCAGCTGCAGCATTCCGCTGTCCGGCAGGGGGACAAAGTACTTCTTGGACGGGATCAGCTTGCCGTAGTGGTGGAGGTAGCATCGGAGGGACTCTTGGGCTCGCTCGTTCACGTCTTGGATGCGCAGTCCGGCGATGCACTCGCGGGTCCGTTCGGCGTAGTCGTTACAGCGGTACGGCTCAAAGAACTGCCAGATGACGTTCTCCTTGATGCCAGCTTCGTCATCCCAGGCGACCAGATCGATCAGGACGCAGCGTGCAAGGCGCGAGTCCCCGCAACCGGACGGGTGTTCCGGGTTGGCGAGAAACCGTCGAACCGTCGAGTCGTCCAGCAGGTAGTACGGAGCGCAGTCGTACGCGGCCTCCTCGAAGCTCTTGAAGGTGGCGATCTGTTCGGACTCGGCGCCCAAGACCACCGGGCAAAGCAGGGCGGCGGCAAGTGCTACAAACAGACGCATGGTTCAGGGTAATTTGAGATACCTTTGGCGGGGATGTTGGAGTTTTTATACGCACTGGACTCGCGCAGCTGGGATCATGTTTCTGTGTTGTGGCGAGCTCAGTGCTGGCAGATAGAACACGTAAGCGAAAGAAATGTTTTGCTTTTTTTTTTTGGATGGGAGGGCTCATCACACGCATCTGTGAGGTGATGAGGGACGGCAGGAACTAGCGAGAGTCATCCAGCACGTGCCGACTGGAAGCTTTTTGTTACATAATAAAATATACCGTTGTATTTGTTATTTTAAGCTTTTAAATTATTCTGATTTTGTTATTCCTCAAGTCTTCATAAAATTTTGGCATCAGTCCATACAAACAGAGTATGTAATTACAGTCGACTCTCTGGCTGTCGATCTTCTCGATATCAATAATTCTCCATCTTTCGATGAATGCTTCAGTCCCTTCAATCTGCATACTTCAATTACCTTCATTCCTCGATATTTTCCCTTGCTTGAAGGATCTCTTCCTCGACGGTCCCTTGGATTCTGTTTGCTTTAAAAATCTCTTCCGGTTGTCAATAACTTCACTTTCTCATAGCTTGCATAGACATTTTTCTTGGCGACACGAAGCCTTGAAGCTTGAAGGGTGTTTGACATTAGTTTGTTTTTGTTTGATGGACGTTGCCATGATTTTCTCCCATAGCTGGGTATCAAGAAAAAAATATTTTCAATCGAGTCTTCATTATGCATCGTTCTGTAAACTGATGATTCTCTTCCTCGACGGTCCCTTGGATGTTGACAACCAGAGAGTCGACTGTAATTTGATTAAGCAATTTTCTGAGATATCGGACCATATTCGGACCATATTTTTGCATTTTGTTTTAATTTTGATGAAACTTTGTGTGTACTTTTTCTATGAGCAAAGAAATCATTTTGCATAACCAGTCCGTCAATACAATTTTGGCAATTTTGGTTCATACAAAAAGACTTTCAAAATATTAAAAAGTCTGCCAATGCATTTCCGAAAACGAAATTTGATTGCTCAAACACAGCGCCATTGCTTGGCGACGGTCGGTAAACGTAAACACAAAGCCGAAACGAACGAAAAATGAGCACCACTCAAGCAGCCGCCCGAGCGAGACAACGTGCTCTTTCTCTTGCTATCGTTTTTCGCCTCTCTCTTCATTGTGTTTGCTGCGTGGTGACAGAAGTCATTTGAATGCGATCATGGGAGAGATGATCGGAATCTCGGTAGAATGTCAAACCAGAACTAGAAGGAAGTCAATGACTGTGTGAGTGACTTCACATGGCACTCATTCGTATGTGTGTAAAACGTATGAAAGTAGAATGTCAAAATCAGGTTGTCGTGGTGACAACAATTGGAGTGTTCTGTCTCCTAGTACTTTAAAAAATAGCAACACAACAAAATATTGCGCATAATAAGCAATTCTGAAAATTGTATTTCTGGATATGTCTGAGATGACAAAAATTCCCCTTTTATAAGTTATGGCACAAGCACAACCCAGCGAGAATTTCGGCTTGAGCCTCGAGTCGATTTAGCCTCAATCTCGAGCCACTTGAGGCTCTGGCCGAAATTCTCACTGGAAAGTTGGGTAAAGTTCATTTGGAAGTGTTGCCAATTCTTCTAATAAATCTTTTTTTTTTAAATTAGAAAAACCTCGAAAACAAGTCATAAGATGGCATTTTTTTCATCTAAAAAAAAAAACAAAAACTAGAATTTTCAAAAATGGACATTTTACGTTATTCATTTTTTGTGTGGAAAGGTCAATTAAAACATGGATTATTTTTTTGGCTGTGACTAATTTTCAAAGTATTAAGCAAGACATACAATTTTGACAAAGACACAAAATCGATCGGTAAATTCGTTTTCAAGAAACATTTTAAATATTTCAATAGAAGCCCCCCCCCCCCCTTTTTCAATATTGGCTCGAAAAATCAGGGGTCAAAAAAATATTTTTTCAAAAAACTCCAATATTTCAATTAAAAACTTAGTCTAAGTGCAATCGATTGAATTCAATTTTAGCATGTTTGGGTTGATTTAAAAATCTTTTGAATTGTTGAAATTTTTCGATGATTATTACCGCAAAAAGTTTTTTTTTTTCGCTAAAATATTTGTTTTCGTATTTTTTTTTTTTTTTGATAACTAATGATTGCAAAATCACTGAACTAGTGTAAAATGCATCTTAAATCACTTTTTCTGTGCACATGTTGAAACTATGGCTTTTTTCAATATTTATATTTTTTATTTTTATTTTTGTTGTATTATTTTGAATAGTCGAGCTTCCAAGATGGCGGCCAAAATGGCGGTGATAACATATTGAAAAATTGCATTTTTCAATTTAAAAGGCATACAAATATTCAAATTTGACAAAAATAGGGTCGCAGAACTCGAATTTGATGTAAAAAGTAAAAAAAAAATAAAATTAAAAAAATACGAAAAAAAATTTTGATCGTGATTCGATTATCCGAAGTCGCAAACAAACCTTTGGATAATCAAACTTCGGATAATAGAAACTTTGGATAATAGAGGCTTCGAATAATCTTGAAAGAATTGCTTACAAATCACAAAAACTTTAATTCCAAAATCAGTATTTTTAAATTTTTGATTTATTTCAAATTTGTTTAGGGTTAAGGTCCCCTAAAGCAATGGAATTAAATTTCATAATCCGACAAGTTACAGAGGCCTTACCTTAAAAGCTTACCAAAAACATATATTCTAAGGAAAAATTAAAACTGCAATCAAAAAGTACTCCGTTTTTTTAATGTGCTTTTAAGCACAAAAAAAAGAAAAAGAAAAAAAAATAAAAAATAATAATAATAAAAATTAAAAATTTGATAAATTTGGTTTTTAAAGGAAAAAATTATGAATTTTTGATTTAAAAAATTATAACCAAGACTTCCTTCTAATTTCCTTGAGATTTTTTTTTAAACAAATATAAAGCTGCTGAATTTTTTTTTCAACTTCCCGAAAATACAATTTTCTGATATGGATATAAATATTTGAACTCTTTTCAAATGACCGAGCGACGTACTTGTTTTATTTTTAGTACCTATTTTAAATTGCATTTATCTTGTTTATTTTATTTTATTTTTGTTTTTGGTAGTACTTGACCTATTCTACCAGCTTCTGTTATTACATTTTGCCTTTCTAATTTTTTCATGATTTTACAATCACTTTTTCATTTGTTGCTTGGTCTTCACATTTTCTGCTCTAGAATGACCACCAGTGATGTCAACCATCGCGACGCTCATTTTTGGTTCGCGGCACATTTTTCGTTTGTAGTGCTTTTCAGTTACGGAATTCGATAAAATGGTGTTTGAAGCACTTGTAGAACTCACCAACAGCAACATTTCTTCAGAACATTGTATAGCTGTAAATTCATACGCAAAAAGTTACAAGAAGATTCCACACCTCAGGACCAATGGTTCGCGATGCTTTCGTTTGCCTAACACATTTTTGGTTGTAACTTTTTTTGTATTTTTCAAAAATCAATATTTGGATTTGGTGTGTTCTACAAGTCCTTCATGCACAACTTTGTCAAATTCCGTAACTGAAAATCACTACAAACAAAAAATGTGCCGCGAACCAAAAATGAGCGTCGCGATGGTTGTCATCACTGATGACCACATTATCACAGTGTAAGACATTACAAAAATTACTGCATACTTCTTTTTACTTAAAATACAGGAAATGTTAGCAAAAAATACAGCCAAAGTTGACCCCTAAAAATACATTTAAAAAAAACATTGGCAAGGTCACATAAAACAAAAATTTAAAGAGTTCTCCTTCCCAGTGCATTTTAATGATACAAATTTGGTTGAAAAATTGATTTTTGGCGATTTTTTAGATCGAAGCCCGTCTAGAGGCGGGGTTGGGTTGTAGAGGGTTAACATTAAATTAAGAAATAGCCACTGAGCTCGCTTTGTAAATGCGGCCTCGATACTCTTCATGGGTCATGGGAAAAATTACTTTTTACTCAACAAAATGGACGCTTAAACTTGCAAAACAATCGCGTGATCATACTGCTAGCGATCAACTCTCAAAACTCTAAAAAACGTAAAAAAAAACACATTGAAGCTGCTAACAACCGCGTGACATCGCTGCTCGCAATCGACTGACAAAAACATGTTCTTTAACACAATAAATTCGACGTACACAACCGACGGCGTACCTCCCGATCAACAATGATAAAGGAAGGAGAAAAAGGACACATATAATCACGATTAATCCTGCAGAGCAACCACGCGGCCCCGTTGCTCGCAATCGACTCGAAAAACAATCTGCAATAATTATTTAAAAAACTAACATAATCCACCTATGTGGTTGGAGCCTTCCTCATTTTTTACCAACAATGGGTAATATGAGTGGTATGGACACATACTTCAGCTATTTTTTTAGATCCAGAAAAATAAGTACACAGATATAACTTAAGTGGTAATAACTCGATACAGGGTTGCCAGTTCTTCAATGTTTTGGACTCGTTGGAATGGTCTTTTGATTACCCAACCAACGATGGGTCGGATGATGGAACCGGACATCGTTTACATACATTTAAGTGAGATCCGGCATCAAAAAAGTACAAATATATCACTTAAGTGGTCATAACTCGAGACAGGGTTGCCAAATCTTCAATGTTGTGGACTCGTTAGAAAGGTCTTTCAATTACCTAACCAACGATTGGTCAGATGATGGATCCGGACATCGTTTACATACATTTAAGTGAGATCCGGCATCGAAAAAGTACAAATATATCACTTAAGAGGTCATAATTCGAGACAGGGTTGCCAGATCTTCAATGTTGTGGACTCGTTAGAAAGGTCTTTCAATTACCTAACCAACGATAGGTCGGATGATGGATCCGGACATCGCTTACATACATTTAAGTGAGATCCGGATATATGTGAAAACACATTTTTATACATAACTTTTGAACTAGTTATCGAAACTTCAAACAATTCAATAGCGATGTATGGGACCCTAAACCAAGTCGAATGCGACTGGTTTGGTCAAAATCGGTTCAGCCAGTTCTGAGAAAACTCAGTGAGAATTTTGGTCACATACATACATACACACACACATACACACACACAGACATTTGTTCAGTTTTCGATTCTGAGTCGATATGTATACATGAAGGTGGGTCTTTGAGCTTTTAATAAAAAGTTCATTTTTAGAGCAGGATTATAGCCTTACCTCAGTGAGGAAGGCAAAAAGGGACGCCAAAAGAAGTTCGCGAGCAACTGCGTGGCCCAGCCGCCTACAGTCGACTTCCTTACAATACAATATAACAAATTTCTTTGAAAACTTGTTTTTTCGGAAAACTAGATATTTCACAAATGTTTGTGTTGTATTTTTGGAGACACATTTTTTTTCGTTTTTTTTTTTAGGACATCGAATAATCGAGTCAGGACTGCATTACGATTTGGGACATTTCGAAGAATTCAATATCAGCAACGGAAAGCACGATTTGTTTCTTTACTCATGTTTTTTTTTTATCTCTTTTTCTTTGTTTTATTCTTTAAATACAAACTTTCTCGTTTTCCTATAGTTTTGCTTTTTTTTTGCTTCTTTCTCTTGCCTTCTCTTCCTCGCCGCTATTGTTTTGTTTCCGAGTCGGCTCTCACAATAGTTTTTTTTACACTTTACTTTTTTATTACCTTTGCACATTCCTTTCTGTCTCTCAGTTTAAAAGCTTATAAAAACCACATAAAATATTCGAACAGTTACTTGAATATTGTTGCTGTGTCTGTTATTTGTTTTGTTTGATTCGCTAATATGCTTTTTTTCTCTCTTTCCTTTTTTTTTCTTGTTGCCACTAGTTTTTAGCTTCTTGCTTTGTTTTTCTGACGCGCCAACAGCGAATAGCGAGCGATAGCCGTAGTAGTAGTTGTGTAATAGTGATAGCAGTACACACGCACACTGCGCAAAAAAATGGGTGAAGGAGGGGAGTTTTCAAAAAGGTTTGGCGGCAGCGAAAGATTTTTTTGTTTTAAAAAAGCACATTTTCTTGGGACTTTTGACTCTCTCGCAAAAAAAAACTAGGACTTATTGTTGTCTTCCTGGCGGGAAAGCCTAACATGTTTTTTTTTTGTTTACTTTATGTGTATGTGTATATGTACAAATTAGAGCTGTCGCTGTGACAGTTTTTGCGCAATTTAAGCTAAATTAACACAAACGCGCGCGCACGCAAAAAATGCATTCGTTGTCACACCATCCACAAATACTCGCGCAAGCGTATGACCGTACAAATTTCTTCTTCCTTTCTTCTTCGTTTCCTTACAATTATGTATGTAGATAGATAAGTTGTATAAGAGGGCGTTCAACACGTCGTTTTTGTTTTCCCCTTTTCTTTAATTTTTGTTTTAAAGGGAGAAGGACTTTTTCGGAAACAAACACGAATGTCTGTTTTGAAAAAAAAAACAGGAGTCGATCGCGAAGCGTAATTTGTTTTGCAGCTAAGTTTTCCACCTTTTTTTGCAGGTTAGAACATGTTTGTTTGTAAAAAAAACAGAGAGACCAAATTTGTTGTGACCTTTTGCGTTAAAAACTGTAAGCTTTTGCTCGAAATAGCTAGGTTGCGTCGCAACCGATATCGCCATACTGCAGTTCAAGATGAAGTGCAAAACTGCAGTTCGGCGTGAATTTGAACGGAAAATTCACGACGAACACGCGTTTGGAACGCAGTTTCGAGCAAAATTTCACACTTTTCAAGCTTTTAAAAGGCGTTCCCGAAAAAAGGTTTTTTGTTTGTGTTTATTTTGTAGAAATTTCCGCTAAAATCAAACGGCGTCCTAATCGTTTGCTTCGAGTAATACGTAATACTGCCGACGGTTTCGAATTTTCGAACAACAAAAAAAACCTAACGAATTCGAAAAAAGAAAAAAAACACAAACAAACGGGGGACGAACTAAACTTTTTGAACCGCACCATTTCCGGTCACGTTGAAATCAAAAGGGGAAACCAACAAAGAGAGAGGGAGAGAGAAACAATTGACACAAACTTACATCGTATTGTACGCCGTAGCTGCCGTCGTGGAAGTCGCGTTGATCCGATGCTTGGTCAGGTTGATCTTGGCCAGCGGGTGGGTCTTGCCGTGGTGCTGGACCACCTTTTTGGTTTGGCCGGTGACGCCGGTTCCGCCCGTGCCGCCACCCGTCGACGCTGAGGTGTTGTTATTGTTGTTGTTGTTGTTATTCGAGGTTCCGATGATGATGCCCCGCACGAAGGGGGCCCCGGCCGGCGGGATCGGTGGCATCCGGCTAAAGTCCGCTAGGGTGGTGTCGGTGCCGGAACTGGACTTGAGGAGGGCGGTTGAGTGTGAAATCATGAGGGGTTTCTGCTGGTTTTGTGCATACTTGAGCGGCTCGAAGACGGACCGGGGTCGCTGGCGGAGCACGACCTGGACCTGGTCCTGGCCGCCGGTGGTGGAACTGGCCGAGCTGCTGGTACTGTTGTGCCGGTGGTGGGTGTTGAAGGAGGCCCGATGTTGGCGCGGGGCTTCGTACCGGCCGACGAGGTCCCGCACGGTCACGTCTTCCGGCGGTTGCGGGCTCTGCTGGTTCTGCTTGCCTCCGCCGGCCTTGTTCAGTTCGATGTGTATGGCAACCGGAGAGGATGGCAGCGAGCGGACCTTTTTCTGCTCCTTGCGGCTTCGATCGCTGGAGACTTTCGCCTCGAAGCTCATCTTGAGGTTCCGGACGATTCCGCCCACGCTGATGGCGGTGTTTTCGTCGTTCTTCTCCTTCTTCTCGTCGGCGAGGTTGGCCGCGCCGGTCCCCGCACCGGACGAACTCTTCCGAAAGCTGAACCTCCGATGCTGGCCCTTCGGGGGAGGCATTTCTTCCGGTTTCGCCTTCGGAGCGGTTCCTCCGTACGAGCACAGGCAGTACGAGTCCGGAGCGGACGCCGATAGACGCGTGTACGTGCTGGAAATCATCCCTGGGGCGTTCCGATTCGACGGTAGGGCTTCCTCGCTGTTCGATCGCTGCCCCCCGGACGAAGACTTCCCCCGATCGCCACACTTGGGGTGCTTCTGGCCGAACTTTTCGCTGCAAATCCGCTTGATCGAGGACGAGGATCGCTCCTCGATCTTCTGCTTCGTCCGCTTGACCGTCCCCGGATGCCACGGAATTTCGTCCTTGTCGTACGGGAAGATCCCACTCTGGCCGAGGTCCTCCTCGGCGGCCATCATGATTGCACCCGCCGGAACCTCGATCACGGTTTGTATGCTGCTCGCGGCGCTGTTGCTACTGCCGGTGTCGTACGAGCCCCAGCTGCTGTTGCGTGAGGGTGGCGCCGGCGCCCCCCTCTGCTGCTGGTTATCGCCCGAGCCCCAGCTCGAGTGCCGCGACGCGGACGAAAGCGTCCCGCGGATCATGTCCGCCACGACGGCGGAGTCTACGCTGGACCAGGAACTCTGTCGAGACACGTGCTGCGGCTGCTGAGGGGGAAGCGCGACAGGAACTTGCTGGATGATCTGGCTTTGACTCGTCCAGCAGACCACCCCCGGTTGAGCTATTGAAGTGTCGCTACTAGTGCTAGTAGAAATAGTATCACAATGTTGAGAAGTAGTGCTGGCCGCCATTAACGGGATGCTGGCCCGGAGCTCCTCCCCGGGATCCCACTGGTCTTCGTCGGACGCCGCCAAGCTGAGACCGGTCGCGGACGCCACCGAAGAGGACGAACCTTTCCGCTTGTGGCTTCCGCCGGAGGTTTCTTTGGCTTGTTTGTTCGACTCCAGCTCGCTGATGATGGACCGCACCGAGGACGAGGACGCCGACGGAGATTCGCTGCCCTCCTGCAGGTGCACAATCTGGTTCTGCGAGACGCTGTAGTTCTGGCCGTTCCCGCACGGCATCCGGATCGTCTTAACCTCGATGTTCTGCGCCGCCATCAAGTGCTCCAGCGAGTGCGACTGTTGCCGGCTAGTCTCCAGCAGCAACGCGGCCTTCTCCGAGTCCGGAGACCAACTCTTCGGTCGTTTCCCCCGCCTCCTCAAAAACCGGCCACTTTTACTGAGCGAGTTCTGATTGCTCTCCCGGTTCAACGCCTGAATCAACGGAGTCGGCTCACTGCCCGGCAGCAACCGCCCGTCCTTCGTCCCACTGCCACTCTTCAGATTCGTCTCACTCTTACTCCGCTGCAGCTTCTCCCGGTTCTTCATCGCGTCCAACATGCCCTGGTACGTCTCCAGCTGCGCAATAAAGTTCTTGTTCGGCTTGATGCACGTCCGCTTCAACTTCACGTGCTTCAGCGCCTGGTCAAAGTCCCAGTTGTTGGCCTTCATCGCGTACGCTATCACCACGGACGCCGACCGCGAGATGCCCATCTTGCAGTGCACCAACACCTTCGAACCCTCCATCTTGGCCCGCGAAATGTACTTGAACGTATTATCCCAGTGCTTCAGCAGGTCCGTCTTCTCGTCGTCGTACACGCGCACGTTAAAGTAGTCGAACATCCCCGGAAAAAAGTTGTCAATCTCCCGCGTCACGTTCAGAATGTGGCGAACCCCGTTCCGCTGCAACTCCTCCAAATTACTCGCGTTCCACTCCGACCCCAGGTACACGTGGTCAAAGATCTCCGTCGGGGCGTCCATCTGCCCCAGAATGACCAGCATCTCCTCGTCGATAAACGACTTGTACTCGCCCAAGTCCATGTCCAGCTGCTCCTCCAGCCTCCCCCGGATAAACTTGGACGTCACCACGTCCAAATCCACCGTCATCATAATCTCCTTGAGCTTTGTGCGTATCACGCGTTCCGTTTCCTCGCGCTCCGTCGGCCTAAAACCAAAACCAAAAATTAATTTCCAAACGAAAAAAATCGCAGAGAGAAACTCACTTGTTCCGGATCGAGTCGGGCGAGGCAGGGCGGCGGCTCTCCAGCGCGTCCATCGCGTGCCACTCGTTCAGACAGGACCGGTCCGAGGTGATGTGGCGCTCGTAGTACGGGACCCACTCGTGGGAGGTGCCCCCCGCGAAGAAGTTGTGCTCGCGCGCCTTCGACGACACTTTGTGCAGGGTTTGGAGGGCGGACCTGTGTGTGTGTGTTTGAGAGGAGACATGGTATGTATTAGAACTAGACATGGTAAATGTAGAACTAAACCACAATGGCATAAATATCTAGAGGTACTGGTAGAGCAATACAATGAGAATATTTGAAAAAAAAAACCTTTTCAAGAATAAAGGAGACATTAGATTACGACAAAGAAATAAACAAAGAATTCGCACTTTTTCGTGTTTTACAGTTAGCAAACTCGAAAGCATGGTTAAATGTATGCAGGTTAACGTTTCTGCAAACAAATGCAGGCAAAAAAAGTCTAAAAGTGCGAGTTTCTTTGTTTGTTTGCCGTAGTATAATACCTCCTTAAATTTTTAAAGGCCAAATCAACTTGAGGCTCGAGCCAAAATTCTCACTACACAAATGTAATCTTTTAATATTTTACAAAAGATGTTCAATATGTATATTAGGAAGATTTACCATAACAAATATGTTTGCAAAAAGTAGAACTCAAAGTCGAGAAAAAGGCTTATTGCCTGTCAAGCTCATTTTTTTAACTTAAAGGCTCTTAGCTTGGAGAAAAACACTTAAATCACTTTTTTTTTTCTTAGGCGGTAAGAAGCTCAAAATGACCAGAACTTCATGTGGTGCTTGCTTGCAATATGTTTTGATGAAAAAATCAAATGATTTTCATTTGCTAATTTGAATTCGATTGAAACCTTCAAATGCCGAAAATTAAAAGGACGTTTTTTATGTTTTACTCAAACGAAGTGATACAGAGGGAAACCAATAACAATATCTTTTAATTTTGTTACAAAAAAATCTAAAATTTAGGACTTCAGAAATTTTAAAATACAAGTATTAAAAAATAAAATACGCATGTAAAAAATTAAAAATATTCTAAATCAAAAAATCAATAAAAATCTAAAATTTTAAATTCATGTTTTCCAAAATTTAATAACTTAAATCATTCAAAAATTCAAAAATCAAAAACCTAGAATTAAAAATTCAAAAATATTGCTTTTAAACTTGTAATGTTTAAAAGCAATATTTTTGAATTTTTAATTCTAGATTGAAATTTCAAAAAAGTCAAGAATTTAAAATTCGAAACATTTAAAATTCAACAATTTAAAAATGCGAAAATAAAACAAAAACAAAAGTACAATAAAATCTTAAATTCAAAACATAAAAATTTAAAAAAAATCAAAACGTCAAAAATTAAAATTTTGGGATTTGGAAAATTAAATAAGTTTGTACTCGCCAAAATTTCTCTCTGGATTATCGAATCACGAAATTTTTGTTTTCAAAATCTCTTTCCTAAAAAATGACTGCTACGTAAAAAATGCTGTTATGCAATCTAAGATGACGGCAAAAATGGCGGTATTCAAAAGAAATTAAGATTTTGTTATGGACAATTGTCCCTTCGGGGTCGGAGATTTAAAAAAAACGTGTTAACGTGATTTAGAATTTTAAAATCTAAATCGGCGGTGATAAAATATTTAAAAAATGAATTTTGTAGTTTGATAAGTAATCAACTATACAAATTTCACTAAAATTAGTTCGCAAACCTCAAGTTTGATGTTAAAAAAAAAGCGAAAACTATATTTCGAATAATCAATAATTGATGTAATCGAGGCTTCAAATAATCGAGGCTGGACTGTATTTTTAAATTTTGAAATGAACTGTATTTTATAAATTCTTTCAAGTTTTGAATTTTTTAATCTAATTGATGTTTAGAATTTTGATTTTGTTTTTTTTACACTGTAATTTTTTTTTTTTCAAGCTGGCGTTCACGAAAAGAAAGCGAAACTTTTCTTGACCACGTTCTTTCCAAACTCCGTACTTAGCCTAAAACGACTGTAACTTTTGCAAGCAAGTCCAATTTATTTGTTTCAAAAATGAAAATGTTTTTTTTTCATAGCAGTGTTTCCGTCATCACTTTTCTCTAAAACTTAAACTAGAATGACTACGTTTAACCAAACTTTTCTTTGGGCATATTTTTCCCGGAAAACTTCTCATCAATACCGATAACTTTGCAGAAGACATCGTGAGCAATTCTCCCAAAAATTAAGAAATTTATTTAAATGTTTTTTTTTTTGTATTTTATTGTCAAGATGAAATTTAGCATGTACTTTTTTATGAACAAACATATTGCAGAGTTATTTCGTCGATACAAGTCTCCATACAATTTTGGCAACTGTCCATACAAAAAGTCTATTAAAATATTAAAAAATACAAAGCCTTCCATCAGAAAACGGTTACATAAAAAAGCCATGATTTTTTAATTCAACAATATGCAAAATTTTCTTTTTAAAATTCTCGTTTTTGAATTTATTTTAGATGTCAACAAAATGCCATCTTTTTAGCTTTGGCACAAGCTGGTCAAAATTAATTTAATAGCGAAAAATTTTTTAAACCTTTTTTTAAGATGTGAAATCTATTTTGCAATCGAAAAGATCACATATAAATATATATATTTTTTTTTTTGATAATAAGGTTTTTTTCTTTTAAGTCATGACCAAACTTGACCATCTCTAAAAATAATGTTCGGAAAAGTTCAGAAATTTGCTCATAAAGATTGAACGAATGGTTACTCCGAAAGAAAATAACGCAATAAATATAAGATTTACTCTAAATCACTCAACATACGATGATTTTTTAAGAGATGATACTTAAGGACGTATGAGACTAAGATAAACAAACAAACAAACTCGCCCTTTTTGACAGTTGGACCGTTTTCCTGTTTTAACTTTTTTCCTGCATTTGTTTACAGAAACGTCAACCTACCTACATTTTGTTTTATTTCAGCGAGTTTGCTAGTTTGGCAAACTGTCAAACACGAAAACGTGCGAGTTTGTTTATTTGTTTTGTCATAGTCTAATACCTCCTTTAGAAAATATCCGTCCGATATTCAATGTCCAAAGATGGTAGCACATATTGAAAAAAAAATCAAATCAGCCTTAAAATTTGGTATGGTTTTTATAAGAAATTTCTTTTCAAACATTTTCAGATATTATTAGGTCAAGCCTGGTCATGTTTTCTACAGGAAAAAAAGTGCAGTTCTCATTAAAAAAAAAAAAAACAATTTTAATCAATTTGATAACGGTACACAAATTTATGTGAATCACTTTTTGATTGCTAATTTGAATTCACAAACGTTTTCAACTTTACGTTTTTAAAAAACAATCATTCACTGAAAAATTGGCAACTTATCTAATCTAACACAAACGCAGCCAGTCCGATGAAAGCATGCTGAAAAGTCTTGTAATTTGATTACGCCCCAAGCATCCAAGCATGTAATAGAATATTTAAAGCGGCCAGCCCAACTGCGTTGTGTTTACCGCCAAAAGGATTCTGAGAACGGTTCACATTTCACAGAATCTACTGGGAAGGGAAGATGCGTGGACATACCGCAACAAACGATCTAATTGATTGAAAAATTGGCAACACTGATAAATTAATGTTGACCAAATTGTGCCACAGTTCAAAAGATGACATTATTCTTATCTAAAACATATCCAAAAATAATAATTTTCAAAAATAATATTTTGCGCAATTATTATTTTTTGTTTGAAAAGTACAATTAAAAAATTGCTGACGAATTCTGAGCAATACCTACAACTTTACCAAAGGCACCAAAACGATCAAAAAATTAGTTCTCAAGTTTTTAGATTTTTTAGTATTCTTTTTGTATGGATGGTTGCAAAAAAATGTATTGAAACTTTAATGGACGAACTAATGACGCAAGATGGCTGCTTTGGTCATAAGAAATGTCCCTCCAAAGTATAAAATACAAAAGATAATCGATGGCCAAAATTTTAGACAATTCCTCTGTTTGTTTGAGGCGACTTTAACCTTCTTGGTCATTCGCTCGGATTGCCCAGAAAAGATCAAACAGGCTTGAACATGTGTTTAAGATGGTTTGATGCCTAGAACAGCGTAACTTTCTACCATCATTCAAAATTCCCGCTCACACTCACCACATGGCTTGCACGGAGACCGGCTTGAAGATGTGCTGCTGCCCACAGGAACTCACACTGAATCCACTGTACGGAAAGAAATGATCCCCATTAGCTCACAAAAACCTTTCTTCTTCCTCGTCACTCTCAAATTTGCACCCTTACTAGCCTGTCCCATTTTGAGGTCATGTCGAGGAATTTCAGGTGCTCACTTCTTAAATGGTAGATTATGATGTTAGGAACAATGTTTTCTTAGACAAGAAAAAATAATAAAATACTTTCTCGCACCCCCTAGTCGATTTACTGAAAAAAGTCACTTTTTTGAACAAATTTTCTAAAATCGCTTGGAATCAATACAAAAACTGTTTCGATCAGGTGTGTATTATCTTCAAACGATAGGTTTTTGTCCATAGATTAAGATGCACTATCAATATTGGACGAAAATTTAAGTTTTGGACTCTCCCAGGCGGATTTGTGTCGAAAAAATCGCATTTTTCGAAACTTTTTTCAGAAATGTTCATTTAATTTAGGGTAGCCTATTTTTCCCAGTAAAACCAATACGTGCAGCTTGTAGGAAATTTCATGGCGAACATTTTTCTCTCTGAGAAAATGCAATTTCGACACTCCAGAGCCGAGATATTTGAGTTTTAGTGAGGAAAAAGTGCCAATTTTCAAAATTTCTCAGAATTCTGAAGCAAGGCCTACTAATTACACGATGTAGCAAGCATATGTCTCAAAGGTCAGGGTATGCTTTTTATAGTAATTTTGGCCGCTGAATCCGAATCTGAAATCAAATTTCGTGCAAACAGTGATGTTTTGGAGCTACACCCTTTGGAATGTTATTTGCGTGTTTAAGAGGTAGTTTTTGTAAATATTGCTCGGTTTGTTGTCGTATCAAGGTGCTCCGATTTGGATGAAACTTTCAGCGTTTGTTTGTCTATACATGAGATGAACTCATGCCAGTTTGGAGTTTGAATTTTCCGAGGATTTCGAATATGACAAAAGTGAGACTAAACAACAGGACAATAACTAACATTGTAAAATGTTTGTTATAGAAAAATCGAAAACTATGAGAAAAACTGCGATTGGCCAAAAAGTTATTACTGTAGGCTTATAGTCCATGAAATTCCCTAACTTGAACTAAAAGAGTATGGGTGTTGGAGGCTGTTGCAAAAATATATTGAGGTTTAAAAAAAACAATTTTTAACAGTAATTTGCAAAAGCTATGAGAAAAAGTTAAACCAATCTTGGATGTCTATGGCTCATTTTGAAGTGCTTCAAAAGACCATTCAAATGCATCTAAGATAGTTGAAATTGATGAAGTTTTACTTAAATACGAGCAATTTTAAGATTTTTTATGTTTTTTGGACCTCAATCTTCAATGCCCGTTTTACCCCACTTCCCTTTGTCTTAGAGGGCTCATTTTTGGCATGAGTTTATCTCATGTATAGACAAACAAACGCTGAAAGTTTCATCCAAATCGGAGCACCTCGATACGACTCTAGAACAAACCGAGCAATATTTACAAAAACTGCCTCTTAAACACGCAAATAACATTCCAAAAGGGTGTAGCTCCAAAACATCACTGTTTGCACGAAATTTGATTTCAGATTCGGATTCAGCGGCCAAAATTACTATAAAAGCATACCCTGACCTTTGAGACATGTGCTTGCTACATCGTGTAATTAGTAGGCCTTGCTTCAGAATTCTGAGAAATTTTGAAAATTGGCACTTTTTTCCTCACTAAAACTCAAATATCTTGGCTCTGGAGTGTCGAAATTGCATTTTCTCAGAGAGAAAAATGTTCGCCATGAAATTTCCTACAAGCTGCACGTATTGGTTTCACTGGGAAAAATAGGCTACCCTGAATTAAATGAACATTTCTGAAAAAAGTTTCGAAAAAATGCGATTTTTTCGACACAAATCCGCCTGGGAGAGTCCAAAAACTTAAATTTTCGTCCAATATTGATAGTGCATCTTAATCTATGGACAAAAACTATCGTTTGAAGATAATACACACCTGATCGAAACAGTTTTTGTATTGATTCCAAGCGATTTTAGAAAATTTGTTCAAAAAAGTGACTTTTTTCAGTAAATCGACTAGGGGGTGCGAGAAAGTATTTTATTATTTTTTCTTGTCTAAGAAAACATTGTTCCTAACATCATAATCTACCATTTAAGAAGTGAGCACCTGAAATTCCTCGACATGACCTCAAAATGGGACAGGCTAACCCTTACCCGTCACCGTCGAGCCGAATCGCCGTGTCGGCCAACACTCGCAACACCAACCCGACCGTCGTCTTCTCGTTGCAGTCGATCCCGAGCAGGCAGGACTCTTCAATCTCGCAGCAACCGCCCAACACTTGCTGCTGCTGACTCCCACCCCGCAAACTTGCACTGGAACTGTTGCTGCTGCCGGTCGTCGTCGGCGTGTTGGTTCCGGTTCCTCCCCTACCCCGTGAAATGTCACTCGGCGCCACCGACGTTGACGCCACGTTTGTCTTACTTGCTACACTATTCACACTACAGCTAGGACTACCACTAGTACTGCTAGGTTTATTGCTATCACATTTATCGACACTCGTCGCGGACGTCGTCGCCGTGGACGTGGTCGTTGACGCCGACGCAGAAGCCGCGGCGGCGGCCACAGAGAGCAACGACGGAGGCAACGCGATTGAGGCTATCGTCGTCACAGACGTCGCCGCGACGATCTTCGGCGAAGAAGCACTGAGAACACAATTGTCTAAGCTGGACACAAAGGTTTCGTCCACGGTGGAACCGACGCCGCCGACGGTGCTCGTCGAGGGGGACGCGGCCTTGTACAGCGTGGCGGAAGTGATCTGCTTGCCAATCAGCGGGATCATGGCCGGCAAAGGTGATACCGACGCTGAGGACGCCGACGTCGCCGCGGGCAGCGGACTCCCGGCCACGCTGGTGAACGCCGACGAGTTGGCCGTCGTCAGCGAGCACGCCGTCGTCATGAGCAGCTGCTGCTGCCTGAGTCTTCGAGCCGGAGGTCGCGACACCACCACCAAGTAGCGCGTCCTGCCCGCCCGCAGCGATTCCAGCTTGACCGCCATCTTGAGCGTTTCCTCCGGCCGCAGCAGGTTGAACATGGACTGCAGGTGCTGCTGGATGTCGCTACCGGCGGACGCGCACGACGAGGCCGTCGAGGAGGTCGACGAGGCGATCGAGTCCCGCTCGTCGGCGCTGTCCGACCGGGCGCACAGCCGGAGACCGGGGTTGGTGGGGGCGACGCCGGGAGGGGGCGGAGCAGGTTCCAGCGTGATCGCAGCGGATGCGGCTTCGACGCCGCCGGAAGGGGCGCAAAGCTGCTGCTCGTTCGAACCTAGCATCAGGGCGGTTCCGCTGCCGGCAAAGTAGCATTCACTCAAGCTGAAAAGGGGTAGAGGGAGAGAGAAGAGAAAATTAGTCAAGGATTCTAAAAAATAACTATACAAAAATGTGTTCATTGCAATTTTATTTCAGTTTATGAGGAAAGAGTTCCACACAAAAACTATGTATTGTTACACGTTCCCCAATGTAAAACTACCACCGTTTTTTTTTTCTTTTTTTGCATTTAAAACGTAATACTGTTTTTTACTTCTCGAATCTCTTGTATCTTTCGAACATAACGGACAATATTAAAAAAAAAATCTTCAAAACTCAGTTTGTCGAAGCTCTGCGTTACACAAAATCTGTAAATAAAATTACATGCAAAAGCATGCAAATCACATTTGTGAGAAAAGTCATTAACAGCTTTACACATTGAAAGTTTTTTTTCGAAAGAAAAATTGCAGGATTTTGAAGTGTGAAAAGGAAAAACGCTAATATGAGCTTGACATTTCGGCCTATATACAGTCCAGACTCGATTATCCGAAAATCAATTATCCGAAGGTTTATAAGGGACTTCAAATAATCAAATCACAAACATTTTTTTTCGTTTTTTTTTCAATTTTTTTTTTGTTTTATCATCAAATTCGAGTTCTGCGACCCTATTTTAGTCTAATTTGAATAGTTGATTGCATATTATTCAACAAAATGCATTTTTTCAATATTTCATACTCCGGCATATTGGCCGCCATCTTGGATTTAAAAATTCTAAATAACTTTAGAGTAGTTAAACACAGAGAAAGTTTGTTTTCGTGATTCGAAAACCCGAAGCTTCGATTTTACGAAGTGATTTTTTTCCAAGGCCCTCGGATAATCGAGTCTGTACTGTAAAACATTGTTTTAAAATTCATATTTACAAAATCTGAATAGAATAATTAAAAAAACATATAAAATTGAAAAAGTAAAAAAAGTTTAAAAACGTAAAACAAATTGAAAATACAAAAAAAAATAAGGTATAAAACCAATAAAAAAAATATTTAAAAAAATATATTTATCATTCTTTTTATTTTTAAAATTTTATCTTCAAGAATTTTTAACGATTTTAAAATTTGTTAAATTTTAAATTTTTTTTATTGATTTTATCGTTTTTTTTTTAGATTTTATCTTTTTTTTTATTTGAAATTTTACCTTTTTTAATTTTGTGCCATTTTTTCAAAATTTTATGTAAGTAAAAATGCAAAAATGACCCAATTCTTCTTATTGTCACTTTTGATGACGGTATTTGCATTTTTTTTTTTTTGCTATTTTAAATCTAAAGTTCTAAAATCTTATAGATTTTTAAAATTTCTTTATTTTGATTATTTAAGCTGTAAGATTTTTTTATCAAATTTAAGCTTAGGCTGGTACAAATATAAAAAAAATATTTTTTCGTTTTTCCAATCGTTCGAAGTTGTACTTTTTTATTTTGTGCCATTTTTTCATGTTTTAGTATTTGTTTTTTTTTTGTAAAATAAAATTTAAAATAATTATAAAAAAAGGTAAAAGTAGGGGAACTATACCCTTTCTCAGCCTATTTCTATTATCGGCCTATCAGCACTTTGATCATGAATTACAGCTTTCATAAAGTGTTTTTGACTGTTTCAAAGTAATAAATAGCTCAAAGAAAAGTGAGCAAGCAACTCTACATAGTTGATACATCTGAAAATGACGATTTATTAGCGGAAAACGGCAAAAGTGATGAGAATTGGTCGAACGGCTTAGAGTGATTAAAATGGGTATATTTCCCCTATTACTAAAAATATCAAATTAATTTAAATTTTTTGTTTTGTTTTAAATCCTCAAATTTGGAAGTCTCATAGATTTTTTAAAATTCAGATTTTTTTGTTATTTCCAAAATTTTAAGTATTTTTACAAATTTTTAAGTTAGGCTGGTGCAAATGTTTTAAAGTTTTTTTGAAAACACAAAAACAAACAAAAAAAAGTTTTAACAAATAAGGGTTTTGAAATTTTTTAATGTAGGCTTTTAAAATTTGTAAAGCTCTTAAATTTTTCAACAGTTCAAAACAACAAGTATGAAAAAATAAGTTTTTTTACGTTTAAATATTTTTTTTCGATATTTTAAATTTTTACGGCTCAAATGTTTTAATTTTTGATATTTTTTTTGTAAAGAAATAAAAAAATAAAATAAAGGTTTCAAAATACTTTTTTTCTTTTGGTTTTTGATTTTTTTTTATTTTGAAAATGTTGAATTTTTTTAAATTTTAAGAAATGTATCCTTTTTAAAAAAAAAAAACAAATAAAAAAAATAGTTCTAAAATACATTAAAATATTTTTTCAAAATAACCTTTTGACTTTTTTTTAAATTTTAAATCGTTGAGTTTTTTTAAATTTCAGAAATTTTAGATTTAAATTTATTTTTATTGCAGCGTTTTTGTAAGGACAGCTGATGGTGTAGTTTTAATAATTTAATTTTGCTCAACTGATATATTGCAATATTTTGGAAATAAGGCTTGACCAAAACGACATTAACCATAAAAATGCAAACAATCAAACAAAACAAAAATCTCTAGAAAAAAAATAGAGAATAGATTGAAATCTCGCTATCAAATATGGGAACCAAAACAAAAACGATTCACCAAAATTCAACGCTGATTTAAGACAACAGGTGCCCTCGAGTTGAATGGAACGACCCATTAGCGAAAGCCGTCAAACTTTGAACCGGGACCTTGAAAAATCCCGCTCAAAGAATCCTCTATAAAAATTTCACGTTGCGTCACGTCAACACGCGCATTTTACGATTTGTTTTCCTCCAATAAAATCAAAGGACATTGGCAGCTCTAACCTCAACTTATTTTTTTCTCATTTTTCATTTTTGAAGGAAGTTCAAAAGTCCATTCCGTCGCAGAAAAAAACGTGTACACGCGAGAGTTGGTTGTAAAAAAAAAGAGTCACAAAAATATTATGACCCGGTGCAAGTCCCTGGCCCAATGTCAAACGTGGCGCGCACCGCGAGCTAAATCAAGTGTTACGTCCGGCGTCGGTCGGCGGCGACCAAAATGTGGACCAGTTGTTCGTTCAGTCTGCGCGACGACACCAGCAAAAAAGAAAAAAAACAGTAAGACAAACCTTTAAAAATAGAAATTATAAGCTAAACTGCGACGACGACGACGAGTTTTGCGACGAAGGCGCGATTATCTTTATTTTTTTTTTTTTTGCTATGAAAGAAGCGAAATCGAGAGTAACATTTTAAAAAGGATTTTTTTAAACCTTCAAAAAAAACATGAAGTAATCAAAAGTAGTTATTAACACTGATAAATTTAAACCTAATTTTGACCTTTTCCAAAAAAATTCCAAGAATTACTATTAGTCATCAAGAAGGTCCGGTTATTTCAAACAAAACCCCGCAAAAACCATATCTGAACGATTCTTATCTCCACAAATCAACGTCGAACCCGGTTTTTGTTTGCGGAAAAAGGTCGTAAAATGTCGCCCAGTTCTCAACAAAGTCAATGTTCGATGCAGCTAGCGAATATATATATATGTTGATAATGATAAAGCATCCCTCAGAGAGGGAGAGATCAACCACCCAGATTCTCGCACGATCCCACCAGAACGATGAACGAGCGAAAGGTTGAAGGACTCACCTTCTGGTCACTTTAGCATTCTCTACGTCTTCCGCACAACAACAACAACAGCTTGTGTCCTGTCAGTAGTGGTCCAAGGAGGGGGAGGAGGTGGAGGGACAGGAAAGAAGGAAAAAAAAGAGAAGAAATAAGTAAGTAAGAATTAAATAATACTTTAAAAGTTAATGAATGAAAATGGCCTCTCAGGCAAAAAACAATTTTGGAGGAAAGTAAACTGAACAAAAATATCAATGTAAACAAACAAATCAATCAAAATATTGTCTAAAAGTCGTCAGAAGTCTTTAGGATAAAAATAGCCAAAGAATAAGAAAACAACAAAAAGATCTGGAAAAAAAATAATTTAAAAATATTTATTTTCTAATTTTCTTAAAGATTTTAAAATTTTTAAAGATCTCAATTTTTTTTATTTAATTTTTGTTATTTAAAAAAATACGTTTTTTTTTTTAATTTGGTTTTTAATTTTTTTTACGGCTTTTAAGGCTGGTGCAAATTTTATTTAATGTTTTTGTTCCCCCCCTTCAAAGTTGGCCCGAAAAATCAGGGGGCAAAAAAATATTTTTTCAAAAAACTTCAATATTTTTATGAAAATTTAAGTGCAATTAGTTAAAATCAATTTGAAATGAATTCTCCTGCGTTTAGAATCATTTTTAGCATGTTTGTGTTGATTTAAAAATCTTTTGAATTTTTGAAAATTTTCGATGTCTACTATCGCTAAAGTTTTTTTTTTTTCGCTAAAATTTTTGTTTTCGTCAAATTTTACATTTTTTGAAAACTTTTATTGCAAAACAACTGAACTAGTGTAAAATACATTTTAAAACACTTTTTCCATGCAAATGTTGAAACTATGGCATGTTATTTTAATATATTTTTTTAATTTTTTTGCCCCTCCCCCTCCCTCCCACCCCCCTTGACTCCGGCCGGAGCCGAGGGACAAAAACTTTTAAAAATATTTGCATCGGCCTTATTAGAATTTGCAGAAGTTTGAGAATTTTTATTTTATTAAAATTTTCAAATTTTAGTAATTCTTCGAATTTGCAGAAAATTATTTTTTTTAATTTTCTGAATTTTTAGAATTTACAGAAATTTCAAAATTTTCTGAATTTTCATTTTTTTTTTGAATTTTTAGAATTTTTTTAATATTTAGAATTTTCAAAATTTTTAGAATTCCCAGAATTTTAAAAAATTTCAGAATTTTTAAAATTTTAGGAAATCTTTAGAATTTTTAGAAATTGTATTTTTTTTTAGAATAAGGCTGGTCCTTCCCCCCCCCCCCCTTCAAAGTTGGCCCGAAAAATCAGGGGGGGGAATTTTTTTTTTCGAAAAACTTCAATATTTTTATAAAAATTTCAAGTGCAATTAGTTAAAATCAATTTAGAATGAATTCCCCTGCGTTTAGAAACATTTTTAGCATGTTTGTGTTGATTTAAAAATCTTTTGAATTTTTGAAAATTTTCGATGTTTTTTTTCGCTAAAATTTTTGTTTTCGTCAAATTTTACATTTTTTGAAAACTTTTATTCCAAAACAACTGAACTAGTGTAAAATACATTTAAAAACACGTTTTCCATACAAATGTTGCCATAGTTATGTTATTTTAATATTTATATTTTTTTATTTTTTGCCCCCCTCGACTCCGGCCAGATCCGAGGGACAAAAACTTTTAAAAATATTTGCATCAGCCTTATTAGAATTTGCAGAACTTTGAGAATTTTTAATTTTATTAAAATTTTCAAATTTTAGTAATTTTTCAAATTTGCAGAATTTTAATTTTTTTAAATTTTCAGAATTTTTATAATTTACAGAAATTTCAGAATTTTCAAAATTTTCTGAATTTTTAGATTTTTTTTTAATTTTCAGAATTTTCAAAAATTTTAAAATTCCCAGAATTTTAAAAAAATTCACAATTTTCAAAATTTTAGAAAATTTTCAGAATTTTTAGAAATTATATTTTTTTAGAATTAGGCTTGTACAAATTTTATTTAAAGTTTTTAAATATTGGAAAGTTGTACACCAAATTGTTGGAAATAATTTTTCTCATCCGAATCCGGCATAAGTTTTACAAAAATGTTGATAAAAATGTTGAAGGTAAAAACACATTTTTTCGAAAAATCATACGTTTACGCTATTGGTTCATAGGTGGCGACATGTGTCTTTTAGCTTTGCTGCAAATCCTCTATCTAAAAAAAATACGAGTTCATAATAGGTACAAATAATTCAAATCTGAGAAAACAGATTAATTCGAGAAAATCGGATCGTTTATTTCTTTATGTTTTGTAAAAAGTTTCGATATTATTGATTTATTACCGAATTCGGTAGTTAAAAATCGGTAAAGTCAAAATGAACAATAATTTTACCGAATTTCGGTTGTTTGATAAACAATAATGAACTTCATAAAGGAATTTCGGTAAGTTTTGACCGAATTCGGTTATTTTACCAAACTGTTCGGCAGTTGAAAATTCGGTAAACTTTACCGAATTCGGTAAAAAAAAATCAAAGTGTGTGTGTGGCATAATACGTCATAAAATGCCATTACACGATTTCTTAACAACATTTGCTAAATAAACAAGTAATCGTCATCTTTTTCTCGTCAAAATTGCTTAAATTTTGAAAAAAACAATAATCAAGTTGATTTTCCTTATAAAGCAAAAAAAAAGTGGAAGAATAAACTATTTTGAAATAGTTTTTTTAACATCTGAAAAATAACAGTGATAGATTCGTCCAGCTATTAATTTTAATTTATTATGATAAAGCGGATTAAAAATTCACTATCCTAATGATTAATTAAAAAAAAATGCTCTGAAAACTTAAGTAAACAATGTCTTCAAACACAAAGAAGGTTTGTTTCATTTTTATGAATTCAAAATTGGCAAAGTCAACAAAAAATCAAAATAAAATCACGTGGTCTTCAAACGTGGTTTATGCACGATCCTATACTACAAAAGCAAATAAAAGGTGCTTTTAGTTTTTTTTAATATCTTCTGAGCATTCTTCAAGAATAAGTACTTGAGAAATGTAACCTATTTCAATAAGCATTAATATATATTACCATGTTTTTTTTTTTTTTTTACTGAGTAGCAATAAAAAGAAATAGAAAAGAAACAACTCGAATTCAAGGCCGAAAACTACAAAAAAATACAAATCCATAGTACATGTCACGTTTAGACAACAACTGATCGATTTGGTGTCTTCGTCAAAAGAGTTAGAAGCAATTCTCTACCAAATGAGCATTTTTAATTTTTACTTTTAATCCATCTTCAAAAAAAAAAAAAATACAGGGAATTTCCTCATTATTTTTTTTTAAATTGTGTTACTTACAATTGGCAATTTCTTGAAAATGGTGCACTTTAATAAAATCTTACTAAAATAGGTTTTGATTGTAAATTTGATTTTACATTAAGGTCGTGAGACCAAAGTCAAGGGGGAGGACGAAACATTGAAAAGTATAAAAATTGAGCTACCAAAAATATTTGCGGCGACCGAATATAAATAAAGTAAAAAGAAATGAACACTTTGAAGGTTTTTTTTAAATCGCTGTTTTTTCAAAGACTTCGTCAATGATTGTTGGCTAAATCTTGAATTTTATGAAAAGATGGCATTTTATCTTCCCTAAAATACATCAAAAAATAAGTAAAATTAGTGTTTTTATGGAAATCAATTTTAGTACCACAAAGTGATTTTAAAAATCAGCAAAAAAAACAGGAATTTGTTTATCCACAGATTTTTTGAATACTGATTTCTGAAAAAAATATTGACAAATATGATGTTTTGATCTTGTTGAATAATTACCATTTTTCTTCGTTCCTTATTTTTCATTAATATGAGTAAATTTCATATAAATTTATTTAGAACCCCCTATAATGGAAAGTTCGAAAAATGTTGGAAAGATCCTTTCAAAGATCCATTTTTTTTAGCCTTAGATGTTGAAGAGTTCATATGCAGTTATAATTAGTTAAATTCTCTACATAAAAATACAGTCCTGACTCGATTATCCGAAGGTTTGTATGGGACTTCTGATAGTTGAATCAAGCACATTTTTTCGAGTTCTGCGATCCCATTTTAGTTAAATTTGAATGATTGATTGCCTTTTAAATTGAAAAATGCCTTTTAAATATTTCATCACCGCCATTTTGGTCGCCATCTTGGATATAAAATTTTTAAATCACTTTAGAGTAGTTGAGGGGTCATACTTCAGCTCAAACATTTTTTTTTCTTGGTTTGATTATCCGAAGTGAATTTTTTCAGAGGCCTTCGGTTAATCGAGCCTGGACTGTAGACCAAATACTATAGAGTTATCTACGTGCGCATGTATTGCGTATACGTACACGAAAAAGATTGAGGTTAAATTTTGTACCGGCCAGCAAAACAAATGGTGCGCTAGTGTGTGTGAGGTTGGGCTTAGATAACTCTATTGAGCAATTCTCTACGAAATCGATCTTTTTTCTTAAATTTTAATTTTTATATTTTTTTATCCGACTGAAACTTTTTTGATGCCTTCGGTATACCCAAAGAAGCCATTTTGCATCATTAGTTTGTTCATATAATTTTCCATACAAATTTGGCAGCTGTCCATACAAAAATGATGTATGAAAATTCAAAAATCTGTATCTTTTGAAGGAATTTTTTGATCAATTTGGAGTCTTCGGCAAAATTTTCAAATCAAGACTAACATTTTAAAAGGGCGTAATATTGAAAGTTTGGCCTTTTTGAAATGTTAGTCTTGATTTGAAAATTTTGAAAATATTGTTTTCGAAAAGATCGGAAAATTTCACAAATGTTTCATATTTTAACATTGTAAATCGGACCATTAGTTGCTGAGATATCGACATTGAAAAATGGTGGGCTGTTTGTGTGAGACTTAGAAAACATCAATTTTCCTGTTTTTAAACCTTTGCATTGCAATATCTCAGCAACTAAAGGTCGTATCATCAAAGTCCGAAGAAGCAAAATAAAGAGAATTTTCTCAGCTGCTCAAAAAAATTTTTTTCAAAAGTGGGCAAACATGTGCACTAATTTAAAAAAATGAAAAACTTCGACTATTTTCAAAAAAGTCACTTAAATATGGATTTAACTTGAAAATGGTACACTTTATCAAAATTTCACTAAAGTACTTATTGATTGCAAATTTGATTTTACATAAAAAAATGAAGTTGAAAAATTTCGACCAAAATTTCGATTTTTTGAAAAAATCAATATTGATTAAAAAATTCATAACTCGGTCAATGATTTTTTGCACAACCTGGAAATTTCTGAAAAGTTGGAATTTTATGTCCTCTAAAACATATCAAAAAAATTAAAAAAATTAAAAATAGTGTTTTTTGCAATTCAATTTTAAGTGATAAAAAGTTAAATAAAAAAATCACCAATTTTTTTTTACCGTGTATCATGTTTTTCCAGTGTAGTCCGTATCCCTACCTACAACTTTGCCGAAGACACCAAATCGATCAAAAAATTCCTTCAAAAGATACAGATTTTAAAATTTTCATACATCATTTTTGTATGGACAGCTGCCAAATTTGTATGGAAAATTATATGGACAAACTAATGATGCAAAATGGCTTCTTTGGGCATACCGAAGGTACCAAAAAAGTTTCAGTCGGATTAAAAAATACAAAAAAAAAATCGAATGGCCGAAATCCTAGAGAACTGCTCTATTACAAAATAAATATAAATGTGAGAAGTTGTTTTGTTTTCGTGAATTGGTCACAAATATTTTGATTGGCGCCATCCACAAATGACGTAGCTTTTTTCTTATGATTTGAGACGATCTTTATAAAAAAGAGCTTTAAAATAATGATTCAATTGATAACAGATGTGTTAACGTATATTTAACAGTTTTTATTGATTTTTGACAGACTTTCTTGCCAAATAGTCCAAATTACTATCTTACTCTAAATTTACAGTTTTCTCATAGAAAAATCAAACAAATATTAGAAAAATGCACACCAAATTGTTGGAAATAGTTTTTCTCATCTGAATCTGGCATAAGTTTTATAAAAATGTTAATTATTAAGGAAAAAACACAGTTTTTCAAAGAATCATAAAAAAAATTATTTGTTCATAGGTGGCGACATGTGTCTTTTAGCTTTGCTGCAAATTCTCTATAATCCGAGCTCTTGTTTATTTGTAGTTGATGACCCGGATTCAAACAAAAATAAATATGCCATCCTAAAAACCATCTCTTTCCTGATGAGTCATCAATGACCTAAAAAAATATATTTACGAAAATGACTTATTATTTTCTTATAGTTCTCTGAATTATTTTCCCATCATAATCTGAATTTTTTAAAGGAAATTTATGGTAAACTGGTTCAATCAAGTTTAAGCTAATTTAATTATTTTTCTCAAAAAATAAACAATGATAATAATTTTTATGCGCAAAAATTATGACAACCAAAAAAATGATTTGAAAAATCTTTAAAATACTGAATAATACGTTCGAAATTACAACTCTGAAAATCACACACCACCACACCATCCTCTCTAATGATAAGGTTTGATCCGCAATGACGCGAGCTGCAGCTCGCCAAAGCGATCAATTCCGGTTATCCAACTTCAATTTGTGCCTACATAGAGAGTGCAGATGAAAATAGAGAAGAGGCGAGTCGTCGAACGAAGAAGAAGAAGCAGAAAAGATCTTCGCGATCCGCGAAATGATGGTCATCGCCGTCATCGTGGTTTTGGTTGCATCCAAACTGCAACTCTATTCGGTTTGGTGGTGCTGGTAATAGTAGCAGTAGTAGTACTACTACCATGCTTGTGTGTGTTGAGCGCCGTGCGCATATGCGTGGATTGATTGTTTCCTAATTTGGTTGTCTCGAAAGTCGTGTGTCGATTTTCGTTGTTTTGGTTGCTTTTGTTGTTGTTGTCTTCTTCTTTCACTCTTCCTACTTAGTTTGTGTTTTCTTTGTTGTTTTTAATAACTTTTGCGCGCTGTTTTCCATTTTTATACCGCGACTACTATTGTTACCCTGGCACATTGTGATCATTGTTATTATTGTTATTATTATTTATTATTGCCGGAGTGTACACACGACAATAATAGCTCGCCAGAGCCGGTTCGCTGGCTGTCCGGTTGTTTATGATGCCCTCGAAATTGACCATTCAAGGGTAATTGGCCCTGGTGCTGGTCACAGAAGAATACCTTCACCACCAGTCTGGTGAAGTTGAGGAGGTTCGAGCCAGTTTTGTCGATTCCCTTGAGAAACGGAAAGAATCAACGACTCGAATCGCCGCACGACCCTGGAGCTGCTTACACTGCGCTAGCTTGTGCAGTTTTAAAAGAGAAAAGATTTCGATCTAGGTTCGTCGATTCGAAGTTATTAACCACTTTTGACATTTGAAATTTTGCCAAAATCGCACAAAACTTCTGATTCTTTTTCGTCGTTTGACGAAACAAGAAATAGTGTTGCCAAAAAATGTGTGAAGCAAAACTCAAAATGCAAATGCAAAACAAGTGCCAGGAAAAAAAGCCGCCGATTACGCTCAGAGACGGCGAGTTATGTCGTGGCCGCGCGGCGGCACCGATGACTTAAACGGGGACAATCGGCCACGATATCGAGCGACGACCAGACAAATGGCATCCGGGGATTGTTTGGGAATGTCTGTCTCGGGTTGAAGTTATTTCCGATGCGTCTTTCGCCGATTAAATGTTAATTTGTAAACTCATAGTACAAAAATGCTGCAGAAACTGTAATCCTGATCTCCCTACATTAAATGCTAGCTTTTGTATCAAAATATGCATGAAGCACGTCAAAAAAAAATCTTGACCGTGAGCGAATTTGACAGCGATCAGCGGCCCTCACTAATACATCTACAACCACTCGAATGAAAAGAGAGAGAATGTTCTGCTCTCTCTCTCTCTCTCTTATCAGCAAGCGTTCCATAGCGTGATGGTAACGAGTTGGATTGAAAACTAATAAGTTGATGCTTCAAACCTCAATCTCAAGTTACGTAGAAATCAATCCTTAGTCCGCAGTCACAACAGAGGAAATTTTCACCAACCTCTGCCAACTCATCTGACTCATCTGGCACGATGCCTTTCGTGATGTCCTAACCCCGGTATGTTGGGACTAATTACAAAAATAATTACGATTAGTCATCCAAAAACACACTCTGCGCTTTCACGCTGAATCACGCAGAGTGAATTTCACGAGTCCGTACAATTCACGTGATCTGTTTGTCTTCTAGAACGTCAAACTTGTCGCGTTCCGTGTGATATTTTTCAGTTATATTTCCCGGGCGTCTCGTAGACTTGACTTGACTGTCTCGTTCTACTGTCCAAGTTAATTCGGCTTGCCCCGGGTGTAGATGGCCGTCCTTCACGCATTAAGCCGTGGACGGCTGTCCACGGTTTCGTCACTTTGTTTTTTCTCTCATTGGGTACAATGTCGTTTTCTCGATTTAAATCGCTAGAGTTAACCCTCGCGATTCGTCTTTGCTTGAGTCTGCCGATCTTCGCTGTTTCGATAAACCTCTCTTTGTCGTTGAATTCTTCAGGCTCATCAAACCAACCCTGGTTGGCACCGAGTTATCACTTCTGGAGCAACATTTGAAAAGGGCGCATAAGCATTTTGACAGTCAGCACTATTTTGCAAATTTCGAGCCGACAGGTAACTATTTAACAGAACCCGCAGTGTTAAAAGGTAGCTGGGAAGGCCAGCCTGTTGGCCCGGAATTTGCAAAATAATTCCAGCTGTCAAAATGCAGCATTTTAAATGCTTATCCGCACTCTTCAGATAGTTTGGTTGAGATGTCACCCGTCCTTCTTTTGGAAGGCGAAACGTCCGTTCAGTCCGAAGTACAGAATTGGAATGACACTTTATTTCGTTTTTCACGTAACTACCGTTTGTTGTTTTGCCTTATAAGGCATTTTTTATGAAATAATAACCGTTTCTGCTGTGATTTGTTTGGCGGGATGACTCCAACCTACATGTCAAACGGCGGGTTTTAAAGGTCATTGTTTTTGTTGACATCTGGTTTGATGACAAGTTTGCTGACAAGGAAGCCTTCCTTAACCTTTTGTTGTATGTTTGACAGGAAACCTTGTAACTACCGGATTCTTCCGTAGCGTCTGCTGGCTCTTTCGTTAATCCTTCGATTCGCTGAAGTTGGGTATGACTACCTCAAAATTTACACGTAATAAACTTTGTGAGTGATATTCTGTGAAGCTTCCTTTCCTTTTTGTCACTTTTCCATCGAAAATACCAGGGAGTAGACGACCTGTCAAACTCCATACAGTGAGAGCCTACCTCTCACCTTTTGGTACTTTGACATGATTTGGTACTTTGACAATTTGAAATGTCACCGTTGGTACCAATGAATTACCCTTTTATCGCACAACTTGTCTTTCATTCGGGTAAAATGTCAATTTTCAATCGTACCTATTGATGGAAATTGAAATAGAAAGTGATTAGAATTAATTTATTTATCATTTTGTTCAATTAAACAAACATTAGTTACTTTTTTTAACATGCTTATGGCATTATTAATTACTAGGCTGCCGGTCTGCAGGCCTTGCTATGTTTGATAAGCCCACTGCAGCACCAAGTACACCGACCTCCCGCTCCAGTGCACCGCCGGAAGTCGCGCTGACTGAGCACGGCCGAGAGTAGGCTGTTCCTGGTCCCGGATCGATGCTAACAGGCCGAGGAGGAACAGGTTGAGTTGATGCAGCTGTTCAAAAACGTTTAGATTCAGATAAAAGCGGTCCGCCGGTTCCGGTTGGCGAGATCTAGTTAGAGATCGAGGCGTTTACCCTGGTGTCCTTTCCGGTATGGTCCTTTGAATGATCGTGCAAACTGAGGCCGAGTGGGAGGAGGTCCAGCGGATAAATTAGTGAAACTACAAGGTGGCGGAAGTGAGCAAAAAACGACTGGCAGAAGAATGCGATCTGAAAAACGTTCATTCTGGAACGGTTGTTAGCGAAGGAGGCAAGGGTCACGGTCACAGGGCAACATTTATTTTGATATACAATTTTTGTTCTTCTTCCGGGCCTAGCTGGTGCTGGTCGGTTTGGCCTAGCCGAACTAGTTAGCCATTTTCTGGACACTGAAAGATTCGGCAGCACGTCGATTCCATAGGGGTTTGGGCTTGGATTTGGGTTACTTTAATTGCCGGCATCTGAAGAAGCGGTAGTGGCCATCTCCAACCGTGGCGGGACATGGAAGTTTGAACAGTAGACGACGGGGCAGCAAACGGAAAATTCCAGCTTGGAAGCGACGTCCCGGTGGAGCTTGCCTTTTGCCTACTATATCTGTGGGAGGAAACCAAAGTTTTATTGATATTATCATCATTAAATTATTTTCCTACTAAACTTGTTACACTTACTCGAAACTGAAGCACGAATGATAATAATCGAACTACTTTTAAGAATTTTTCGCTCCTGTCACTGTTTTTTCTGCTAGCATGTTTTGTGTGATGTTTACAAACAATCTCCGCCATATTGCAAATGATGTGCGGTAGGCTGAAATCACCATCTGTCATCCCCCTGGAAAATACCAAACAAATCGACTTCTTTCCACTTCCCAGCAACGAAACGTCACTCCAGGCATCCATCCAAAACCAAAACAATCATCGCACACTTGGACCGCAACCGTGCTTGCTCGCTCGCTCACCAATACACAACCAAACTCAACTCAACTCACTCGCCCTCCCTCACCGTTCACCGCTCACACACCGTTGTTGCACTTTTTTTCATTCTCTGTCTCTCTTCACACCTCGCAATTTTCCTCACTTCTCACTCCCGTGAAGGTGAGATGATCCCTTTGTTGCCATTCACCACACCAAACAGTGCAGCAGCTGTCAAGTGGGATGATTCCCGCTCACTCTCACCGTCCCAAAAACGGGAATGATCCCCCCTCCTCCTCCCACCAAACCGGTCCCCTCTCACTTCAGTGACCAAAACGGAAGCTCGCGCTGACGAAAGAAGGGGTGAGAGAGTGAGAGCGGGTGTGTGGGGGCAACTTGGTCCAGTGAACTTTCTTCTTGGCGATTTTTTTTTTTTTGCTCTGCACGGCTTGCTGAGACATTAATCATCCGTCTCCAGGGGTAAAACCGGACCTTTTCTGACTTTTCGAGAATTGCTAGAAGAGGGAGGAGGTCGCCGTAATCGTTTTGACTTTTTCCGATGGTCACTCACTCGATCTCAGGGGGGGGGGCTCCACCAAAAGCAGCTGAAAGGAATCACACCAACAACAACAAAAAACAACTCACTCTTATCCAACACGCACGATTTTCCTCCTCCGAGCTGACACCATTTTTTTCGACGTTCAAACTTTTTCGCTCTTTTCAGCTCGGGCACTAAAAAATCTCGAAACTTTCAGTTCTTGGCCTAACCTTGGACATCCACCACCAGTCAGTCAGATCTGCATCTTTTGCCTCAACAACTCAACAGCAGCACACACTTCTCTGCACGCAGCAGCACTACTCTATTCTACTCTACACAATGCTCTGTGTCCGTACAGCGTCGTCGGTGTTGGGGTCGCGCGAGATAAAATAAAGTACAAAATACAGAAAAAAAAATCTGCTACTATTGCGAAAACAGCACCAAATTCAGACATGCGAGACACTGGCAGGCAGCAATACCAAGTCGTCGTCGTAGCAGGCCGAGCGCACCAACACACTGCTGGGGCGGAGTGCCATTCATACACGCATACGCGCACGTTTTCTCGTTCGGAAGAAAGACTCATTCATACAGCGGGCCGCGGGTTTTGAGTCACGTTGTAGACCAAATACATGCAAAATGCAGGAACCTCGTGGAAACAGCCCTTTTTTTGTCAACATAAGGTAGACAAACCCTTTTTGAGAGTTACTTCCACCCTTTTTTTCAAATTTACCTGTCGTTACCCTTTTCGAAAAGGGTTACCACCAATAAACTTGAAAAAAAAGGGTGGAAGTAACTCTCAAAAAGGGTTTGTCTACCTTATATTGACAAATAAAGGGTAGACAGAACCCCTTTGATCCTGAGTGTAGTTAAGTATTTACCGCGATCAAGTTGACAGTACGACGCGAACGAAATGTTTCAAGAAAATCTACCGCGGTGTGTGTGTGTGTGTGCAACCAACCAAACGGGACCACGCGGCCGCTTCTTACAAATTGAGTTTTTTCCAGGTATTTTAGATCTACATTCTATACATGCAAATAACTCGCATACGCATTTGGAAGGTGTTAGCTCTGCCGAGCTTCGGTGACCCATTTCTCTACGCAGGCTAGCCGTGCGCGAGGTACCTCAGCTTGAATCGACAAGCCCCGGCCCTGAAGAACGTTTGCATCAATCGGATTCAAACGTTGTTTAGAACCTCCGAACCCTTGTCAAATGCAGGGTTGTTACGGAAAAGTCGAAAAAACATCCGCGCCTTCCCAAAACCCAATCCGCGCCATATTAACAAAAATAATTTCGCGACAAACATACAACAGAGTTTATTTTTTATGAATTTAAAAAAAAAATATTTTGGATCAAAAATCAAGAGATCCATCAAAAGGAGCACAACAATCACAAACGATTAAATAAAATTGAATTCAATAAATGCAATTTTATATCAAGAATAGCCGCATGAGGCCGAATCTCAGAACGCAGAATCTTGAAACGCCAAAAATTTTGTGGACAAATTTATTTTTGCTAGGATGAAGTAAACCAGAGGGAAAAGCCATAACAATAATTTTGGCAAAAAGAGAAATTCTAAATATGAATTTAAAACATTTTGAAATATAAATATGAAAAATAAAAAAAAATCGAAAATTTATGGAATGAAAATGGTCATGAGGATTTGAAAATTTAAACACAGTTCGTATTTGATGATTCTCGCCAAAAATTCACTCATAAAAATCGAATCACCAAATTTGTATTATTTTATTAAGAATATAAGAATTTAAGAATTTTAGAATTTAAGAATTTAAGAATTAGGGATTTAAGAATTAAGGAATTTAAGAATTAAGGAATTTAAGAATTAAGGAATTTAAGAATTTAAGAATGTAAGAATTTAAGAATTTAAGAATTTAAGAATTTAAGAATTTTATGTACACAGCAACCAAGGAAGTTGTTGTCTTCTTATTTTAAAATTGTTGAACTTACGGACCCAATCCTGAAATAATTTGAT
Organism: Culex quinquefasciatus; assembly: GCF_015732765.1. NCBI lineage: Eukaryota > Metazoa > Arthropoda > Insecta > Diptera > Culicidae > Culex > Culex quinquefasciatus. The sequence goes on from NC_051861.1 coordinate 120,706,075, forward strand.
TATAAAAATTGACAAATTTTGTTGTAAATCGTTATGGAAATAGTAGCTTAGGGGATGAATAAAAAATTATATTGATATTTCCCGTAGTTTTGAAGATACCAAAATGTCTGTAACAAAAACCTGAGTGCAAAAGCTCTGGTTGATGTGCACCGTTAAGAATTTAAGAATTCAAGAATTTAAGAATTTAAGAATTTAAGAATTTAAGAATTTAAGAATTTAAGAATTTAAGAATTTAAGAATTTAAGAATTTAAGAATTTAAGAATTTAAGAATTTAAGAATTTAAGAATTTAAGAATTTAAGAATTTAAGAATTTAAGAATTTAAGAATTTAAGAATTTAAGAATTTAAGAATTTAAGAATTTAAGAATTTAAGAATTTAAGAATTTAAGAATTTAAGAATTTAAGAATTTAAGAATTTAAGAATTTAAGAATTTAAGAATTTAAGAATTTAAGAATTTAAGAATTTAAGAATTTAAGAATTTAAGAATTTAAGAATTTAAGAATTTAAGAATTTAAGAATTTAAGAATTTAAGAATTTAAGAATTTAAGAATTTAAGAATTTAAGAATTTAAGAATTTAAGAATTTAAGAATTTAAGAATTTAAGAATTTAAGAATTTAAGAATTTAAGAATTTAAGAATTTAAGAATTTAAGAATTTAAGAATTTAAGAATTTAAGAATTTAAGAATTTAAGAATTTAAGAATTTAAGAATTTAAGAATTTAAGAATTTAAGAATTTAAGAATTTAAGAATTTAAGAATTTAAGAATTTAAGAATTTAAGAATTTAAGAATTTAAGAATTTAAGAATTTAAGAATTTAAGAATTTAAGAATTTAAGAATTTAAGAATTTAAGAATTTAAGAATTTAAGAATTTAAGAATTTAAGAATTTTTTGTTCTCTTGGTCGTTTTTTATTTTTAATTTTCAGAATTTATCATTTTTGACTCTTTAATTTTTTAAATTCTTTAATTAAATTTGAGTTAATTTGTTTGAATTTTGAAATCCAAAATGTTTCTAGTTTTGAATTTATTTTATTTTTGAATTATAAATTTATAAAATTTCGTATATTTGAATATTTGAATTCTTGTTTTTAAATTTTCAGTAAAAAAGACTATAAAAATAAAAAATATATTTAATTTCTGAATCTTCGAGTTTTGAATATTGCAGCTTTCATTTTTGAATGTTTTGATCTTTTATTTTTTCCCCAAGAAATCTAGAAAAAAAAATCTTTCTATGGGGTGGGTTTTACTACAATTCAACGGCGAAGAGCCAGCATCCGCATTTCAGCACAGTACGGCCACGGAAACAAGCCCCAATAATCATTTTTCTTACTTCCTGGTATATAACTTCGAGAAAAGTTTGAAAAATTATTCACATGATTGAAATCCTTTATAAAATAAACAATAAATAAGGTTAAAAGAACGATACTCAAAACTCAAAAGATGTTAAAAATATTCAAAGCCGGTAAAAATTAGTTGAGTGTAGTAATAATTTTTTTTAGGAAATCCTCATCAAAACATTTAAAAAATAATCTTTTTTTTACGTTTTTTATTAAGAAAATACAAACAAACATTTTCGAAAGAAAACACAATATTGTTTCAGTAACAGATATCGAAGCAAATTAAAAAAACCCTGATTCCCTGATAATACTTTTCTTTATTACAAATTAATTTTATCTCTCTCAATTATTTTAAATACTAACCAAATTTCACATCCGCGCGAAATCCGCGCCTAAGCAAAATTTGCCAGCAAATCCGCGCTGTCCGCAACAACCCTGCAAATGGACAAGGACCCAAGCGCGTATATAGTTGATAGTAATTTATGATTTTTTACCTTTTTGCTTTCCTCACGTTACTGAGGAAAGGCTATAAAATCACTCGAAAAATGAACTTCTCAATTAGACCTCCTAGACCCACCTTCATGTATACTTATCGACTCAGAATCAAATTCTGAGCAAATGTCTGTGTGTGTGGTGGGATGTTGATCAAGAAATTGTCACACGATTATCTCGACATTGGCTGAACCGATTTTGTCCGTTTTGGCATCATTCGATCCGTCTTGAGGTCCCATAAGTCGCTATTAAAAATTATGAAGTTTAGTTAAGTACTTCAAAAGTTATGCCAAAAAAAAAACGATTTAAACAAAAGTCCGGAAGATTGTAAAAAGGGTGGTTTTTGTAAGAAAACCCGTCATGCTATACATTTTTAGAAAAGTATTTAAAAGACCTTTCCAACGCGTTCAAGACATTGAAGATCTGACAAATCTATCAAAAGTTATAAGCACTTAAGTGTTATTTATACGCTTTTTGGAGGCCGGATCTCAGATATTTTGATGAAAACGTTGTTCGGATCTCTCATGCGACATATCGTTGGATAGGTATTCAAATAAGCTTTCCAACGCTTCCAAAACATTGAAGATCTGACAACCCTATCGAAAGTTATAAGCACTTAAGTGTTATTTACGCACTTTTTGCATTTTGGATAGCACCCTTTAAATGTGAGGAAGGCGCCAACCACCTAAGGGTGGATTAAGTAACGTTTTTAATTTATTTCAGCATAAAATTTTTTTTTAAGACATCTAAAAATTTTAATAAATATTAGATGATCATGATGGCATGCATTTGACACAGATTTTCACAATATGTTCAATGAATAAAAAGTTTTTAATTACTTTGTTAATAAGTACATCAAACAATAGTTTGTTTTTGGGAAAATATTTTAAACTTTAAAACTAAATTCATTAAGTTATTCAAAAAGTTTGATTCCCTTAAACTTTTTTGTGAGTATTACGATTGATAATTGCTTGATTTAAAGTTATCGGAAAACTGAAATATCGTAATCGAAATATCGAAATCCAAACGTTTTTTTTTTTAATATTGAACATATCGACGCTGTCGAGCACTCTTGTCGCATTCGTCATTTCGACGTTCCGAGAAAAACGCGTTTAAGTATTTGACCTTGAATAAACAAAAACAAGAGCCCTGAAGTTTGGTTGTATTTGGTTGCCAGAGTCCCGAGTTATAATTAATTTACAAATGTGTACGGTAGTCTAACTTGTACGTGCGTCAAACGCGTTCTGACCTGAAATCCCTTTGGCCAGTTGTCGCACTTATGTAAAGTGACAAAAATGCAAGGAGTTTTTTTTAGGATTTCGTTGAATATCTCAGGATTGAAATCAGACTTTGGGGATCTGTGAAGGTCAAAAGGTGAGGCATTGTGAGCTGCACAAAATTTATTCAAAATATATAACATCCAAATTCACATAATTAAAGAGAGAACAACATGGTAGATTTTTTTTTAAACGAAAGCGTTTCTTTTAAAAAAAAAAGACAAAAAAATATGACAGTTCAGTTTGAGATCGTTGGGACGGTACGTGCTCTGATATTCTTAAGTAGAAAAAAAAAATCAAAAAATTATTATTAAATTTAAAATCCTAAAAGAAAAAAAACTTAAAACGCAAATTAAAAATTTAAAAAAAAATCCAAAAATTCAAAAAAATCCGAATAACAAAAAAAATAAATTACAATACACTTAAACTCATAAATTCCAAGAATTTCAATACAGTTTAGACTCGATTATCCGAAGGCCTTGGCAAAATGTCACTTCGGATAATCGAATCACGAAGATTATTTTTTTCAAATCCAAGATGGCGGCCAAAATGGCGGTGGTGAAATATCAATAAAATGAATTATTTAAAAATAAAAATTCGAGATTCGATTATCCGAAGTGAGGACTTTAGATAATCGTTTACGAGCTGTTTTTAAATTTTTGAGATAATAAAGTCTTTTTTTCTAGCTTATTTTTTTTTTGAATTTTTCTTTGCTTGAAAATTTTAATTTTAGATTTTTTGTTTATTCTTCAATATTTTTATTACAGATTTTCTATTTCTCGTTTTTTCAAGTTTCAAGTTTTTTTTATTTATGCATTTTTTTACTTTTTTTTTGTTTTTGAATTCCTTAACTTCTGATTTATTTGAATATATTTATATTTTAATATTTAAAAAAGTCTGTTTTATTTTTATTTTTGATTTTATTTTTCAAGAAAATTTAATGTCGTTGTTAAACAAAAAGAAAGGTTCTTCTGATAGAGGCACATCTGGATTTTCAATATTATCTATAAAAATACTTTTTTCAAATGGAGATTTGCGTTCCTTCCGAGCTCCATACTTGCCTTAACACCAAGTACCTATATGTGTAAAAAAAATACATGTTTGGGAATTTTAAAAATAAACACTGACCTAGCACTGACATTGCTTTGTTAATTTTTTAAGTATACCAGCAAATAAACCATATTTCTAGAGTTTTTAAAAAAGGCCCAATAAACCAAATTTCCAGTTTTTGCTTTTTGGGTGTTTTTGAAACCGCTTTGAGAGCTTAAAAAACACCCAAAAAGCAAAAACTGGAAATTTGGTTTATTGGACCTTTAAAAAAAACTCCAGATTTTATTTATAAAAATATGTTTATGTTTTCTCTCTAAATAAAAAAAAACATTAGTGCTTCAGTTTTTGAAGCATCTTTCATACATTTTTAAGAATTTATTTTTTATTTTTTTCAGATGCTAGTCTTTTTTATTAATTTTTTTTTGCATAAATTTTATGAAGTTTTCTATGTCTAAAAATTTTAATTTTTTAGTTTTTTTAAATATTTTCAATATTTTAATTTTAGGTTTTTCTATTCGACTGCAGTTAGCGGCAGACTGCAGCATGCCGATCCCATAAGTTGGGGCGCGGGTTCGATTCCCGCCTTATTCTTCTGGCCTTCTATCGGATGGGGAAGCAATTAATTTTTTTTTAGATTAGAATTGACATTAATTTGGTCATGCAAAATTCTGCATTTTTGTATGACCCAATGTCACCCCTGATGACGGTATCTAAACAAAGGATGAAATTTTGAACAACTATCATTCAATTGTGTAACGCAGCAACCTTTCGGGGGGCGCCTGTAACGACAAATCTTTCTTATATTCTTTCTCTCATGAGATCTCTTCAGCAACTAGATTCAGAGACCAATCATCATCATCATTGCCCTTACCATCATCATCATCATCATCATCGGAGGATGTGAAGGCAACGCAACGACGAAGAAGGCAAGTAAAATAGAAATAAAGAGCAGAGTTGAGCAGAGCAGAGTAGAAGCAAAAAAAAATCATTCCCAATTTTGCACAGGAATCGCTGCCCGTTTACGGTAGCAAAAGAGTGCAGTAGGCTCTGCCGATTCTTTGCTCAGCTTGGATGGCCTTCGGCCAAGGAAGATCGACTTGTTGAAGGACTACTAGATTGATCGATTCGATGGCTGCCTACCGTGTTGGAACCTGCAAGACTGGCCGAGCGCTGGATCGTCACCAGGGCCATCGCATCGTGATGTCGTCGGGGCCACGGCCAAACTTGGAACCACTCCGTGGACCGACTCGCCTCTCTCAAGGGTTCCGAATTTTCCACACGCGCGCACACACCACACACGTAACTTTCGAAACGACCGACCGAACCAGAAAACGGGTTTATCCGCTTCTTCTGGACGACCCAGAGCCAAGAGGAAAAGTTGATTTCCACGCGACGAATTTTCCTTGCGTTTTTTTTTTCTTTCTTCCTTTTTTGGGGCGCACTCCTCGTGGAAAAAAGGCCCACGGGGTGGAATCACCTCACTGTTCCCGGAACGGAACCGGGGAGGACACACTCCTCCTCTTTTACTGCACGGGAAGGCAGTCTTGGCTGCGCCGCGGACACTGGTTCTTTTTTTCACTTCACCACCGAAAATCAACCCGATGAAAAAAATAATAAATGCTGGCGATTCAGAGTCGAACTTCTGCCCTCTTCACTCAATCGAAAATGACTGAACCTGTGTGTGCAAGACAGGAGGGCTGCAAAAGTGTGTTTGTGTGTTTTGTCGATGCACGCACCAACACGCGCACACTGTTTGACAGGCAGGCAGGGATGCCAGACTTTTATGTAATGCAGAAGGGAAGGACACTTTTCTTTTTATTTTCATCTGGAGTTTTTTTTTGGAAAGGTCCAATAGAGTTATACACTCAACCCCCGGTGGTTGGTCACTTTTTCGTTTGACACTTTTTTAGTTTGTACCCCGTTGGTTGGTTAAAGTCAAACTAAAAAGTGACGAACTGTCACTTTTTACACGGCGCTCACGCACACTATCAAAACAAACGTTCGGTAGTAGTGTGAGCTCCGTGTAAAAGGGGTGTCAAACTAAAAAGTGACCCCGTTCGTTTGACAACAGTTGGTGTCAAACCACCGGGGTTTGAGTGTATAAACCCGATCTCACGCACACTAGCACGCCATTTGTTTTGCTTTCCGGTACAAAATTTAACCTCAATCTTTTTCGTGTACGTACACGCAATACATGCTCACGAAGATAACTCTATAAACGAAATTCCAGTGTTTGCTTTTTGCGTGTTTTTGAAACCGCCCAAAAAGTAAAAACAAAAAAAATGGTTTATTGGACCTTTAAAAAACTCCATTAAGGGAGAACTATAGAAAAATCACACGATAAAATATTTCAATATTACCCTGACGACCTTTGGATTGTGAGTCCAACTACCTACCAGCGACTCCACCGGGACAGGACCCAGAAAGACGACTCCTACACCTGGACTGAGCTAACGACCTAACCTCTAGGTAAGACCGGGCCAACATTTACTTCCCTATCCGACGGAAGGCGTGATCAGACAAATCTCGTCTCAAAATTTGCCACCGGGGCCACACTTACCCCTACTCCACGTGTCCCGGGGTTTTGCATTTTTGCCTTCCTCACCTAACTGAGCAAAGGCTATAAAATCACTCGAAAAATTAACTTATTAGTTTGACCACGTAGACCCACCTTCACGTATACATATCGACTCAGAATCATGTTCTGAGCAAATGTCTGTGTGGATGTGTGTAGGTGGGTGGGCAGAAAAATTGTCACTCGATTATCTCCAGACTGGATGAACGGATTTTGACCGTATTAGTTTCATTCGATCTGTCTTGGTGTCCCATAGGTCTCTATTTAAGGGTGGTTTTTGCAAGAAAATCTATCATGTTATACATTTTCAGAAAGGTATTAAGAAGACCTTTTCAATGAGTCCAAAACATTGAAGATCTGATAACCCTATCAAAAGTTATTAACACTTAAGTGTTATTTTACACTTTTTGGAGGCCGGATCTCAGATATTTCAATGAAAATGATGTCCGGGTCCCTAATGCGACCTGTCGTTAGTTAATTTCAAATGAGCCTAAACATTAAGGATCTGACAACCCTATCAAAAGTTATTAGCACTTAAGTGTTATTTATACACTTTTTGGAGGCCGGATTTCAGATATTGTGATAGAAATATTACCTGAATTACCATGTGAACTATCGTTGGATAGGTTTTTTATCAGACCATGCCGATGAGCAAGAAATATTTAAGTCTGTGAACCCTATCAAAAGAAATGAGTAATAAAGTTGATTTGTTAAACATATGAATATGAGGAAGGCACCAACCACCTAATGTAAGGTACGCACATCGGAAGGAACCGGTCAAGAAAAAAAATCAAATGGGCAGCAGTGGCAGCGCAAGCAAGTCAGATAGGGTGAAGAAAAGCCCCAAGAAATTGTCAAATCAATCCGAATTTTGAAACGGAATCTAATTAGAATCGTATACAAACTCCGTTTCAAACGCAACAACCGGTTCGAACACGGAACCGGTTGTTGCGTTTGAAACGGAATTTGTATACGATTCTAATTAGATTCCGTTTCAGAATTCGGATTGATTTGACTGGGCAAAATACGAGCGCAAACTGTCAAAGCCTGTTGCGCCACAGGCTCATGTACACGCTTACGACAAACCACTCAATTTTTGTACGGCGCAACAGATTTTTTCGTGCAACAGAAGAGATGCGTACTTCCCCAGTTAACTCAATCCGAATTCTGAAACGGAATTTGTATACGATTCTAATTAGATTCCGTTTCAGAATTCGGATTGATTTGACTGGGTCGGTTTGGTGGTGCGCGGATCGAGGCGCGGATAATAGACGTATCCAGTTTGAAATGGCCGCTAGGTGGCCAATGGTGTTAAAAATGACAGCTTCCATGTATTTGAATATGGGAGCTCAGGAAAACTTAACTTTTAAGCAATAAGATCATTATTTATGATAAAAGTATTGATTGATTAGGTGCACAAAATGTGTATAGAATATTATTAAAATAAAAACTGTTCGAAAAATTTGCAATTGAGATAAGTACACCATTCGATTCAGCAGGAATTTTGGGCACCAAAAATAGGGTATATGGCCCTATTTTGGACCTACTATGCAAAGCGTCAAGACATTTCGCATGGTTCTCAGGAACGGTCTAACTAATTTGGCTCGTTTCAGGATTGTTTTGTGCCTTAATTTATGCTTAACAAAGTGTACTATTGAAAATTGAAAATAATTTAACTATTTCATTGTAATAAGCATTTCAACTAAAACATTTTTTGGATGCTTTTTGGACTTATTGAATGTATTTTGGAGACATCGCTGAACCTATTTTGGACCCACTCTCTGATTGGTTGAAATTTGGACAACTCAAATTGCGGCCTGTGGTGCAACACGCACACTTACAAAAAACTCGGTTTGATAAACCAAAGGGCCTATCCACGATTGTAATTTGGAAAATATTTATTTCAGAAATTAAATAATTATGATAAAACATAGGATTTGAATTTGAAAACGTGTTTTAATTATATTGAATGGAAACTCACGCATCTTTATCAGATATTTGTCCTATTTGCAATTTGCGTATTCTTACGACCTAATTGTTCAAGCATTAGAACATAAAAGACAACCCGTTAATAGTCGCAATAAAAACACCTTAACTTAAAATCAAATGAATGACAGAGATACCTAACAAGTTACAATGAAAAAAGGTTCTAAATTTTACGCAGAGCTTAAGTTTAAATATGATTAAACAATGAAGAAATTTTAAAGGGAGATTATAGCTTGTAACTTGGTGTGAAACTTTCTCATCTGCCATGTTAAACTTTACAGTTGCTTGACAACAAGTTTAACTACATGTTGCACTTTTAAAAACAATTGTAATATTTGAAAAAAATCTTTGTTTCAATACCAGGGTGCCTTTGATAGTCATAGTTTGTCTTGTTGAAAGCAGATTTGAGGTGTTCAAACATTATTTTTGCTTCGAACTTACCATCACTTAGGTTGCTGATATAGTTTTTAAGAAAATCATTTATGTCAATATTTAGTTAACTATGTTTATAAGCTTTTAACATAATACATATATATTTTAGGTAAAATTGCTAAAAATTCAGAAATTTGCCTAAAATTCGTTGAAACTAGTTTTGTTTATAAAATTATAGACTTACTGAATTCAAAGAACGAATCATTTTTTTTACATTTTATATTGTTTTAATGAAAATGCCTTTAAATTAGGAGATTTTATTGAATTATGTTTCAAAAACAAATAATATTTAATAATATTTATTATTTACAAACTTATTTTACCTTTTCCTAGTAGAAGATTGTCCGAAGAATCCGAAAATGCATTCCGTTTTACGATTCAAAATCATGTTCATTGAGAAAATCATGACACTTTGAGAAGATTAAAATAATGGTATTTATCAAAATTTTCTTAATTATAGTTAATTAACTTTTCAAAAATATTCTTGAAAAGTTCTTCATGAGGTACTTTGAGCACTTCTCTACCACAGTCAGTATGATTCCATACCATTCCGTACGTATTTAATTTGTACTCTTCATTTAGCGAAAAAATCTCAAACCTATCAAAGTCACCCAGATTTACGGTAATCAGATATGTCTCATATAATAAAATTCATAAAGTTAACATCGTATTAACCTCTTATGATAATTTGTTTTGGAAGATTTATATTTTTCAAGCTGGTTCAATTGTGTTTCTAACATGATTGACACGGTAAAATCTAAAAGTGTAATTTATTATGAGCCAACGCTGCCAATTGTGAAAAATACGTTATACCTGTATTTTTAAATATAATATATTGATAGATATGCAAAAATCAGTCAAAACTTACAAAAAATCAATTTTCCATATGTATATTTCTCTGATTAGTTTGCAATACGTCGTAAGAGCCATCACGATCTCCGACACTTATTTGATTTTTTTTTCTCTGAATCAAACCAAATTTTGTTTGTTTTCCAGTAAAGAGCTTTTTAAAGACTTGCAGATGACTTTTCAAAGCATTTTTTATTTATAATTCGCAAATTGATCGATAACTGATCGAAAAAATGATTTGTTTACAAATAGCACTTAGGATCTTTTTAAAACGAACTCAAGATTTTTTTAATTTAATTCATACGACTTTTTCAAAAACCACTCGTAAGCGATGTTGACAGCTCCTGTCACGGTGACAGCTGACGATTTAATGAACTAGACCCTTTAGGTTTTTCAATCGTTTCCCCTTCAATTCCAACAGGGTAGCCAGTTTGCATTTTTTGAAGAAAATTTTAAAAATATATGCAGCTAAATTGGTGATAATGATGTTAAGACAAACATAAATCAACATCAGTTTAAATTTTGGGATACTTTGCAATCGGTCCTTACAATCATCTAAATCTCTATCATCAATTTGGATTTTTATCGTTTAAAAACACATTTTGATTGTTTCTGTTAATCATTTGCTTTTAAAGCTTAGATTTCTTTCAAATAATTACAGTAAAGGAATGCAATTCAAAATATTAAATTAAAAATTTCAATTAATGTTAATGAAATATCGAAATAAATTGATAAACAAAACTGGCAACACCTTGTTATACATGTGTTGGTGATAGCCTTGAACCGACGGCAAAGTAGCTCCAAAAACTCATCCAACGCGGCTGATTTGAAAAAATATTTTGAATTGAGTTTTTTTCGATAATAGAATAGTTATTTAAATGGTTTAGTGACGAAACACATAAAAGAATTAAATAGACAACAGTTACATTGCTCGGAAACCGGACGAAATTGCTTGGTGTCAGTGCAAAACAGAAAAAATCATCAAGGTGTCGCGAGCCAAATCCGATAAGCAACGAAGCCGGAATATTTGGACCTAATCGATGTGCTAGGAAAATGTTAGGAAATACGGATGGCATTGGAAAAAGTGGCTGAAAAAGCGGAAATAACCAAAAATGTTAACATTTTTGGAAGAGGTAAGCTACAAAACGATCCTGCTTACAATTTCTGTTGGTTGGATTCAGTGAACTCGTACTTTAAAAGCCTGAACTACCTCGATTAATAAAAATAGGTCCAAAATAGGTACTAGGTCCAAAATAGGGTCATATACCCTATATAGTTTTCATATGTTAAGTGTTTTATTTAAGAAGAAAATTAACAAAAAGTATGAAAATCGAGACATTTAGTATGGGAGCTGTCAAATCTCTCACCATCAAAAAGCAGCGTGGAGCTTTCGCTGGATTTGTCTATAATGCAATGAAACTTGAAATGTGTGGTTTCAAAACCAACTCTAATTTAACCCAATTTTGAGTAGCTTACTATCATTAACATAACAAATTACAAAAAAATCAAAATCTGCCAACACTGGATTGCTTCGAAACTTTGACGTTTCGCAGCGACTTTTCGAAGCAAACCTAACCGCACTTTTCATGACAGTTCGCTCCAAAACCAAAACATTCCCGCGGCGGGTCGAATCGCGTTTCTTTTTGTGTCCGTATCGAAAGAATTAGTTTAAAACCGGTGAAAAAGTGGTAATTTGGATATATTTTTACCTTTAAAACTGCAGCAACCATGCAGGAAGACGACGTGATCGTCATCGACGACTCCCCGCAGCGGAAATCAATCAGGTTTGTTGGCGCAAAACATTCCACTTTTTCAACGTTAATTTTTGTTTACAAATCTTGCAGCTGCGAGAAAATCCCCGAACTCTTTCTGGACAAGCTAACGGCGAAGAAGCACTTTAGCCAGTTTGGCCGGATCAACCGGTTCATACTGCGACCGAAGCGATTCTCCTGCACCGTGGAGTACGAGAGCCAGGCCGCGGCGGAAGCCGCGCTAGCCCGGGGCGGACTGTTCCGGGAGGTGCGTTTTGAGATTTACTGGACGGACGAGCGGGAGGGGATGGCGGCGACGAGGGATGAGGGCCCCGGGGGTCAGACGCTGGATCCGGAGGTGCAGCAGGAGCTGGAGTCGATGGGGGGAGGACCGAACAGTTTGCGGGTGCGCCAGCAGCAGCAGCACCAGCAGAACAGCAAGTTGTGTGAGTCTTTGGGGGTATTTGGGAATGTTTTTGGAAGTTGATTGTTTGACTCATTGCAGCGATTGAATCATTTCTGAAGAAAACGGAGCGCTTTCCGGCGCCGTCGCTGGTGGCGCCACCGAAACCGATGCGGCTGCCGCCGGCCAGATTGCAGCAGCACCAGCCGGAACCTGACTCGAAGGCCGCTCCCGTTCGGGGTGAGTTTGAGGCGCTGGCGAGGAAGTCGGCAAACACTGCAGAGGAGCGATATCGACTGTTGGAGGCCCGGGACAAGTACTTCCGGTTGACGACGGACCGCACGACGGACATCCGGAAGGCGCAGAGTACGCAGGGAACCTGCGAGGACATGTGCCCCGAGAAGGAGCGCTACATGAGGGAGTTTCAGCTGCAGGTTGCGGCGTACGAGGCTGGGGAGGGAGGTGGCCAGCGGATGGACCACCGGAAGGCGATCAAGCAGTATTCGAGAAGTTCGGCCGATCAGGAAGCGCCGTTGGCGCACGAGTTGCGCTCGGAGAAGGGGCTCGGGCTGGCGATGGCTTACCTGCTGCACCGGATTGCGGATTTGTGCGAGGACGAGGACGTCAGCATGAGCGATTGGTTCCACTTTGTGTGGGACCGGACGCGGAGCATCCGGAAGGACATTACGCAGCAGGAGTTGTGCTCGCTGAAGGCGGTCCAGCTGGTGGAGCAGTGCGCGAGGTTCCACATTCACTGTGCGGCGCGGTTGGTCGCGGAGGAACCGTCCGTGTTTGACCAGAAGATCAACACGGAGAACATGACCAAGTGTTTGCAGTCGCTGAAGTACATGTACCATGATCTGGGGCTGAAGGGGGTGCGCTGTCCGCACGAGGCCGAGTTTAGGGCGTACGTCGTGCTGCTGAACCTGAACGATGGCAACTTCCTGTGGGAGGTCAAGCAGCTGCCGAAGGAGGTGAGTAATTTTCGTGCATTTTTATTTTTTTTTATTTTCTATTTGGCTTAAACTTTTTGCGAACTTCCCATTGCCCACAGCAGCCATTTTTTTATAATTTGCACCATTTCCTAGAGATAGCGACATGAAGTTTAATTTGAACTGAGATATTTCAGTGTTTCGATGATTAAAAACGTTACTTAATGCACCCTCAGGTGATTGGTGCATTCCTCACATTTTGAGGGTAGTGCTATTCAAAATAGGTACCATCAGATTGGGTAGTCATATCTTTATAATAATACTTTTGAACTCGTTGAAAAGGTTTTTTGATTACCTATCCAACGACAGGTTGCTTGATAGATCCGGACAAAGTTTTCATCAAATTATCTGAGATTCGGCCTCTAAAAAGTGCATAAATAACACTTAAGTGCTTATAATTTTTGATAGGGTTGTCAGATCTTCAATCTTTTGAACTCGCTGGAAAGGTCTTTTGAATACCTTTCTAAAAATGTATAACATGACGTGGTTTCTTACAAAAACCAGCCTTTTTACAATTTTCCAGACTTTTGTGAGAATCGTTTTTTAGCATAGCTTTTGAAGCACTTAACTAACCTTTATAATTTTCAATAGCGACTTATGGGACCCCAAGACGGATCGAATGAGACCAAGACGGTCCAAATCTGTTCAGCCAGTGCCGAGATAACTCAGTGCAAACTTTGTTGATCAACATCCCACCACACACACAGACATTTGCTCAGAATTTGATTCTGAGTCGATATGTATACGTGAAGGTGGGTCTAAGAGGTCAAATTAAGAATTTCGTTTTTCGAGTGATTCTATAGGCTTTCCTCAGTAAGGTGAGGAAGGCAAAAAAGTGTCCATGATTGTTTTTTTTTTTTTTTTTTTTCAGATATATATTGAGTTGAGAAAAGTTCCACGTGGTGATTATTGCATTCGATCGTAATATTACGATCGTAATTTCTCGACTCACGATCGAGATTTCTCTATAGTAAGATTACTTACCATCGACAAATTACGATCGTAATTGTACTGTTGAAATTTCAAAAAATTTTAAAATTTTTAAAATTTTAAAAATTTCTAAAATTTTAAAAATTTCAAGTTTTAAAAATTTTAAAAATTTTGCAAAATTTAAAAATTTCAAAAATTTCAAAATTTTAAAATATTTTAAAATTTAAAAAATTTCAAAAATTTTAAAAATTTATAAAATTTAATAAATTTAAAAAAAAATTACCAATTTTACAAAAAGTTTTAAAAATTTAAAAAAATTCATTACTACTGACAAAAGTTTAAAAAGTTTAAAGTTGAATTTAGTTGAAAAGAAGGGAAAACTGAAAACTGGTCTAGCAGAACCGTTGCCAAAGGTAAAATTAAAAAAAAATTAAAACTTTTGAAATGTTTGAATTTTTTAATTTTTAAAATTTATTTAAATTTAAAATTTATAATTTCAATTTTTTTTATAAATTTGAAAAATTTTGAATACTTTAAAAAATTAAAAAAAAATCAAAAATTTCGAACCATTCAAAATTTTTAAAAATCTCAGAAAGATTTTAAAAAAATTGGAAATGTTCGAAATTTTTGATTTTTTTTTAATTTTTTATTAGTGGTGGGCAAAACCGCTCATTTTTGTGAGCCGCTCATTTTCGTTCGCTCATTTAAATGAGCGGCTCTTTTGAACGGCTCATCCGCTCATTTCGCTCAAAGTCAGAAAATAGACTGGAATGCATCTGCTCAAGCTATTTAGATTTTTTAAACGACCAATGGAGTGTCCATGATCACACTTCGTATGATTTTTGTTGATTGATAATTCAAAAATATATGTTTTCATCGCACTTATTCTGAGCAGATTGGAGATCGTCCATAAAACATAGAAAATCGTCGATTTGCTTTATCCTTTTTTGGAAAGCATTTCAAATATAAACGTTTTATATGAAAAAGGAGAAAAACATTGATCTCTGAAATCCACAAATATCTAAGACTTTTTTCATAGAGAGGTAAACAAACTTGAATTTTATTCAGAAGAGAATATTTTCAACCAAATTATTGCTTTAATCGTTAAAAGTAATTAAAAGTAAGCTACGCCGAGCTCCTGTGGTCTATTGGTTACAGGTTTCGTTTGATAAACGGAAGGTCGTGGTTTGAAACCCACATGGCTTGGCACCACCTTTCCTCGTACTTTTCACATGTTTCGAGGACCGGCTGTGCTCTGTATATTTGCATCTGCGGAGTGCGCTGGGCCCAACCGCAAAATGTGCTTGGAGGGACAAAAACTGCTTAGCAAGAGTCCCGGGCTTTTGGGATTTCACTGGGAACACATCCTAAGTAGCGTAATAAAAAAGTGCACTTCAGTTCTAGCGACACATATGGAA
Source organism: Culex quinquefasciatus (assembly GCF_015732765.1). NCBI lineage: Eukaryota > Metazoa > Arthropoda > Insecta > Diptera > Culicidae > Culex > Culex quinquefasciatus. The sequence goes on from NC_051861.1 coordinate 120,721,568, forward strand.
AGTACAACAGCACAGAGGAAAGGAAAATGTTACGGCGTGTGGACAGATCAACACACTTGCTCAACAATAGCGCGTGTGCTTTGTTCCCCAAATGCCCAAGAACAGCAAATTGGCAGCCTCTGCAGATCTAAAAATAGATCAGCAGGTCGACAATAGATCAAATAAATGGTCGCAGTGGACTTATGGCAATCAAACAAAAAAAAAAAAAAAAAAAAAGCTGAATTATCGTTTTGATAATTATCTTCCCATTATTTTGTGAAACAATAGATTTTATTTGGTGTTCAGTAACAGGCATATTTGAGGTAGCGTTTTGCTGCACTTGATAAAATCATGACAGCAAATGAATGATCAAAACAAGCGTCAAAAAAGAAGATCTTAAAAAATGCCTTAATAAATCTATTGAACAATTACCACAAAAGAGTACCAAGTTTGTGTGATATGCTATGGTAAATTACATTTTAAATCACAAACGGTCCAATACATGGATTAAAACCGCAGACTAGCATACGAGTTATGTTCGAATGCGTATAACAACTACATGTACATAACATTTGAGAAATCTATCGATATTAACATAATGAGATCATGCAACATCTGGCGACAGTCAGCTGATTCAAAATCACAGGCGCCCCGACACAGGCTAGCAACAAGCATTAAGTGCGCCATAATGTTGGAACAATTCTTACCGGTGAGAACCTAGTTTCCCCTCTTTTCTCAACAGCACCGTCACCACCAGCGCGTGGAAGAACGAACCGAAGGAGAGCGAAAGAGTGAGCGAAAACGATGCCGTTCGACGACGTCGACGACGGCGCGAGCGACGCTAATCAAGCGCTCCGTTCGTTCTTTCCGTTCATTCGCTCTCGTTCGGTTCGTTCTTCGACTCGCTCTTTGATTTGACGGTTCTTTGAAAAGAACCGGTTCACAAAATGAGCCACCGCTCATTTTTTCTAAGCGGTCGCTCATTCGTTCTTTAACTTGAGCCGGTTCATAAGAACGGTTCGCTCAAATAAGCCCATCTCTATTTTTTATAATATTTAAAAATTTTCAAATTTATAAAATTTTTGAAATTATAATTTTTTTTAATTTTTCAAATTTTTGATTTTTTTAGAAATTTTTGAAATCAGAATTTTTTTTAATTTTTTTGAATTTTTAAAATTTTTTGAAATTTTTGAAATTTTGAAATTTTTGAAATTTTTGAAAATTTTAAAATTTTTGAAATTTTTTAAATTTTTAAAATTTTGAAATTTTTGAAATTTTTGAAATTTTTTAAATTTTTAAAATTTTTGAAAATTTTGAATTTTTTGAAAATTTTGAAATTTTTCAAATTTTTAAAATTTTTGAAATTTTTGAAATTTTTGAAATTTTTGAAATTTTTGAAATTTTTGAAATTTTTGAAATTTTTGAAATTGTTAATATTTTTGAAATTGTTAATATTTTTTTAATTTCTGAAATTTTTAAAATGTTTGAAATTTTAAAAAAATTTGAAATTTTTGAAACTTTTAAAATTTTTTGAAATTTTTAAAAATTTTGAAATTTAAAAAAAAATTAAATTTTTGAAATTATTAAAATATTTGAAATATTTGAATTTTTTAATATTTTTAAAATTTTCAATTTTTTGAAAGTTTTAAAATTTTTGAAATTTTTAAAAATCTTGAAAATTTTAAAATTTTTGAAATATTTGAAATTTTTGAAATTTTTGTTGTCTTTGAAATTTTTGATATTTTTGAAATTTTTAAAATTTTTGTAATTTATAAAAAATTAAAAAAAAATTAAATTCTTAAAAAAAATTAAAATTTTTAAATTTTTTGACTTTTTGAATTTTTTTAAATTTTTGTACACTAGAATTTTTTAAAACACGTATCGAGATTTTCTCGATCGTTAGTCGTAAATTGTCAATGATAGATCGAGAAATTACTATCGAATGATCTCAATCTACTATCGACAAATTACGATCGTAATATTACGATCGAGAAATCTCGATCGTGAGTCGAGAAATTACGATCGAAATATTACGATCGAATGCAATAATCACCACGCCAATTAAATTGCATTAAAAATTGGAATTGTGGTTTCTAAAATACTGCGAATAAAAGAAAAAAGAAACAAGGAAATTGAAGTTTTTCAAGTCTCATCCAAATAGCTTTTGATTTTCTATAGCACAAATAGCTCAGAAACTAATGATAGGGGAATAGCATCTAATTCCAGCGTGCCTCTAATGTTGGCAGGTCAGAACTTTGACATTCAATTAAAGCCAATTAAAAGCGTTTTCAACTGAACTCGAGTGATAAATAGCTCAATAAGAGTTTTGCAAAATAAGTTGTTTAAATAGTGAAAATCAACAAAATGGATGGAGTTAGGAGCGAGTGCTTAACCTGCCAAACATACGAGAATTTACCCTACTATTTTCAATTTTTAAAAATTATACAGTTGTGAAATTTTCAGATTTTTTTCAAAATTTTTTTTTTAAATTGATGAATCAACTAAAACGTTTTCAAATGCCAAAATTTTAAAAATAGTTTTTTCGAAGAGAAGAAAATTTTCCAACAACAATGCTTTTTTGGCAGAAAAAATGAATAAATAAAAAATAGGTGATTCACCAAGGGAGCGTTATTTTATTACGTAACGCAAAAAAAAAAATGGATTTTTGGACCCCCTCGTCCCTTGTAACAAAATTTCCATACAAATTTCAAAATAATTGTATGGAGCGTAACACGGTCTTCAAAAATACGAAAAAAATATTTTTGATTTGATGTTAAACCTTCGGGTAATCGAGGCTTCGAATAATGGAGTCTGTGAGATTGCTAAAAAAGTGTCCACGTGGTTTGTGGATGGTCCCTTGCCAAAATTTCCATTCTCTTTATTCTCTAAATTTGTGTTTCAGTCCTAAAATATGACCCCCAAAATGTCTATTTTGTAACATAAAAAAAGAAATCCGGAGTTTTTTTTTTTTTTTGAAAAGATCCAATAAACCAAATTCAGGGTTGTTACGGACGGCGCGGATCGCGCGGATGGCGCGTATCGCGGATCTGGCGCGGATTTGCTGGCTAATTTTGCTCAGGCGCGGATAGCAATTTTGATTAACAAAATAATTGAGAACGATCTTTTCGATTTTTTTTCAATCTTTTTCGTTGAGTGCGTAAAAATCAATTTCTAAGAAGTTGTTAATGAAGAAAATTTTCTTCTAAAAATTATTGATTGCTTTTTTTTCATACAAAACTTTGAAATAATCTTCAAGGAGCGATTTTTTTAATGTATTGAGATTTGTTATATTAATTTAACATAACATTACAACTCATTATTTTTAAAATAATTATTTGCTTATATTGGCAATTTGCGGCGAGAAATATTAAGCTAACCTAGAACAGAAAGAGGAGAGACAGAATTGAAGATCGCGACAACAGTTTTTTCAAACCTTTTGTCACATGGTGGATAGATCCAGACAGGGCGCTGGCAGTTATAAGGGGAAAGGAGGTGAAGAAGCTAAGGGCCATTCATTCTAAGTGTAATATTTGGTTGAACTAGCTTTTTAGGGGTCTTCCATTAACCGACACAGAAGGTGTCGGAGAATGTCCCACATAGTTGACACACGATAATTTCTTTTCGTGTTTCGTCATCTATGGGACGACCCCCATTAAGTACATTAAGTAGTAAATCCCTAGTATTTATTCAAATAAATACCAATTTTATTAAAATCAAATTAACAAAATTCAAAAAATCACAGAATTTTAAAAAATTGAAGCTATGAAACTTTTTAGATTTTTTGTGTTTTTTCAATATAAAAATTATTTTTTTTTAAATTTTTGGTTTATTGAAAAAATTAAAAAATTCTGTTGCCACTCTGATTCTGAACTCTGCATCTCCGTCTAAAAGCGAAATGTAATGTTAAAATTAAAAAATAAGAAATCTGGAATTCAACAATTTGGAATAAAAAAGACACAGAATTCATGATTTGAAATTGTCAAAACTTACCGACTCAAAAACGTGAAAAAGTACGAATTATTAAATTGAAAAAATACGAGAATATTGCAATTGATTTTTTTGTTTATTTTTATTTTTTAAGAAAGTTCTTAAGTTTCCAAATTATTAAATTATTAAGTTATTGAATTATTAAATTATTAAATTATTAAATTTTTAAATTATTAAATTATAAAGTTATAAAATTATTAAATTATTAAATTATTTAATTAGTAAATTAATCAATTAATAAATTATTAAATTATAAAAAAATTGCCGTTTTTTAGTTCGGATCATTTTTGGAGTCATATTTTTGTTTAGAGAAATTTAGAGAAGAAAATAATAGAAATTTCGTGTTTCGATTTTCCAGAGTAAAGTTTTGGCGAAAATTATCAAGTAGTAAAGCCCTAGATTTTATAATTAGTTGATTTTTTTTTATAGTTTTATTTTTTTTAAATTTTCGAATTTAATTTTTTTTACTGAATTTGTTTTTAAAGCAACAATATTAAAAGTGTTGCAAAAAATGCTAATATTGTTTCAGAAATGGCAAAAATGGTTTTATTTGGTACAGGTGGGATATGAATCCACAACTGATCAACGGTACTGATCAAAATGCCTTCTGTATTATTCTTTTTTCGTTTAAAATTTCATTCATTATGTTACTCCTAGTGTTACTCTCTTCTTTGTTTGTCGCGATTTTTTTTATATGGCGCGGATTGGGTGTTGGGGTCGGCGCGGATCTGGCGCGGATTTTTTCTCGACTTTTCCGTAACAACCCTGCAAATTTCCAGTTTTTGCTTTTTGGGTGTTTTTGAAACCGCCTTGAGTCAGGGGTGTTAAAAAACACCCAAAAAGCAAAAAATCAAAATTTGGTTTATTGGACCTTTTCAAAAAAAAAAAAAAAAACTCCAGAAATTAAGAATTTTATCCAAGTTTTTAAGCGAAGATGGCGTTCGAAAGATGAACGCCCGAAATGTCAAAATCACACAGTGGTACCAACATTGCGGAAAAAGTGTGCCATGGCATGACCGCCACATTTTTTTTTCTAATGTTGGGACCATCCATAAACCACGTGGACACTTTAGGGAGGGAGGGGAGGGGGGGAATAATTGCTATTGGCCACGATCCATAAATAAACAAACGCGCTAAGTCTTTTGACGTTTCACTTTTGACGACCCATTCCAATCGAAGGCTGAAGAAAACCGAGCGAGGAGCGAAGGCATATGAAGAACAAAGGGTGGCCACCAACACCACCAGTAGCGCTTGTGGTGTTGCCAGGAAACTTTCGCTATAAATGCTACTTTTCGTGAGTGTTCGCTCAAAATTTCATCAATTTTGGCAGCACTAAGCAGACCCAAACGAGCGTTGTAAGAAAAAAAGAACTAAGCTGAAAATAGAAAAATGGGCGTGGCCCAATGCACTCGACTGATTAGAATACATTTTTGAAATATTTTTTTTAAATGCTTGTAAAAGGAATAACATAACTTTTAATAAAAGTGAAAATAAGCAGAAATGTTCACAGAAAGTTGCTCTACTCGTTGGTGTACTTGGTTTTAGTGAATTTCAAGAATGAATCCAGATTATCCAGCATCATTTAAACACGACCGCTTATTAGGCTTAAAATGGGCATATTTCCCCTACGTATCATTTTTGTATGGACAGTTGCCATAATTGTATGGAGTCTTGTATGGGTGAAACGGCTGTTTGATGATCATAGGAAAAGGTCCCAAAAAGTTTTAGTCAATTCAAATAATATAAATAACATCAATTTCAACCGCCCAGGTCCAACAATCGTCGGAGATCCGGTTCGCCATGCAGGTCTACTTCGCGCTCGAGAACAACAACTACGTGCGCTTCTTCCGGCTGGTTCGCCAGACGACCTACATGAACGCGTGCATCCTGCTGCGGTACTTCAACCAGATCCGGTCGCGCGCCCTCGAGACGATCCTGCGCGCCTACACCCACCGAACTCCGGCCCAGTTCTCGCTGCGCCACCTCACCGCGCTGCTCGCGTTCGAAGACGACGAAGCGGCCGCGTCCTTCCTCGACTGTTACGGCCTGCCGGTGGACGTCGAACTTGGGACCGCCCTCATGGACGCCAAGCAGTACGAGCGGCCGGAACTTCCGTACCAGCTGGAGCGTGCCTTTGAGTTGGTTGAGAGCAAACGGAGGTGCAGCGTTGGTGAAGCCATTGCTGGAGGTCAACTCGAGTCCGAAGCCGTGCTCGATTCCCACGTCCTCGAGGACAGTTTTGATGAGGACGGATTTTTGAAGGAGAAAATTCTGCGGGACATCCTGAAGCACACCAAGCTGCACCTCGAATCGAGTCCGGTCGCGCAAAGCGACGACGACAAGGTCTTCAAGGTCCCCTCGCCAACGACGATCTCGCCGAAGCCGCTCTTCCCGAAACCGACCGCGATTCGTCCCAAAATCGAAACCACAAGCCCGCTTCCCCCGAACGCGACCTCCATCATGTCCCGGTCGAGCCCGTCCCCAACCCTGTCCGGAATCACGCCGCTGGAACCGACGCCAAAACCTTCCGTTCCGGCCTTCAACCTGTTCGGCTCGATCCCGTTCGTGAAGCCGCCGGAGCCGGACCAGGAGCAGCTGCACCGGAAGCGGCAGCAGCAGCTCGAAGAGCAGGAACAACTCCGCCGGAAGCGGCAGCAGCTGGAGGAGGAGGAGAAAGCTCGCCGCAAGCGGCAGGCGGACGAGGAGCGGCTGCGGCAGGAGTTGATCGCGCGGAAGGAGGCTGAGGTGAGGCGGCTGAAGCAGCTCGAGGAGGAGGGGAGAAGGGAGTTGGAGGCGACGGTGAACAAGATGTGCGAGCGGATTTGCGGGGAGCTGCTGGATGAGGTTTGTGGGGAGGAGGTGAGGGAGGCGGGCGGGGAGGCTCACTATCGGCATCAGCTGCTGGAGAAGTTGCCGCAGAAGGTGGGCGAGGAGTTGCTGGGGGAGGTCGTGCGGGAGATGCTGGAGGAGACGGTGAGGGAGGAGGCGTTGGTGAAGAACTGCCAGGAGAACAGGCAGGTCAATACGATGCGCAAGTTCTTCCGGGTTTGGAGGAGGAATGTGCTGATGGTGGTGAACAATCGGGCGCAGATCGAGAACAGTCCGGCGTGGCTGCCGGAGCGGACGCTGGCCGAGCAGGCCCGGGAGTTGTTCCAGCAGCATCAACGGGTTTGTCTTTCGAATATGAAGCGTTACGTTGGGGGACGCGTTGATCCGGTGAAGGTGCCGGAGAGGAAGGAGGTCAAGATTGACGTTTTTGAAGTGATGAGTGGAATCTCGGTCAAGAATCGCCGCGATCCTCGCGGCTTCATCAAGAACCACCTCTACTGGAAGCTGACCATCTCGATCCCGTTCAAGCAGGAGGAAGACGCGGCCGGGTTCTACTTCTACATCAACAAGTGGCTCAAGGGCGTGTTCAGGCGATCGGTTGATCCCGAAAGCTCAAAGTACTTCTTCCTCGAAGCGCAGGAATCGACGACGGCGCGGGAGCGCCACGTAGTCTGCATGCGTCTACTGAAGGGCGCCTCAATCCTGGACGAACTCAACGCCAAAGACCCGTCCGCGCTGGACAATTCCGACGGCGTAATCTTCTTCGTAACCTCGGGTAACCTCCCCAAGTCACGCGATCGCCTCCACAACCTTCTTCAGAACGTCGCCTCTTGGGGACCGGTCCCACTCACCGTGATCGCCTACAACTGCCACCTGGAAGTGGACGAAACCCTCGAAGATCTCCTCGACATCGATCAACTTCTGGAAGACGGCAAGATCAGCGACTGCGAAGTCTTCCAACACTTTGAGTCCAAACGAATCCCCCTCCGAGAAACCCTCACCAAATCCCTAACCTTCCTAGCCTCCAACTACAACTCCGACTCCCCCCTCGTCATGGAGTCCCAAACCGCCTTCATCAGCACCTGCCTCGGCGAAGAACTGTGGCACCGGTTCCGCCTTTCCACCGAGCAAAACCCCAAACTACGCGACGCCTGCACCGATCCCAACTTTGTCCTCCAACAGCTCTACAACCAGGCGATCGATCGCGTCTCGAACCTGGTCCAGCACAACCTCGCCGTCTACGCCGACTTCCCGGCCGAGTTCAAGCCCTTCGTCTCGAAACCCCGCTACCACGACATCCCCCTCGACATCGAACACTTCCCTAAAGATTGGCGCGACGCGCAGCGTCACCAAAAACTCGTCACCTTCTTCAACCAGCTCAAACTCAAACCACTCACCCTGAACAACCCCAAAACCCTCCCCGACCTTCAATCCCACCTCCTTCCCTACATCAAATCCGTCCTTCCAGCACCACAAAATGACAAGATCGCTCGCCGCCTACTTGCCCTGACAACGCAACAAATTCTCCTAAACAATCCTCAATCCCTCCCCACCCTAAACTGGCTCTCCCCCCTCGCAACCCTCGCCACCGAACTGCTTCGCCTCCGCTGGAGCTCCTCCCTAACGCACCTCCCGTGCGAGGTCATCTACCACCGGGCGGAGTACGCCAGCTTCACGCGCACCCTCTGGTGGCTCCCCGAGCTGCGCAAACTCAAACGAAGTTCCACTTCGCTGGAAGACGCCGTTGACGCGGTGGAAGTTCCGCAGACGAAAAAGATGCGACTCAATTTGAGTCTCGGAAAAGATGATTTGGATGAGATATTGGAACGGGGTAGGCGCTGTCTGGAGATGGCCGATCGGAAGTTGGTGCAGTGCCGGGAGTTTACGCAGCAGTCGCGGGCGTTGACGGGTGGGTTGGATGGGGAGCTGTACGAGCAGGAGAAGAGTGTGAGGAAGGATCGGTGGACGTGGGAGGCGAGTTTTAGGTAGGAGGTTTATTTGTTTGAAAAAGGAATAAAATGGACACGTTGGTTTTTTCTATTGGAAGGTTTGCGAGTTTAATTTCGAGATTCGAAAGTTTCCAAAGAAGAGTTTCCCGAACTGGGACGTCAAATTGTATTCTACTTGGGCGTGGTGATTATTGTACTCAATCGTATTTAATTTCTCAACTCACGATCGAGACTTCTCGATAGGTACACTCAACCCCCGATGGTTTGACACCAACTGTTGTCAAACGAACGGAGTCACTTTTTAGTTTGACACCCCTTTTACACGGAGTTCACACACACTACCAAACCTTTGTTTTGATAGTGTGCGTGAGCGCCGTGTAAAAAGTGATAGATCGTCTCTTTTTAGTTTGACTTTGACCAACCAACGGGGTACAAACTAAAAAAGTGTCAAACGAAAAAGTGACCAACCACCGGGGGTTGAGTGTAGTAAGATTTCGACAAAAAGGGGCTTTTTTTATTTGTTTTATTTTTCTGAAATTAAATATTTGTTTTTTTTTAATTTTTATTGTTTTTTTTTTTTAATTTTTTATGAAATCTTTACTTTTTTTAATTTTAAATAAAAAAAATGTTTTTTTTTATTTTTGAAGTTTTTAAAATTTTTTGATTTTTTTTATTTTTTTGATTTTTTTAATTTAAAAAAAAAATAAAAACAATTTCAGTTTTTAGAAATCTTAAATTTTTTTTTAAGTTACTAATATTTAAAGAATCGCATTTTTTATTATTTTTCTCATCTTTTTTTTTACTTTTTTGAATGGTTTTGAAATTCTGGAATTTTTTAATTTTGGAATTTGAGGATAATGGGCCATCTATAAGCCGAATGAGGAGGGGGTAGTGGAAATGGCCACGCTCCATAACAAAAAAAATGTATGAGCTTGAGCATTATGAATAAAAAAAAGTGTTTGCATGGTTTAGGCCCGGGCCCATAAGCCTCATAGGGACCATGCGTAGACCACGTGGACACGATTTTGGAAATCTAAACCCCAATTTAAAAAAAAACTTTTTTGTACGGAACGTGAACAATCGGCAAGAAATCTCGATCGTTAGTTGAAAAATTACGATCGAAGGCAATAATCATTAAGTGTCAAAAGAAAATGAAAAAAAAAATTGATCTTGATTTTGAGGTTTGTATGGATAATCGAGTCTGGACTATAGTTAAAGAAAATAAAAAAGCACATTTTTATCAACTAAAAATTTCAACAAAAATTTTGAAAAGCTTGAAAAAAAAATATTTTGCAGAGCTTGAAAAAAAATAAAAAACCACGTGACACATGAAAATTTAAGAAATACCTACATTACAAAAAATTTTAAAACAATCAAGAAAATTGAAGATTTCTAAAATTAAAATACAATAGACTTTCTGGCTGTCGCTCTGAATACTTCCATTTGTCAATACATTTTTCATGCCCTTCACAGAAAGTACCCTGTAAAAACGAAAAAAAACATCAACCGTTTTAAAACTTAAAAAATGGCCAAAAACTTTAAAAAAAAATCTAAAATACAAAAAAATAAAATTAATCGTCGACAGAAAGAAAGTTAGTTTTTATTAAAATATAAAAAATACATATTAAAAATTGAAAAAATAAAAACAAAAATCATAAAAATTCATTAAAAAAAATTGTCATGATTTTTCGTTCAATGATATAAATTATGCGTCGCTTTCAATATTTTGACAAAATTCCTTCAACAAGTTGTTTTGAATAGTGCCCTACACATGCTGATTCATTTTGATAACGATTATCCCATTTCTTGTAAAGTTATGGAAATCGTCATTAATCAACTGCCAACTAGGACGTCAATGACTGTGCCACAAAATTATATAAATTTTGAAGCACAATTGATTTAGATCAAAAATTCCTTCAGTTGCTTCAAGATGGCAACAACCGGCACATGCTGATTCCTTTTGGTGCTGAAATTTGTTAAATTGAATTTAATACAGAATATTTTATAGTGATGATCAAATTTCTTCGAAAATGATCAACGGCTTCACCTTAAAGAAAAATTAAAAATTAAATTTCTAAGGTCACAATAAAAACAAAAAAATACAAAAACATAAAAATGTAAAAACTCACTAAAAATTTACCTAATTAAAAAAATATAAAAAGTAAAAAATTCTAATACTTTGAGAGTTTTTTCTCTATCTATATTGTTCTATTTATCGACAGAAAGAAAGTCCACTTTTATTTTTTTAAACTCCCCAAAACTAAAAAATAATAATTAAAATTATTGGAAACCGAAAAAAGTAGGGTTTTTATACTTTTTATTTTCCTAAATTAAAAAAAAATATGAAAATATACATATTAAAAAAATTAAAACATGAAAAACCATCAAAATTTATTTTAAAAAATATAAATTGGTAATGAAATTTTGAAAATTTCAAACAATTAAAATAAATATAATAAATATATAAATATCTCCGTTTACGAAACCGCAATGTTTAAGAAGGCCACATTATCAGGGTTGTTACGGAGAAGTCGAAAAAAAAATCCGCGCCGTCTCAAAACCCAATCGGCGCCATATTAACAAAAATAATTTCGCGACAAACATACAAGAGAGTTTATTTTTTATGAATTGAAAAAAATATTTTGGAACAAAAATCAAGAGATCCATCAAAAGGAACACAACAATCACAAACGATTAAATAAAATTGTATTCAATAAATGCAATTTTATATCAAGAATAGCCGCATGAGGCCAAATCTCAGAACGCAGAATCTTGAAACGCCGAAAATTTCATGGACAAATTTATTTTTGCTAGGATGAAGTAAACCATAGGGAAAAGCCATAACAATAATTTTGGCAAAAAGAGAAATTCTAAATATGTATAAAAACATTTTGAAACATAAATATGAAAAATAAAAAATTTATGGAATGAAAATGTTCATAAAATTTATAAAATTAAAACTCTTAAAAATTCATAAACCTAAGGATTTGAAAATTTAAACACAGTCATCAAGTACGATTCTCGCCAAAGAGCCACTCATGAAAATCGAATCACAAAATTTGTATTATTTTATTAAGAATTTAAGAATTTAAGAGTTTAAGAATTAAAGAATTAAAGAACTTAAGAATTCAGAAATTCAAGGATTTAAGAATTTAAATTTTATTTGAGATTTCCGTTTTTTTTTGTTTTCGAAATTGTTTTAAATTTAAATTTTTATTAATTTTCATATTTTTCTTTCTAAATTATTTTTTTTAATTTAGATTTTTTTTTTTTAATTTTGAACTTTTCTTTAAGTTTTAATTTTCTTGATTTTTAGTTTTTTGGAGTTTTGAATTTCATATCTTAAAAATTGTGAATTTAGAAATTTTGGATTTTTTTAATTACGATTTTGAAAATTCGAAAAAAAAAAATTAATCTGAATTTGAAAAAATTACATTAAAAAAAACTATTAAAATATAAAAAGAAGTTTCGAGTTTGGAAACTTCATTTTTGAATGATGAAGCAGGCCAAGTGCGAATGATGCTGATGATACCTCTTCAGTTGACGCTCAGGCGAGGAACATCCTGGAAGGAGCGTCACTGACTACGTCCGTAGTCCTGTTAGATCATTTCTTGATCAAGACAGTATAGCTCTGGTTCCTTGCAAGTGTCCTATTTTCTTACCTCCACGTTGGCTTGGTTTTCATGATGACCTAGCTGGTGGCCTGTGGAAACGGATCGTAAACCTTTGACCACCGCGGGTCAAAGTCGAGACGGCTAAAAGAAAGGGGCGCGACAATGTGGGAAAGGGAAGTAATTTGTGATTGTAGACGGTATTGTTTTGATTCGCAGTATGTTGAGTCAACTGCTGTGGATGTACCTGAAACATCGCACAACGGGGTTTCCCTTTTTCCATTTCAGCTACCACCTATCTTCTGTTTATTTTGTTTCACTGATTTTCTAACGCGGCTCTGTTTACTATCCTCCATTTGATTTCGATTTTACTCATTTGATTCTCTTATTTCTCAACGCTTTTTCACTCTATTTTACCAATTGATGCTGCTGTAACATACTTTCTGCTTTCCCTGCTTTCCCCCTTCCCAATCAATCAATCAATCAATCAATCCTTAATTTGGCAGTCAATTTTGTTTATCATGTGCCTTTTCTTTATTTGTCTATTTGAATAATTCAATATTCATTTTGGGCCAATATTCAAATTTGGGCCTATAAATTGCCCTCAATACAATCTAAGCTTGTTTTTTACCTCTATTTATTAATTATTGTTAATTTCTTTATCTACTTCATAAATTACTATCTTTCTTTTACTATTGATTCTTCAAATAGTATATTTCTTTCACTGTCCATTGTTTTCAATCTTTACCCTTTTCTTCAAACAAATGAGGTTCGAGCCCTTACTCATTTTTGGAGTGATCAAAGAATTAACACAAATATTACTATTGTACTTTTGAAAAACTTTTATAAAATGCTTAGGACCAAAATTGTAACAAAACACCGCGACAAAAGAAATAGCAACATAAAAACACGACTCAACACTAGGAAAGATTTCAGGAGAAAACAAAACACAGTAAAATAACAACTAGTTTTTGAATTCAAACTAAAAATAAAACAGTTTTTGCTTTAATGAAAGTTGTTAGGCACACTTTAAATGGTTAGGCGCTTATACTTACATCAAACCCTACGCAATGTACCACCCCCGGCCGAGTTTAAATGCGTAACCGGAAAAGAAGGTGTGCATGCCTGGCACGAACACTCAAAGCGTGTTCTAGCGTGCTGCTCGTACTGACTCAGAGCAAGGGTGAGATGTAGGTGTAAGGGCAGTGCGTGTTCGTTGGGAACCTAGTGCATAAGATCGGTCAAGGCCCGTTCTTACACTGAAAATTGCGAATTGCGAACAATTCTGAATAAAGGAATTTGAGAGTTCAAGAATTTATAAAATATGGTCTCTTCGGAAGAGTTGTTTTTTGTTGTTGTTGATTTTTGCTATTGAGTCAATGCACGTCTGTTTCCAGCATCCGAGATTTCATAGGGATTGTACAACTACATTTTACATATTTTCCCCAAACAACATTCAAGGGGTTACAAGGAGGAGTTCCCGTGGTCAGATCGAGCTTAAATTTGGAATCTATTCCAAAACACCCAAATATCTATGTTTGATAAATAATGACTTTTTGAAATGTTCGAGCAGGTTGTATTTTGTTTTTATTTTTAAAAAATGTATTGATTGTGTAAATGATCGTCTATAGGTTCTGGTCAAGGTAGAAACCATTTTTTTTAATTTACAGCAAAAAAAAAGTTTTTTAAATTTTTTGAGAAGATGTTTTCCAGAAAACCGTTTACTTTAAATACAATCCTTGTTGAAAAAGACCTAGATCTTTTAAAAAACCGTTAACATTTACTTGATTTTTTTTTATTTAATTGTACATTTTCTTAGTTTTTCAGTTTTGTTTTAATATTTCTTAAAGTTCTACAAAATTACATATTTTTTTAAAGCTTTTGTCTCCAAAAACTTTAGTTTTTTTTAATAAAAACACAATCAAAAATGACATCAGCCTAATTCGTTTGAATATTCCGCAAAAGGCAACAATTGTAAAATTAAACATGACTTCTTACTTTAATTCAAATTTTCAATTGTTTTTTTGAAAACTTTTAACTTTAAATTTTCTTAGGAAATGAAGTGAAACTAACTAATCGCAATTTGAAATTCGCAACAATTGTAATTATTTCACTGCCGTTCTACGCATAATTGTCCCATGTCAGTTTTGGACGATTTTGACTTTATGACATTTTTGAGTTTAGTTTGATGTGTACTTTAAGAAAAACACATAAAATCTGGTACTTTGTTCGCAAACTCATTAAAAACAACACCAAGTCTGTTTGTCCCATCGTTAAAGTTCTACGCATAATTGTCCCACCAAGTATTTTCTTACACGGAATCATAAGTTTTACTAAGCATTATGTCTTGTTTACCTGGTGTATAGCAAGAGAATCACAAATAAGGATGATGAACTGCTAACTGGGGTGATTAGGGACACATAGGGCGAATAGGAAACCACGGGACAATTATGCGTAGAAACACAGAAATAGGTCGAAAAATTTCAATCACGTTTTTCTCAGTTGCACTTTTTTGAACATGGGACAATTATGCGTAGAACGGCAGTTCAATATTTTTGTGTTTCATATATTTATAGGACCCAAAAAAATTATTGACAAAATAAACAAAAAGTTTTTAAGTTTTTGTAGAATTCATGGTTAAAAAAAATCAAAATAAAAAAGTCGTTGATTTTGTTCAATATCTTAAATTTGCAATATTCAAAATGGAAAATGCATGAAACGCTCCAAATAATATGTTAGTAAAAAAAAGAAAATAAAAAAAAAATGATGATCTGGAGAGGTCAGGGAAAAGTCAGGGAATTTTATTTTGGGATTTGGATGTTATTGTACTCAATCGTATTTAATTTCTCAACTCACGATCGAGACTTCTCGATGGGTAGTAAGATTTCGACAAAAAGGGTTTTTTTTTATTTTTGATTTTTCTGAAATTAAATATTTGGTTTTTTTTTATTTTTAATTTTTTTTTTTCATTTTTTATGAAATCTTTATTTAAAAAAAATGAAATAAAAAAAAAGTTTTTTTAATTTTGAAATTTTTAAAAATTTTGATTTTTTTATTATTCTGATTTTTTTTTAATTTCAAAAAAAATAAAAACAATTTCAGTTTTTAGAAATTTGATTTTTTTTTAAATTACTAATATTTAGAGAATCGCATATTTATTAATTTTTTAAATTTTTATTATTTTTATTATTTTTCTTATTTTTTTGAATGGTTTTGAAATTCTGGAATTTTTTAATTTTGGAATTTGCGGATAAGGCGCCATCTATAAGCCGAATGAGGAGGGGGCAGTGTTTGGAAATGCCCACGCTCCATAACAAAAAAAAAATGTATGAGCTTGAGAATTATGAATAAAAAAAGTGTTTGCATGGTTTATGGATGGCCCGGGTCCATAAGCCTCAAAGGGACCATCCATAGATCACGTGGACACGTTTTTGGAAATATCAACCCCCAAAAACTTTTTTGTATGGAGCGTCGACAATCGCCAAGAAATCTCGATCGTGAGTCGAGAAATTACAATCGAAATAGTACGATAGAATGCAATGATCACTAAAAATGTCAAAAACAAGTGAAAACAAAACACACAAAAAAAAATGATGTTGATTCGATTATCCGAAGTCCCATACAAACATTCGGATAATCGAGTCTGGACTGTACTGCCGTTCTACGCATAATTGTCCCATGTTCAAAAAAGTGGAGCTGAGAAAAACGCGATTGAAATTTTTCGATCGATTTCTGTGTTTCTACGCATAATTGTCCCGTGGGATCCTATTCGCCCTATGTGTCCCTAATCGCCCCAGTTAGCAATTTATCACCCTTATTTGTAATTATCTTGATATACAACTGGTAAACAAGACATAATGCTTAGTAAAACTGATGATTCCGTGTTAGAAAATACTTGGTGGGACAATTATGCGTAGAAGTTTAACGATGGGACAAACAGACTTGGTGTTGTTTTTAATGAGTTTGCGAACAAAGTACCAGATTTTATGTTTTTTTCTTAAAGTACACATCAAACTAAACTTAAAAATGTCATAAAGTCAAATTCGTCCAAAACTGACATGGGACAATTATGCGTAGAACGGCAGTGTAATTGAAGAAAATAAAAAAACACCATTTTACTAACTAAAAATTTCAAGAAAATTTTTGAAAAGCGTTTTAAAAAAAATTTACATAGCTTGCCTACATTACAAACATTTTTAAAACAATCAAGGATATTGAAGATTTCTAAAATTAATATATGTACAATCAACTCTCTGGCTGACAATCTAAATATTGCTCCATTTGCCAATCGAGACATGGAGTTAAACTTTCTGTCAAGCTGCTGTAAAGTATTCGATGACAGCTGGGAAAGTTTCACTCCATGTTACCGGCTCACATCTCTCTTTTTAATTTCTCGATTGATATTTCATGCCCTTCACAGAGAAAGTCTCTGTAAAAACAAAAAAAAACATCAAACATTTTAAAACATCAAAAAATATCCAAAAACTGAAAAAAAAAATCTAAAAAAAACCGGTAAACTAAAACCCTAGTTTTTATTAAAACATAAAAAAAAACATATTAAAATTAAAAGAAAAACATCAAAATTTATTTTAAAAAATGCAAAATTAAAAAATAAATTCTCGAGTTTTTTTAGAAAAGGTCCAATAAACCAAATTTCCAGTTTTTGCTTTTTGGGTGTTTTTCAAACCGCCTTGAGTCAGGGGTATCAAAAAACACCCAAAAAGCAAAAACTGAAAATTTGGTTTATCGAGAAATTAAAAAGAGAGATGTGAGACGGTAACATGGAGTGAAACTTTCTCAGCTGTCATGGAATCCTTCACAGCAGCTTGACAGAAAGTTTAACTCCATGTTGCACTTTTAATTTCTCGATTGGACCTTTTTAAAAAAAAAAACTCCAAAAATTAATAAAAACTA
Source organism: Culex quinquefasciatus (assembly GCF_015732765.1). Lineage (NCBI taxonomy): Eukaryota > Metazoa > Arthropoda > Insecta > Diptera > Culicidae > Culex > Culex quinquefasciatus. Next base: position 120,738,837 of record NC_051861.1, read on the forward strand.
TAAAAACAAAAAAAATCTAAAACATAAAAATTTGAAAGATTATTAAAAATTTACCAAATTAAAAAATAAATAATTATAAAACTTCGAGAGTTTTTTTTTCTCTATTTGTCGACAGAAAGAGGGTCCACTGTAAAAACAAAGACATGAAACATTTTAAATCCTAAAAAAATGTCCCAAAACTAAAAAAAAAATTTTAACCGAAAAAGTAGCGTTTTTGTACTTTTTAATTTCCTAAATTAAAAAAATATATAAAAATATTCATATTACAAAAATAAAAATATATGAAAAATCTTCCAAATTTATTGAAAGAAATATATATTTGTTATAAAATTTTAAACAATTAAAATAAATATTTAAAAAAACAAAAGTTACAATAAAACAAAAAAAAAATAAAACGTCATCATGAAAACCATTTTTCCTAAAAAAATAAAAAGATATTTTTATAAATAGTAAAAATTTCAAAAACTCGGGGAATATTTTGCTACGGACTAAAAAAAATCCCTTTTAAAAACACATTAAAAAAACTCAAAAAATAACCTGAAAATTTAAGATTTAGAAAAAAGTTTTTTCCCAAAATTTCAAAAATAAAAAAAAACAAAATTTAAATTACTAAATTTTGAAAATTAAAAACTGTCCACTCGATTATTCGATTTGATTTTACAAAATTTTAAAAATAAATCATACAATTTTAAATGGTATGTTTAAAATAAGAAAAATAAATTAAAAGCTATGAATATTTTCAAAATATAAAAATCTTAAAATACACGATTTTTTCGACTCGATTATTCGGAGGTCTTGGAAAAATTTCACTTTGGAAAATCGCTGTCTTTTTGTAGAGCTTATGTACGACCCCTAAACTACTCTAAAATGATTCAAAAAAATTAAATCCAATATGGCGGCCAAAATGGACGTGATTTAATATTGAAAAAAAATGCATTTTGTAATTTAATAAGCAATCAACTATTTAAATTTGACTAAATGAAAAATATTTTTTTTTTTACATGATTTGATTATGCGAAGCCCCACATTAACCTTCGGATAATCGAGGCTTGACTGTACCTAAATTTCAAACAAATGTAAAATAAAAAAATAAAAGTTTGTAAATTTCTAAAATAAAAAAAAACAACCATTTTAAAAATCATCAAAATTAAAAACGACCCAAAATTTAAAAAAAATATATATAAAAAAAACTGTTGATGTCTTCAAACATTTTTTTCTAAAATCGAAACAAATTTAAAATTTGATAAAAACATAAAACAGTCACTATTCGATTATCCGAAGGCCTTGGCAAAATTTAACTTCGGATAATCGAATCAGGTTTTTTTTTTCGTTTTCATATTTTTGATTGTTGAGCTTTAGTATGACACCTAAACTACTCTTAAGTGATTTAGAATTTTTAAATTCAAAGTTGGCCCGAAAAATCGAGGGGAAGAAATATTTTTTCAACAACTTTATAAACTTCAACGGAAATTTAAGTGCAATCAGATGAAATTAATTTAAAATGCATTCCCCTGCGTTTACAATAATTTTTAGCATGTTTAGGTTGATTTAAACATCTTTTGTATATTTTAAAATTTTCGATGTTTATTATCGCAAAAAGTTTATTTTTTTGTTTTCGTCAAATTTTACTTTTTTTTGAAAACTAGTGATTTCAAAACAACTGAACTAGTGTAAAATGCATTTTAAAACACTTTTTGCATTTAGATGTGGAAACTATGGCTTGTTATTTTAATTTTTATGTTTTTATTTTTTCGTAATTCGATTTTCCGAAGTTCCATATAAATTGTCGGATAATTGAGTTTGGACTGAAATAAAAATTATCATAACAGTCTAAAATTAAAAAAAAAACAAACACATACCTACCCACTCAGCGCGTTCCGTTTGAATTCCGTTTAGAATTCCGCTTGAGCGAAAAAAGTTCGATTCGAATTCTAAACAGTGTTCGTTTTAGATTCTAAAACGTATTCCGTTTCAAACGCAACAACCGGTTCCGTTTGAGTTTTCGCCGCAAATCGGTTCAAGCGGAATTCAAACGGAATCGAAACGGAATGGACGGGTTAGTTTTGACAGCTTCTTCTTATTCTTCTTATTTTTCTTGTTGTTTTTCTTTTTTTTTGGTTGAATCCAAATTATTGGAATTCAACCAGAAAGATTGATTTATCTTGATTTTCTTATTTGAAAACTAGTTTTTTTTTATTTTTCGTTATAATTATCAATCGTTGAATGAAACGCGGCCCAACCCCGAGTCCCCTCATTTTAATTATATTTTTTCTAGGTTAAAAGAAAACATTGAAAGGACGTTTTATATCCCGCCGGTCGACACTTCGGATTCCTTGTCATCGCCATACTTGTGCAGCTCCATCAGTATGGCCAGAACCTTGAACTTTTCGATAAGACGCCGTACAGCGGGTACACTGGTGCTGGTTGACAACCTCCGTTAGGTTAATCCGTGCCCGCCAGCATTTTGTCCAGCTTGAGGTCGTTGTAGGTAAGCTTGGCGCATCAGCAGCCTTGGCCTGCTCCTCCGCCAACCTTTGCTCCTCGGCTTCCATGCGTTCCTACTCGGCTTTTTGGCGAGTCGCTTCTTCCTATTAACTTTTTGCGTTCGATTTCCGCTTCCTGTTCGAGCTGTTTACGTTCAGCTTCGGCCTTGGCCTGCCATTCCATCGCGGAGGTCGCGGATAAACCCGTCGTTGGGCTTGGGCGGTGTCGCAGCTCGGTGACACATTGTTCTTGTCCTTGAAGCAGACGATAACCTTGTACGCGTTCAGAATGGACGTAATCCGGACGATGCTTCTGTTCTGCGGGATGTGCCCCAAGTAGTTGATGTCGACATGCTTGTCGTGAGATCCGGAAGGTGACCTCAGCACCGTCATTGAGAATGGCCTTTTGCGAGTCTGCAGATCGTACGAAAGCCGCTCAAAGCCGAAGGCAAAGCCTGCAGGGAGCACCGCTGCTTAAACTCGAGCTTCTTCATGATGACCCGCGGGAGGTCCATCTGTATAACGAGGTACGAATTATGTCTGTATTCCTCTGGTAGCGCTCGGATCTTCTTCTCGTACGAGATCAACTTGACCATTGTCCACCGGGTAAAACAGACAGTTTTTGTCGTGCTGCTCCACGACCAAACCTCAGGACCAACCATCGAGAGAATCGCAATGTTTCCGCACTCGCCGATCATGTCCTCCAATGCTGCATGTCCAACAGGAACGGCGTCACCGGTGGCTGATCGTTTTCCACCAGTTTACGCAGCGGCGGTCGCAACTCCGTTGACGGAATGACCAACTCGTTGCCATAATCGATCAGGTAACCCGTGAGCAAGCTCTTCGAAAGGACGGTCTAAAAAATAGGGAAAAGGGTGGTCATTCCAAACCTAAAGAAGAGTTAAAGTAAACCGGCCAGACCTCTTCTAGCACCACAACCCAATAGATGCAGTTCACGTACGGCGTCGCCTTCTATCTGAATCTCCTCATACTTGATCGGTTGGATTTGCCTTAGTCTAGTCTTGATAAAGGAAGTAGTGCCTTATCCCCTCGGACATTGTAGGCTGTGTGACTCGGCGGCCTGTCTCGCCGACGAAGTTGGAAGGACCAACACTTCCCACCTTGTACGGGAAGCTCGTGTGAATCTTATTGACCGCAATCTGATTCTCAACCTCTTGCTTTCCCACGGTCGAAGTTTCTCGTCGCGCACCCGATTCCGAGCGACCTCCGCGTTCCGTCCGCAGCCACCCGATTGAGATGCATACGGCCGAGCGCTCCAATCAAGGCCATCTGATGAAAGATGTAGATCTTGTCCTCGTCGCTGCACAGATGTACTCCGGCGGGATGATGGCCCAGCTCAGGGATGCCAGATACACAGATTTGTCTGTGTTTCACAGACTTTTGAGCTTGTGTCAGACATTTTTTGAGGTGCACAGACTTTTAAAAAACTTCATTAAATTAATATTTTGTAATCTTTTTTGTCGAAACTTATTTCGTTAGACTCCAAATGCTCAAAAACGCAGTTTCTGATGGATTTAAATGACCGTGAATTGATATATTTGAATTTTAGACAAATGCACAGACATACACAGACTTTTTTACAGACATTTTCAAAAACCAAGTGGCATCCCTGGCCCAGCTGCTTGGTCGCCGCCGGCGGAAATTGAAGTACTCCCGATGACCTCGTAGCAACGTATAGAAAATGAAAAAAATAAAAATTATAGAATACTTTATTAAGTAATGCTTTTGACAATTAACAAAGTCTAATTGTCTAAATTAATTATAAACATTTTTTTAAGAGGAGCGTTCTTTTATTACGTAACGCGAAAAATCGGATATTTCAACCCCCTCTTATACCAAAATTTACATACAAATTTTAAAAATGTTGTATGGCGCGATTCTAAAATTCAAAATTCTAAAATCCTAAAATTTAAAAATTCTATAATTCCAAAATTTTTAAATTTTTAAATTCTAAAATTCTAAAATTCTAAAATTCTAAAATTCTAAAATTCTAAAATTCTAAAATTCTAAAATTCTAAAATTCTAAAATTCTAAAATTCTAAAATTCTAAAATTCTAAAATTCTAAAATTCTAAAATTCTAAAATTCTAAAATTCTAAAATTCTAAAATTTTAAAATTCTAAAATTTTAAAATTCTAAAATTCTAAAATTCTAAAATTCTAAAATTCTAAAATTCTAAAATTCTAAAATTCTAAAATTCTAAAATTCTAAAATTCTAAAATTCTAAAATTCTAAAATTCTAAAATTCTAAAATTCTAAAATTCTAAAATTCTAAAATTCTAAAATTCTAAAATTCTAAAATTCTAAAATTCTAAAATTCTAAAATTCTTCAATTCTTAAATTCTTAAATTCTTAAATTCTTTAATTCTTTAATTCTTAAATTCTTAAATTCTTAAACTCTTAAATTCTTAAATTCTTAAATTCTTAAATTCTTAAATTCTTAAATTCTTAAATTCTTAAATTCTTAAATTCTTAAATTTAAATTCTTAAATTCTTAAATTCTTAAATTCTTAAATTCTTAAATTCTTAAATTCTTAAATTCTTAAATTCTTAAATTCTTAAATTCTTAAATTCTTAAATTCTTAAATTCTTAAATTCTTAAATTCTTAAATTCTTAAATTCTTAAATTCTTAAATTCTTAAATTCTTAAATTCTTAAATTCTTAAATTCTTAAATTCTTAAATTCTTAAATTCTTAAATTCTTAAATTCTTAAATTCTTAAATTCTTAAATTCTTAAATTCTTAAATTCTTAAATTCTTAAATTCTTAAATTCTTAAATTCTTAAATTCTAAAATTCTAAAATTCTAAAATTCTTAAATTTTTAAATTCTTAAATTCTTAAATTCTTAAATTCTTAAATTCTTAAATTCTTAAATTCTTAAATTCTTTAATTCTTAAATTCTTAAATTCTTAAATTCTTAAATTCTTAAATTCTTAAATTCTTAAATTCTTAAATTCTTTAATTCTTTAATTCTTAAATTCTTGAATTCTTAAATTCTTAAATTCTTAAATTCTTAAATTCTTAAATTCTTAAATTCTTAAATTCTTAAATTCTTAAATTCTTAAATTCTTAAATTCTTAAATTCTTAAATTCTTAAATTCTTAAATTCTTAAATTCTAAAATTCTAAAATTCTTAAATTCTTAAATTCTTAAATTTTTAAATTCTTAAATTCTTAAATTCTTAAATTCTTAAATTCTTAAATTCTTAAATTCTTAAATTTTTACATTCTTAAATTCTTAAATTCTTAAATTCTTAAATTCTTAAATTCTTCAATTCTTAAGAATTTAAGAAATAAAATTCTTAATAATTTAAGAAATAAAATTCTTAAGCATTAAAGAAATAAAATTCTTAAGAATTTAAGAATTCTTAAGAATTTAAGAAATGAAATTCTTAAGAATTTAAGAAATAAAATTCTTAAGAATTTAAGAATTTAAGAATTTAAGAATTTAAGAATTTAAGAATTTAAGAATTTAAGAATTTAAGAATTTAAGAATTTAAGAATTTAAGAATTTTAGAATTTTAGAATTTTAGAATTTTAGAATTTTAGAATTTTAGAATTTTAGAATTTTAGAATTTTAGAATTTTAGAATTTTAGAATTTTAGAATTTTAGAATTTTAGAATTTTAGAATTTTAGAATTTAGAATTTAGAATTTTAGAATTTTAGAATTTAGAATTTTAGAATTTTAGAATTTTAGAATTTTAGAATTTTAGAATTTAGAATTAGAATTTTAGAATTTTAGAATTTTAGAATTTTAGAATTTTAGAATTTTAGAATTTTAGAATTTTAGAATTTTAGAATTTTAGAATTTTAGAATTTTAGAATTTTAGAATTTTAGAATTTAAGAATTTAAGAATTTAAGAATTTAAGAATTTAAGAATTTAAGAATTTAAGAATTTAATAGTTGGATTTTTAAGGGCCCAAAATTTAATAATTTAGAAATTGAAAAATGTAATAATCTATGAATGGTAGAATTTATTAATTTCAAATATTTTATGAATTTAAAAAAATAACAATTTAAAATAATAACAAAATGAGTTAAGTATTTTAGAATTTAGCATTTAAGGAGTCGAGATTTTTTAAAAAATTCAATTTTAATTAATTTTATGGAGTCTTTGTGAGTAAAGCAAAAGTATTTGATAATTTGTGTCAAATTGTTGAAAAAAAAATTAAATGACATTTTAGAGTTGTTCCGTTGGTGGATGGTGTTTGGATTATAGAGGGATTAGGCAAACTTAATAGTTTGCCTGATCAGACTTTCAACAATTGATGTTGTGATACATGATTATAAGTGATAAGAATTAAAATGAAAATTGAGAAATAAAAGATTAGAAAAGTTAGAAAATCTGGTAAACTAGATTAGGCTTCATCCATAAAGTACGTCACGCTAAAATCAGCCAATCCTCCCCTTTGTCACGCTTTTCCTATACTTATAACACGCAATGTCACACTTACTCAGACCTCCCCTCCCCCCCCTAGAGCGTGACATACTTTATGGATGACGCCTTATAGAATTAAACAGTTAAGCATAAATAAATATAAAGAACGTATACATCACTTACACTTTAGTCAGTTGTGGAAGCAGTTCAAATGTCGTTGAACTTGTGATGATATTTTGACTAGTCATCTTGTAGACCAGCAAGTACAGCAGGTCCAGCCATTCTTGAAGATTGTGTCGAGTTTGATTTCAGCCTGTCCTTTTTCTAATCATCCGGTGTCGCTCACGTCCTAGGTAGGCGAGTCGTCATCTTCCGAGAAGAACACGGAGAAGTTCTTGGAAGCGTCATCCTCCTCCACGGAAATGTCCTTGGTTTAGGTTTCCTTCGTTGATCGCTGGCCAGGGAATTGACCAGAAACTGTTGCTTCCGCACGACGCCAACGAAGTAGTCGTTGTCTTTAATCTACTTTACGCACACTTAGTCACGGATAACATTCCCTTCAAAGGGCCGGGTCATGGCCGATCCAGTTCATCAGACTGGACACAGCCAGGGCGTAAGATTCAACTGTACACAAACCAGCAGTTTGGCACTCGACACGGTCCAGCACAGTTGGTGCTCGATAATCTTTTCCACCTTGGTCGATTTCATCAGCCGGGTCGTGATGCGGCTGATGAACAAACCTAAAACAAAAACGGAATGTAAATAATCCGAGCATTTGGAATATCCTGAAGAATTACTTACATTCAAGGGAGCAGGAGCAACAATTCTTCCAAAATCATTCTGCGCCACCTTTCCTCTTCCAGCTGGAGGAACATGCTGAAAATTTCTGGATGGTAAAAAAGCAGCGGCTGCTTCCGCTGCCCCCAGCGGCTTCCCAGCTCGGGAAGAGGAAAACTGAAACAAAAAAAAAAACAATTACAAGACTGTAGTGAACGTATCCATATTGGCCTCTGGTAGTCACTTTAAAAACAAATCTTACCATTTTACGCCAGAATCTCGACGCAAATAGTCGAAAATTAACACGGAACCCCGGAACCGTCTCCGCCGTGGCAAGTTTTTTGACACTTTGCACTCACACAACGTCACCAAAACCGCTTCGGCGAACTGCGGCGAAATGTCACCGCAGTTCCGCCGTACACCAGTAGATGTCGCCAGCGAGCAAATTTTTTGAAACGGAATCGAAGCGGAGCCCAAGCCGTCAATCTGTTTAGAAAATTTCGAAACAATTTTCGAAGCGGAATTCGAAGCGGAATGAACCCGTCATGCGGAAAACGGTTTGATTGGGTAAATTTCAAAATTATCTGAAAACAATTAAATTAAATATTAATATTTCGTGAAACAGATTAAAAAAAGTTAAATAAACAATTGAAAAAATATTATTTTTAAAAATAAAATAAAAATCTAAGAATTTCAAAAAAATATAATAAAAAAAGAGCAAAACATAAAAAAAGAACAACAATAAAAAATTTTAATTCCTAACGTCGAAAAAATAAGATGTTTAAATCTAAAACAAATGATTTAAAAAATGGCTGATCTGAAAAAACAATATTCAAAATAAAAAAAAAAAATCAAATTTTAAATGCCCAATTCCCATCACTTTTGCAGTTTTACGCTATTCAAACAGCATTTTCAGATAAATAAACAATATTTAGCTCATTTTTTGAGTTTTATTCCTTTGGAATAGTCAAAAACACAATATGAAAGCTGTAATTCAAGGTTCTGATAGACCGAGAAAGGGTAGTCTGGAAGTCGCTCCTGTTTCGGATGGTTGTCATCATGAGAAATAAAACGTTTGTGTGACAAGCAAATAATCCAGAGAGACAAACCACTAATTCACTGATTGGCTGGTGATACTCTCAAAAATAAAGAAAATCATATCAACTCCCTACAAACTACTTGTTTATTAACTTAGTCTTGAAACAAATATATAAAACTTGATTATTACACAATAATATCGACTTACTCTTAGCTCTATAGACAACCACAGTGAATTAGTGGTCATTGCAGGAAAACGATTCGACACTTGGCCATCGGAGACAATTTTATTCAAACTGCAAACCAAATTATTTAAAAATCATTCGAAATGAACACTACACATTCAGACTACGGTAATTTTGCAGTCCTTGGCCAATGTTCCATTGCGGTCCTAACACCCGTTTACATGTGATTCTGCACCTTGCACTGTCGCAACGCCTCGTTGAACCCGTCGCAGAGCGTCAGATCGTGCTGGTTCTGGGCGCACGACAGGAACTGCTTAATCTCCCACGAGCACGGACCGCCGGCGTTCGATTCGGGGGCCGCTGCAGCAGCGTACTGCGGAACTTGAGCCGGAGCTTGGGCAACCGGTGCCGCTTCCTTCGAGTCCGAGCCGGAGAACATGCCGGTCATGGCGTGGCCAATGGTGTGACCGACGGCGGAACCGATCGCGACTCCTCCAGCGGTGGCGGCCATCTGGGCCATCAGACCGGGGCCCTGGCTGGGGGCGGCCATCGGCGGAGCGACCGCGCTCGGTGGGGCGTGCTGGACCATCGGCTGGGATGGCGGAGGGGCGGCGGCGCGTGGTGGTGGGGCCGGAGCGGCCTGACGTGGGGGAGCCGACGGTGGGGATCTGCGGGAAGGAGAGGAAAAACAAATTTATGCATTTTGACAAACTAAAACAATCTAACTCGTCATTTGCATCATGCTATCCAGAGCCGATCAAAGTTCACCATGATCTAGTAATCCTCGCTCAAAGACGTAAACAATCGTGACTCACCGTCGTGACACGGCGGTGTCTTGGACGACGCTTACTCGATGACTCGTGAGGATTCGTGTCACGTGAGGTGGCGTGATGTTTTGATTTGCAAGTGAATTTCACATGTTTATGAAATTCCACCCGGAGAATCAAAAAACAAGACTCTTCTTATTTGCTTTGTTTATTTTTAGCCGACTCGCAGTAGGCTGGGTGGAACTTTTTTTTTTCCTTTGCTGAGACGTCATCAAAATGGAAATTACTAGAACAGTCATGTTTGTTTGACCTTTGGACCTTAATCAATTTCTCTTAAAATTTTCAAAAATTACATCAAAAACATGCAAATTTTCGAGCAGCAAAACGATTACATAACAAAACGTGTGACCTTTCTGTTCCAGAAAGATCGCACCATCCCCTTTATCGACCCGAATTTAACCTCAATCATTCCGGAAGTTTCGGAACTCACCTGCGCGCAGCCGGCGGCGGAGAAGCGGACCTTCCACGACGAACCATTTTGTGATCTGTTCTTTTAGTTTACAACACTTGCAACGGAAACGATTTCGGGTGATGCAATTTTCACACCTTTTACTTGCACACTGGGGTTTGTTCTGACTTTTCTGAACTTGCTCGCACGATTTTCCGATGTTGACTCATTGTTGAGCGTTGAGAAACGTCAAATTAATACCTGTTGTACGATCGATGGGAACTACTCAGAATTGTGGGTAAAAATCTCGCAGCTAAAAATTAGCCTTTTTCAGGGGCAGCCAAAATTGAGTACCGTAATCTGTCATAAAGTGCATTGAATTTTAAAAAGCGCGCCAAAATTTGCAGGTCGTCGTCAGTTTAATTCCAAATCATAACAAGCAACCGAACCGGACCTCCCCGCCCAGTCACCCAGCCATCCTCTTCGAGCTTCTCCATCTGCGCTTCCTGCCGGGCCTCGCCGACGACCAGTTCGCCAGCATTTGCCAACAGTTGCCGCGTCTTCGTCAGCTCGCCCTCATTTCCTGCCCACAGATTAAGGCTAGTACCGACGTCGCTAGTACGATGTTCGGAAGGAAAATGGTCAAGAAACAGCTTTTAAAGCTGGATACGCACTTCGGAAGGAACCGGTTGTAGGAATCTAACCCTGGTCAACACTGGCTGACAGATCAACTATGGTTGACGTCTACAGATGAGAAGAGTTAGTGAGTGACAATCAGAGTGGAACGCGGTCGGGCACGCGAGTGGTGGCGGCAATAAATATGATTATTAGCCGCCAGTGATTTGTTTTATTTCAATCCGGTGTATTTACCTGGCTCGGTGTTTACATTGGCGACGAGGAGAAAACATATTTTGCAGGAGGAAGAGGAAGAGAAGGTAAGGGGAGCCGGACTGAGGGTGTGTGTGTTTGTTGTTTCATTGTGAAATGTCCGGTCCGGCGCGCGCGGAGTTAACGTGTTTGTATGTGTGCTGCACGGGCGCACTCTCGAGAAATTTTGTTTTCATGATGCACGATCAAGGGGTTCAGATTCAAGTTGGCAATAAACAGATTACCCAAAATTGGGTTAGCGGAAGTGCAATGTTTACCTGATACACGATGCTGAGGTTCAATAGGAGTTTTGGTTAATGTTTAGTTACGGTAATTAAAAAAAAATCAGCAAAGAGTGGTTTTAGGGTAGATTTCTTGGACGAACAGTGGAAATTCCAGTTAAAAATGTGGAAGATAATTATTGATGTTAAGTGCAGTAAATTTCTATTATGTATTGGTAAAAAGAATGGTGTGTGAATATTAACGGTAGGTCTTGGGGGTGTTAGTATTTTAGCCGTTGTGGTTTTTATGGATATTGGCTTAGTGCCGGAGGTTGGCTTAGTGCCGGAGGTTGGATTAGTGCCGGAGGTTGGTTTAGTGCCGGATATTTGCTTAGAGCCGGATATTGGCTTAGTGCCGGGGGTTGGCTTAGTGCCGGAGGTTGGCTTAGTGCCGGATATTGGCTTAGTGCCGGGGGATGGCTTAGTGCCGGATATTGGCTTAGTGCCGGGTGTTGGCTTAGTGCCGGGGGTTGGCTTAGTGCCGGAGGTTGGCTTAGTGCCGGATATTGGCTTAGTGCCGGAGGTTGGCTTAGTGCCGGAGGTTGGCTTAGTGCCGGAGGTTGGCTTAGTGCCGGAGGTTGGCTTAGTGCCGGGTATTGGCTTAGTGCCGGGGGATGGCTTAGTGCCGGATATTGGCTTAGTGCCGGGGGTTGGCTTAGTGCCGGGGGTTGGTTTAGTGCCGGGGGTTGGCTTAGTGCCGAGGTTGGCTTAGTGCCGGAGGTTGGCTTAGTGCCGGGGGATGGCTTAGTGCCGGATATTGGCTTGTGGATGAATACATGGAAGCCTGGTGAAGAGGAGGCTGGTGGATGTTCACTCATGCCTGGTGGAGAGATGGCTCGTGAATATCTGCTGTAAGGCCTGGGGGAGAAGAGGCTTGTGATTGTCCACTCATGCCTGGTGGAGAGATGGCTTGTGGATGATTACTGGGAAGCCTGGTGAAGAGGAGGCTGGTGGATGTTCACTCATGCCTGGTGGAGAGACGGCTCGTGAATATCTGCTGTATGGCCTGGGGGAGAAGAGGCTTGTGATTGTCCACTCATGCCTGGTGGAGAGATGGCTTGTGGATGATTACATGGAAACCTGGTGAAGAGGAGGCTGGTGGATGTTCACTCATGCCTGGTGGAGAGATGGCTCGTGAATATCTGCAGTAAGGCCTGGAGGAGAAGAGGCTTGTGATTGTCCACTCATGCCTGGTGGAGAGATGGCTTGTGGATGATTACAGGGAAGCCTGGTGAAGAGGAGGCTGGTGGATGTTCACTCATGCCTGGTGGAGAGATGGCTCGTGAATATCTGCTGTAAGGCCTGGGGGAGAAGAGGCTTGTGATTGTCCACTCATGCCTGGTGGAGAGATGGCTTGTGGATGATTACTGGGAAGCCTGGTGAAGAGGAGGCTGGTGGATGTTCACTCATGCCTGGTGGAGAGACGGCTCGTGAATATCTGCTGTATGGCCTGGGGGAGAAGAGGCTTGTGATTGTCCACTCATGCCTGGTGGAGAGATGGCTTGTGGATGATTACAGGGAAGCCTGTTGAAGAGGAGGCTTCTGGATTTTCGCTCTGCCTAGCATATAGATGGCTTGTTAATATTTAGGCCTGGGGTAGGGGCTGCAGGCTTGTGTATGATCATCGAAAGGTGAAGTTAGAAAGATTTTTATTCGTCATCATTGTAACATTGTCGTAAGTAACAGTTACTGTTAATGTTAGGAATTCAAGGTACAAACTACAAGGATATTTTTTAAGGAAGTTCAGTAGTGCCATTAGGGATCATTTTTGCACAAGTTAACAGTTGAAATGATTGAAAAGTAACAGGAACGTTTAGGGTATTTGGTAATTCGTTTGGGTGCAGGCGTGGTCGAATGGTTACGCTATTCGCGTTGTAAGCGGATGATCAGGGTTCGTTTCCACCTTCTAATGACTTCCATTCGGATGGGGAGTAAAACGTTGGTCTTCGCCCTTAGTTGTTGTTAGGCCGTAGAGTCATTCCAGGCGTAGAAGTCGTCTCCTGATATACGAACAAAAAACACCAAACCAAACCTGCTCCTGGAAGAGTCGCTGGTCGGCGGCTGGACTTGCAATCCAAGGGTCGTCAGATCGAATCCGTGGGTGGAAGGAGTAAAAAGAGGTTTGGGTGCTCTCCCCATTCAAGCCTTCAGACTCCTAGTTGCGAGCAGAATCTTACAATAGGGGCCATAAAAGATCTGGGAACGTTAAAGCGGAAGGTTTGTTTTGTTGGTTGTTTTAATTCGTTAAGGTTATGTACTCATCAAACGTATACAAGAGGCAAGATATTGTGTTCTAATAATGTAGAAGTTGTAAAGCCAAACTTTAACCTGCTCTTAAATACTATAACACAATCAGTGATTAAACCTACAAAATACCTTTTTTTATTACTGAGTTTCATTAGCAACAGGTCACAGGAGGAGGAGGTTTTGCCAGCACACGTATTTCGTTCGGAGAGGTCTTACTGCGTTAGGCCGAATTCCGCGTGAACAACACACAGAGGAGAAGGATGAACCACGAGCTAGTGCAGCTCAACGGTAAACCGGGTTTTCAGAGAGTCACCTGGGTTTACCGGATCCTTTGGGTCGTGCGCATGGCAAGAGAGCCAGGCGGGCGGGGTGCCGACCTGGACGGAGTGTGTGCGACCCGGAGCCGAGTTGGCTGGCGGCTCACCTGGAGACTGCTGATGAACTAAGGGGGTCCTTAAGATTTGAAGGAGGATGGTTGCAAGATAGGGTTCTGTTTGGGGGTGCGAAGTTGTCTTCGTATTCCAGAATTGTCAGGTTGACGGATCCAATTCCGTTATAATTTGATTGTAGAAATAGTTAGGTGTTGTGGTAAGTTATTTTGTAGACGCTGCTTTATGGGGTTGATTAAATGCTGGGGAATGTGTGACAGGAGTATTAATGCATGGGGCTCTGATTGATAGGCACCGTGAAATTGTTAATAATCGGTAACTCCATAAGAAAATGAATGAGAAATAACTTATATTCAATTCATGTTTATTAGTTGCACTTATCATAATACATTTTGCCTAACTAATTACAAAATGCAGAGTTTTGGAGATACGTACAGCTACAAAATAATTCAGAAACAATTATTGGACGAAATAAGTTCAGTAATTTCAATTAATTAAGCGAGAGCAGATAAAACTGTTTAAAACAACTGCTACTTTTGCTAGGGGAGAAGAAAAAGGATAGGAAAGCTTAAGTTTATATCACAGAAAATTTGTCAGTTAGTTAATGAAGGCTAAGACTTTAACTGCAGGGCATAGGTACTTTCCCATCAGCTCTTGCAGCGCAAAGGACTGCTCCAGCTTGTTTCGGCAAATAACTTATTTGAGCGACTGTTATTGTTTTAAGACATAGAATTGTGAAACGATAGTTGAGGATTATCTTTATTCATTCAAATCTACCGGACTCAAAACAAAGGGAACAAAAAAAACAAGTCATTTTTTTAGAAAGAGGCTGAAACAAGTGTCTTATAAAATCTAATATTATTTGCATTGGAATCTATAAAAAAAATACTATCTGAAAAATGCTGCGTACAAGATTTTAGACTCATTAATTTATTGAGTAAATTTGCTCAAATTATAGGAAAATAGGGAAACGCTTAGCATTCTATTAAATTTAAATTAAATTGTTTTAAGTGAAGGAGGAGGTAGTACTGGATCGATAGGATAGCGGTTAACTGTAGTGAATTATGGATTTACAATTACAAGATTAATAAATGTGACGGAGCAACAATTAAATTGAACAGCTAAGAAAGGAGAGTGAAAGGACAAAACTTCATTGAGTGTAACGGCTTAGTTCAAAGTTCAAAGGGCGTGACAAGAGATTGTACTGTAAACATAAATGCTCGTTTGACTCAGCAAAAGATATAAGATTATAATACTATTGTTATCAACAAATACTAGATTAAAAATAAATCCACTCGTCTGTTCAGATCAGGGCAATTATGAGGACAAGCTAGTTTACTAAACTGTTAAATTATCAATTGTGAAGTATCTATCATTTTCAAGGAAGAGAGGGATGTAGGAATCTAACCCTGGTCAACACTGGCTGACAGATCAACTATGGTTGACGTCTAGAGATGAGAAGAGTTAGTGAGTGACAATCAGAGTGGAACGCGGTCGGGCACGCGAGTGGTGGCGGCAATAAATATGATTATTAGCCGCCAGTGATTTGTTTTATTTCAATCCGGTGTATTTACCTGGCTCGGTGTTTACACCGGTCAAGAAAAAAATCAAATGGGCAGCAGCGCAAGCAAGTCAGAGAGGGTGAAGAAATCGCTCCCTCTCCTTTGTTCTGCTGTTCGTGAAGCTATTTCTTGACCCCTTTCCTTCCGATCTGCATACTAGCCTTAAAGCTGTATCCAGGTTTTTAAGCGAAAATGGCGTTCGAAAGGTGAACGCCCGAAATGTCAAAATCACGCAGTGGTACCAACATTACGAAAAAATTGTGACATGGCATGACAGCCACATATTTTTTTCTAATGTTGGTGCTACTGCGTGATTTTGACATTTCGGACGTTCACCATTCGAAAGCCATCTTCGCTTAAAAACCTCGATATGCATTTCGGAAGGAACCGCTCAAGAAAAAAATCAAATGGGCAGCAGCGGCGGCGAGAGCAAGCCAGAGAGGGTGAGGGATGACTGCAGATTAGACTAATCTACATATTGTAAGATCAGTTCCTAGCTGGACTCTAAAGTGGTTTTCGGAATGGCAGCGGAAAAACGAAATTAAAACGAATTTAAGTTCGACTACAAAATTTCCGCGTGTTTATTCGAGAACGTTTTACTTGAGAATGATGTTTGACAGCTACACTCGCGCCGTCAGGTTGGTACTACTTCCGGGGTACAGGGTTGGTTTAGTTGGCAGAGGTTGCCTTCCTAACACCCCTGCTCAACCGTTGCAACGCTCCAGTCCGATAGCGGAACACTGCTTGCGAAAAGCTGCTACAGGTAGCCCCTTCGTCATCATGTCCGCTTGCTGGTTCGCCGACGGTATGAACTCCAGCTTGATCCGCTTCTGCTTGATGAGGTCACGGATGAAGTGAATCTTGACATCAACGTGCTTGAGACGCCCGAAGTCTTTTGCTTCCTCCGCAACCCGGATCGTTGATTGGTTGTCTTCGTGAACTCGGACCGGTTCTTCTGGCTTGAATCCGAGATCTTGCAGGAGACGTCCCAGCCACAACTCGTGACACACCGCAGCACAAAGCGCAGTGAGCTCAGCTTCAGTCGAAGATAGCGAGACCGTCTGTTGCTTCCGTGTGATCCAGGCCACCGTCGATCCGAACACCTTGAAAATCCCACCGCTTACCGACCTTCTGTCCAGCACGTCGTTCGCCCAGTCTGCATCGGCGAAGACTTCCACGGTTGGCGCTTCCAAGTTCTTCCGGTACACAAGGCCAACGTCGAGAGTTCCTTTGATGTAGCGCAGAATCCGTTTGAGGTGTTTCCAGTGCGCTTCATTCGGGCAACTCTGATACTGGCTCAAGAAGTTTACCGCTGCTGCCAGATCCGGCCTTGTGGTGAGGCAGGCGTAAGTCAGGCACCCGATGAGCTCTCGGTAGGGCTGACTCGTCCGTTCCTCCTCCGTGCCCTTGTGCAGCTTCAGGCGACTTTCGATGGGAGTGGAAACAGGTTTGCAGTCTTCCATCCCAAATCGCCGCAGCAAACTCTCCATGTACTGCTTCTGGCTGATCCGCAACACGCCTTCCTCCCGGTTCCGTTCGACTTGCATCCCGAGAAAGCACTTTATCTCTCCGACGTCGGTCATGTCGAACTCGTTGAAGAAGCAGCGTTTGATCGTCTCCACAGCCTTCAGCGTCGTGCCGGCAATAACGATGTCATCGACGTAGAGCACGATGATCAAAGTCTGCCGTTCGTCCTTTCGTGTGTAAAGGCACTGATCGTTCAGGCTCCGCTCGAACTTCAAACGATCCACGACGAAGTTGTTGAACCGCTCGTTCCAGGCGCGCGATGCTTGCTTCAGGCCATACAGCGACTTCTTCAGGCGACAAACGAGATCTGTCCCTTCCTCGAAGCCCTCAGGCTGAGTCATGAAGATTTCCTCTTCCAGGGTTCCGTTCAGGAACGCCGTGCGCACGTCCATCTGGTGCACGACGAGCTTCTCACGATTGGCAACGGCAAGAACCGTCCGCAGGGTGTCCAGCTTGGCGACGGGCGAATAGGTTTCCCCGTAATCGAATCCCTTGCGTTGGCTGAAACCTCGTGCCACGAGGCGCGCCTTGTACCGAACTCGATCTCCATCCAATCCGCGCTTGACTGCAAACACCCACTTGCAGCTCACGGGGGCTCGGCCGTCCGGGAGTTTGGTCAGAGTCCACGTTCCGTTCTTCGTAAGCGATTTCATCTCGTCGTCCACCGCCGCCTTCCAGTTCAGCCAGTCACTTCTCTTGCGCGCCTCAGCCAGCGAACTCGGGACATCGTCCACGTAGCTGGTTGCGTTCAGCGCGAAAGCTGCGTACTCGACCTGGTAGTCCTTGTGCCAGTCCGGTGGATTACGCGGACGCTGCGGCCTGCCGCCGCTCGGTCCTGGTTCTGGCGGATTCTCGACGTTCGGCTCTTCCTCGTGTGGTTCACCTTCGGATTCCTCCTGGAAACTTTCGTATTCTTCGTCTGTCTCCACCTGGCTTTCTTCCGGTTCTTGCTCGTCATCGGCCGCAATCGAGTCTTCGTCGACCTCAGGTGACGGCAACAGAGCCACGTCTGCGTCGTTCCACTTCGCCTTGTGTTCGGGCTTCTCCAGTTCCAGGAAGTCCACGTCTCGTGTGTGCACAATGCGCTGCAGTTCTGGGTTGTAGATCCGGTAGCCGCCGCGGGTGTATCCGAGGAAGATCCCCTTCCAAGCTTTGGGATCCAACTTCTTCCGCAACTCCTTCGGCACGTGCGCGTACACGGGACAGCCGAAGGCACGCAACTTGAGACGTCAGGCTTCTTACCTTCCCACTGCTCGTACGGCGTCACATCCGGAGGAAGCGCACTCGACGGACTGCGGTTCGTCAGATACGCCGCTGTCTGGATCGCTTGACCCCAGAACTTCTTGTCAACACGACTGTCCTCGAGCATGGCTCGAGACTTCTCGACGAGGGTGCGGTTGAACCGCTCGCTTGTGCCGTTCATCTCGGGTGTGTATGGCGCCGTCCATTCCACCTGGATGCCCTTCTCCTGACAGAACTGCTCGAACTCGTTGCTTCTGTACTCCCCGCCGTTGTCGCAGCGGAGCCGACACACTTTCTTCCCGAACTTGGCGGTCGCCATGGCCTCGTACATCTTGAAGTACCGGAAGACCTCGCTCTTCGCCTCCACCAGGTAAACCACGACGAAGTGGCTCCAGTCGTCGATGAAGGTCACGAAGTACTTCGCTCCGTCCAAGCCGTCCGGCGAAATGGGTCCGCACACATCCGAGTGCTTGTCCGAGTGTATCAACTCGAGCACTCGCGACGAACGTTTGCCTTCGCGCACTGCAAACGGCTTCCGGGTTTGTTTGCCGAGCACACAAGCTTCGCACGTAACGAGTTCTTTGCCATTCTGCCCACCGTTGAGCTTCAAACCCGAGACCATGTCCCGGCGAATCAGCTGGTCGAGCGACTTCGCGTTCAAGTGGCCGAACCGACGGTGCCACAGCTGGACGTTCTTCGGCACGAGTCCGCACGTCAACATCGACTTGTTTTCGCCAACGCGCGCGCGCACGAAGTTCAAACGGTACAGCTTCCCGTCTCGTTTTCCACTCGCGACGAGCTCCGACCCACGGTAGATCGCGACTTCACCCTCGGCGTAGGTCACACGCATTCCCGCATCGTCAACACGCATGACCGAGAAGAGATTGCAACGCAATTCGGGCACAAACAGAACGTTTTCAATCGTGCAGAGAATGTCCTTGTCGTTCACTTTGGAGATCACTTTCACCTTGCCAGAATACTTGGCCACGATACACTCGTCGTTCTTCGCGATTGCAATCTCCACCGGACACTTCAGTGGTTCGAGTTCCACGAACAAGGACTTGTCGTTCGCGAGATGGTCTGAGCAGCCCGAATCGATGTACCAGGTCACTGGTTGCTCCGGAACACTTTCCCCCCTGCTCAACCCAGCGAAACACACTGCACTTTGTTCTTCCGCCATGTTTGCACTTGCTTTCACTTCCTTCTTCTTCTTCTGCGGGCAGTCGGACATCTTGTGTCCTTCTTCTTTGCAGTTGTAGCACCGCAGCTTCTTCTTCTGCTTCGGCTTCTGCTGCTGCGCCTTCGCCCCGACGAACGCCGTCTCCTCCTTCTTCGGGATCACAATCTGGACGCTCTTCTGCTTCGTCTCCTCGTCAAGTAGTCTGCACTTCACAAACTCGAGCGAGAGCTGCTCTTCCGGTTGCGTCTCCAGACTCGTCACGACGGCAGCGTACTTGGGGCTCGCATTCAGCGTCAGAAGAAGATGGCAGATAGCGTCGAGCTCGTCCATGTCCGCTCCAGTCGCACGGTACTGCCGGACCAGTTTGTCGAAGGTCAGGAAGTGCTGCTGCAGCGACGTGTTCCCCAACGCGAGCGTCAAGATTTCCTTCTTCAGGTACATCCGGCGCGCCAAACTTTTCCGTTGAAAAATGTGCTCCAACGCGTCCCAGATGTCCTTGGGGGTGGTCTTGTCCTGGACATGCTCCAACTGATCGTCGTTAATCCGGGAGATGATCAGATTCTTGCACGAACGATCCCGCTTCGTCCTCCTCTCCCGCAGCCGCGCCTTTTCCAGCTGCTTGGCCGCGTCATCACCTTCCTCGTCCTTCAGCGCCGGAACATCTGCCACGTTCGCCTCGATGCACTCCAGGAACTCGCGTTCCTCCAGGAGGGACAGCATCCGATACCGCCAGGCATTGTAGTTGGTGCCGTCAAAGAACGGAAGGAACAACTTTTCCGACTTGTCCCCGTCCATCACCGAAAACACTTTGACCGCGATAACCGGTAGAACCGAAACGTTACCCGGGCCCAAAACCTAAAGTGGTTTTCGGAATGGCAGCGGAAAAACGAAATTAAAACGAATTTAAGTTCGACTACAAAATTTCCGCGTGTTTATTCGAGAACGTTTTACTTGAGAATGATGTTTGACAGCTACACTCGCGCCGTCAGGTTGGTACTACTTCCGGGGTACAGGGTTGGTTTAGTTGGCAGAGGTTGCCTTCCTAACAGACTCGGTCACTGGAAACGACCGGCGACTCAGTGACCGATGAAATAGGCGGCGGGCCAGATGCGGGCATAAAAATGTCAAAATCTCTTCCCCCCTCACTTCGTCTCACCGTTCAGCTGCAGCTTTGTTGACAAACAAACGGAGCACGCGGTCGCATGATGGCGGCATCGAGCCAGAATTAGGGGTGATCATGTAATTAAAAATGAAAGTTTTTTAAGAAAAATAATATTTTTCCGACCGAATAAAAAAATTGCGAGCATGTTCAAACAATTATTCCTGATGTCGGAGAAGTGATAAAAAAGCAAAATTTTAATCCATAATTTTTCTATAAATTGAATTTTTTCACTCCAACTGGGAACCCCTAGGTCTATCCACGACCTCGTCCACGACCGTTTCCAATGACCGTGAGAAGATGCCAGAAAATCCAGCTACGAGCTAAATCCACAATACCTTGAGTCATAGTAAATCTAAAAAGTTTGGTAGTGTGTGTGAACTTCGTGCAAAAGAGGTGTCAAACTAAAAAGTGACCCCGTTCGTTTGACAACAGATGGTGTCAAACCATCGGGGTTTGAGTGTACTCCGAATTCGACATGATACAGATTTTTTTTATGTCCAGAAAAAATACAGATTTCTCACAAAATATTCTGGCATCGTTGACCAAAAGCTTCTGCAGATTTTGGCGCGCTTTTTCGATGCTCAAGAAAAGCGGTTGATGAAAAATAAAGTTTGACACGTTTTGTATTTATGTGTACTTTTGTATAACTTTCCGATTGATTCTGACTAACAGTGCATTGTTTTTCCACAAGTCTTGACAACAATTTCCTGCGCTTCCGGATCGCTCGAAACAAAACTCAAAAATGAGCTCCTCCGGCACCCGGAAACGCCCCAAAGGGGCCACCAACGACGATGACGCCGCCACCGTCTTTACAATCCGTCACCAGCCGAACCGCGCCGTCAAACGTCCGCGGCTGCCCGATCCGGTTCCGCGCTTCCCACCGGAAATCTGGGAGTACATCTTCCGGTACGTCTCCGAACCCCGGCACCTGCTCCGGCTGCGGCTGGTTTGCCAGTGCTGGCGTGACGTCATCGCCGGCAGCCCCACGCTGATGGGCCGGTTCAACGTCAGGCTGGTGGGGGATAAACGGACGAACCGGGACCGGATTGATGGGGCGTTCGTTCCGGCGGGATTGCCGCCGTTGGTGGTGAAGGTGACTGTGCGGAAGTATTCGATTCTGACGGTTGACGGGTGGTGGGCGGATGTTGGATTGAAGTTGCGGGAGTTGCGGCTGGAGTGTTGCAGGATGGCTTTGGGGGTTCTGTACGGGATGTTGAGGGCGACGCCGAATTTGAAGGTCTTGGTGCTGGACAGTGTCAAGCTGAGCGGGACGGACGAACCGGATTTTCAGCTGGGGCGAATGGAGTCGTTGACGGTTTGCCACGCGAGCTACGAGGGAAAGGTGTGGCGCGACTGCTTGGCCGGGTTCGAACGTTTGTTTCCACGATTGGAGGAACTCACGCTGAATACGGGCTTCGATCCGGCACAAACGGATATTCTGCACGCGATCCGAACCTTGCAAACTACGCTGAAGCATCTCGATCTGCCTCGAAAGTTTAGCGGGGCGGCTTTTCTGGCCGAACTTGGCGGGATGCAACAGTTGCGTCTCAAGTCGATCACGCTCGAGAACTTTCCGGATGAGCTGGACCAGTGGACCAGGTTCTGCCGGATGCAACCCCAGCTGGAGATGCTAACGGTAACCGTGAACAACACTCAGGTAATGATGAGTTGGGTTCCCTCTGTCCAAAACTAACACTTGTCTTAAAGTTACAGATGCTCAACGCAACGGGTCAATTGCTGCCCCGCCTGAAGTCCCTCTCCCTGACCGTTATCGGACCGTTGGATACCTCCTTCCTCGCCACCATGCCGGCGCTCGAATCGCTCGCCATCGATGGCCAATACCAAAATGTCTCCTTCCTCGGCCAAAGCTGCCCAAACCTGCTGCATTTCACCCTAAGCGACGTACAAACAAGAGACGTGCTCCCTTTCCTCCAGCGTTCGCCCAAACTCGAACGCCTCGCCCTCGACGACTGCCAGCTGGGCTTCCCCGTATCGATCGCGACCCCCTTCACTAACCTGCGCCATCTCACCCTGAACGGAATCCAGTGTCCGAACGCTGTCATGTGTAATCTGCTTCGCAACTGCACCCGCCTCGAGCAACTGCACCTGGCCTGGCTCAAGTATCTGGACGACGGAGTGGTGCGCGTGTTCTGCCAGCAGCTGAAGCGCCTCCGGAAGCTGACCATGCTCGGGATTCGCTGCACCACGGCGGAAGCGTGCGCCAGCTACATCGTACGGCACTGTCGCAAGCTGGAGGAACTGTGCGCGGACTTTGCGGACGCCGAGCTGGAGCGGATCGAGCGCGCGCGCAAGGTTCGCATCAAGCGGCGCGTTGTGTCCGACACGGAGGAGGACGATGACGACGATGAGGACGGGGAGGGGGAGGAGTTTGGTGGATTTTTCTGATTATTTGTTCTAGCTTATTTGATGGTTTGATTTGACTTTAATAAACTGCCCATAACTGAGAAAAAGCGATTGGAATAGATCTTTGGGGGTTAACTCTTCTAAATTTTGAGCGATTAGTAGTGTGCCGATTGACGCTAAGCAATTGAATTTTGTACGGTTTTTCCTTTTTCTGAAAATTCAAAATACAAATGCAAATAAGTATATAAAAATAAATTGGTTCAAAAAATTTAACATTCTGAAATTAAAAAAAAAATAAAGTAAAGAAATTCATAATTTTCTGCAGTTAAAATATTGGAATTATTGAATTTTGAAGAAGTTTAATTTTCAAATTCACAACTTTTTAAATTGTGCAATTGGGTCCTAAAATTAAGCTTCATTTTATTATTATTATGATATTATTGTTCACACCGATAAAGCTTATTTTTCCGAGTAAAATGACCCTTTGTACGACCGCAAAGGATTTAAAATGGGTATTTTAAATCAATAAAAAAAATGACCCTCTACAGCCCAAATTTTTTTCGAAAATATTTATTTTTCCCGTGTTCAGGAGGTCATTTTGAGCAACTTTTGTTCTACGAAAACCTTTCCTTCTCTTGTTTTATGTTTTTCTTGTTTTTTTTTGTATTTTAATTTTTATTTATCTTTAGTTAAGTTTATGTTTGTTTTTAGTAGGATTAGGCCAATTCTACCACCTAATATAATTAGTAATTCATTCTGCCTATCTAATTATTTCACGTTTTTACAGTTACTTTTTCAATATTTTGCATGTTTTTCACATTTTGGCCTGTAGAATGGCACCATCATCATTTAAATTCCAAAAAATTGCGTAGAGGCATAGTCTGGGACACTACAAAAATTACTGCATACTTCATTTTACTGAAAATATAGGAAATGTTAGTAAAAAACACAGCCAAAGTTGGCCCCTAAAAAAATGACATTGGCAAAGTCACATAAAACAAGTTAAACTTCCAACCCTGAAATTTTCTAAATTTTTTAAGAGTTCTTCTTTCCAATGCAAACAAATAAACTACTCTAAAATAATTTAGATTTTTTAATTCCAAGACATATTAAAAAATGCATTTTTTTTAAATTTAAAATGCAATAACATATTCAAATTTGACTAATATGCTGTTTCAGACTCGAATTTGATGCCTATATAAACCTTCGGATAATCGAAGCTTCGGATAATCGAGTGTGGACCCCTTAGGGACCATCCATAAACCACACTCCCCCCACCCCTCGTGGACAAACCCTATACCCCCCCCCCCCCCTTAAGTGTCCATGTGCTTTATGGATGGTCCCTTATATACTGTCAATTGAAAGAATTTGAAGAATTAAATGAATTTAAAGTATTTAAAGATTTTTTAGAATTTTAGAATTTAAAGAATTTAAAGAATAAAAAAAAAATAAAAAATTTAAAGAATTTTAAAATTTTTAAGAATGTTAATTTTTTTTTAGAATTTTAAGAATTTTAAGAAATTTAAGAATTTTAAGAAATTTAAGAATTTTAAAAAATTTAAGAATTTTAAGAATTGAAAGAATTTAGAGAATATAAAGAATTTAAAAATATTAAAGAATTTAAGGAATCATAACTTTTCAACCGGTTAGATGAACCGGTTCAGCTGAATCGGTTCAATTTTGTTACAGAATGACTTTTCAGGCAATTTGAAAGAGTTAGATATGTCGCATGCTACATTTTGTGCCAGAAATGTTCAACCGGTACTATTGAACCGGTTGGATGAACCGGTTCAGCTGAATCGGTTCAATTTTGTTGCAGATTGACTATTCATGAAATTTGGAGAAGATTATGTTTCAAATGAAAAGTCATGTTTTTATTTTCTACTGATGTTAACAATAAATGTTTACTTAACTTTTTCAGTAAAACGTTACAGAAAACGTAGTCTTTTTGAATTTTTAACATAAAGTTCAGGTGAATTCTTAAGACCTTTCCAAAGCACTATTAAACTTTGAGTTTTGGTCATGTTTTGCATAAGATATAAATTTTACAAATTTACTGTAACGCATTTTGCTCGGATATTTTTTCGTTCACCCCCTCCCCCCCGAGCCCCGCCCAAAAATCCACTAATTTGCATTTTTTCCTTAAAGTAGACATTCTGAAGATTCCAAAACACTATAAAACATTGAAGTTTGGTGCTATTTTGCATATTTCCCAAGCCTGCGAAAATTTACTGTAAAGCATTTTGCAGGCTTCGGGTTGTACAGGGAAATTTTTTTCTTCGGGTCTTGACTGTTAAAGATCATAAATCGGTTGGAAAATTTATTTTTGGCGATTTCTTAGATCGAAGCCCGTCTAAAGGCGGGGTTAGTTTGTAGAGGGTTAACTTCGCAGCCCTTCTTGACAGAAAAATTCCTTCTTGACCTTCTTGCCCACTCAGCGCGTTCCGTTTAAATTCCGTTTAGAATTCCGTTTCAGCGAAAAAAGTTCGATTCGAATTCTAACCCAATCAAACCGCTTTCCGCTAGACGGGTTCATTCCGCTTCGAATTCCGCTTCGAAAATTGCTTCGAAATTTTCTAAACAGATTGTCTGATTGGGTTCCGCTTCGATTCCGTTTGAGCAATTTTTGCACAAGGGCGACACCTTCTGGTGTATGGTGGAACCTCGATGACGTTTCGCCGAGTTTCGCCGAAGCGGTTTTATTGTTGATTTTTGGCAATCAAACGTCAAAATGTTAGGAAAAAAACAAGTTGGAAAACTTGTTCGTTCCTGTTTTCTTTCGCGCCTCGTGTTTTAACGGAAAAACATATTTGCCGTGGAATTAATCGGACTGGTGAGTTAAGCTTGTTATAATAATATATCGAGAAATTAAAAAGAGAGATGTGAGCCGGTAACATGGAGTGAAATTTTCGCAGCTGTCATGGAAAACTTCACAGCAGCTTGACAGAAAGTTTAACTCCATGTTGCACTTTTAATTTCTCGATGAAATAACAGTAACAGTTTATTTCGATTTTTTCAAGTTTTTTCCCGCACACGAACAGAAGTTCGGCCACAAAGGACCTCAATCGGGGTTTGTCGCAACAGCAAGGATCGTTTCATCTCCGAGGCGTTGGAAGCGTTGCAAACATGGCGGGAGCCTTTTCGACACGTCCCAGAAGTCCTCGCTGTGGATCGAGGTGGCGATCAAGTGTTTCCGGCAGGTTGTGCTGGGGGACGGGCGGAAGGCGGCTTCTAAACCACCATCAACGCTTGCAAGACTGCGGTTCCGGTTACCCGTCTGTCCCTGCTGCATCTGCTCAAGCAGCTACTTCGTGAAAATTCCAGCCTGACACAGGCCCGCCTCAGCCAGCACAGCGTGCGTGACCACACTCAACAAAGCACACACCATCCTCCATGGCAAATAAGGCATCGCGGAATTTCATCGCTGGGGCACATTAAGAGCACGGCGGTGGCGTCCACGTCGACGTCGACGGCCTGTGTGACGGGTGTAAAGTTCGAGCATCACCAGGATCGTCCTCGCACCACCGCGTCTGCTGCCGACATGAGCTTGATAGAAAGTGGCGACAACACGTCGGAAGCAACCGAAGTGGCCGCCCTTCCTCACGCTCACGACAAGAACACGCTAACCTGCGTCGTGGGAGGTACCAGACGTACAAACGGGTGGTGCAACCGCCGGTCCGCAATGCTTCCAGCAGGCAGCTTCCTTCATCAAGTTCCTGATGCAGTACAGCCAGTTTGGTCCACCGAGCCCGACCCAGATCGTCAACCTAATGGAGTAGCACGACGTCAGTGGCAAGGGATCCGATAGTTGACCGGGGCCACCAACAATGACGTCGTTACGGATTGCACCGAGGAATACAGACTGTCCTGTCAGTGGTTTATGTTTATTTTAAAAGAATAATAAAAATAAGAGGGCTGGGGGTTGGGTTCGTGTTAGGCGTTTCAATTAGCGAGAAATTTTAATAATAATGAATAAAATTCGATCAAAATAAGAAAAAATAGTTCAATCAACCTCTCTGGTTGAATTCAAATTAATTTTGGATTCAACCAAAACAAAGAAAATCAAAAGTAAAAACAAGAATAAGAAGAAGTAGCTGTCAAAACTAACCCGTCCATTCCGTTTCGATTCCGTTTGAATTCCACTTGAACCGATTTGCGGCGAAAACTCAAACGGAACCGGTTGTTGCGTTTGAAACGGAATGCGTTTTAGAATCTAAAACGAACACTGTTTAGAATTCGAATCGAACTTTTTTCGCTGAAACGGAATTCTAAACGGAATTTAAACGGAACGCGCTGAGTGGGAAACAGTGTTCGTTTTAGATTCTAAAACGCATTCCGTTTCAAACGCAACAACCGGTTCCGTTTGAGTTTTCGCCGCAAATCGGTTCAAGTGGAATTCAAACGGAATCGAAACGGAATGGACGGGTTAGTTTTGACAGCTACTTCTTCTTATTCTTGTTTTTACTTTTTGATTTTCTTTTTTGTTTTGGTTGAATCCAAAATTAATTTGAATTCAACCAGAGAGGTTGATTGAACTATTTTTTCTTATTTTGATCGAATTTTATTCATTATTATTAAAATTTCTCGCTAATTGAAACGCCTAACACGAACCCAACCCCAGCCCTCTTATTTTTATTATTCTTTAAAATAAACATAAACCACTGACAGGACAGTCTGTATTCCTCGGTGCAATCCGTAACGACGTCATTGTTGGTGGCCCCGGTCAACTATCGGATCCCTTGCCACTGACGTCGTGCTACTCCATTAGGTTGACGATCTGGGTCGGGCTCGGTGGACCAAACTGGCTGTACTGCATCAGGAACTTGATGAAGGAAGCTGCCTGCTGGAAGCATTGCGGACCGGCGGTTGCACCACCCGTTTGTACGTCTGGTACCTCCCACGACGCAGGTTAGCGTGTTCTTGTCGTGAGCGTGAGGAAGGGCGGCCACTTCGGTTGCTTCCGACGTGTTGTCGCCACTTTCTATCAAGCTCATGTCGGCAGCAGACGCGGTGGTGCGAGGACGATCCTGGTGATGCTCGAACTTTACACCCGTCACACAGGCCGTCGACGTCGACGTGGACGCCACCGCCGTGCTCTTAATGTGCCCCAGCGATGAAATTCCGCGATGCCTTATTTGCCATGGAGGATGGTGTGTGCTTTGTTGAGTGTGGTCACGCACGCTGTGCTGGCTGAGGCGGGCCTGTGTCAGGCTGGAATTTTCACGAAGTAGCTGCTTGAGCAGATGCAGCAGGGACAGACGGGTAACCGGAACCGCAGTCTTGCAAGCGTTGATGGTGGTTTAGAAGCCGCCTTCCGCCCGTCCCCCAGCACAACCTGCCGGAAACACTTGATCGCCACCTCGATCCACAGCGAGGACTTCTGGGACGTGTCGAAAAGGGAAGCTCCCGCCATGTTTGCAACGCTTCCAACGCCTCGGAGATGAAACGATCCTTGCTGTTGCGACAAACCCCGATTGAGGTCCTTTGTGGCCGAACTTCTGTTCGTGTGCGGGAAAAACTTGAAAAAATCGAAATAAACTGTTACTGTTATTTCATCGAGAAATTAAAAGTGCAACATGGAGTTAAACTTTCTGTCAAGCTGCTGTGAAGTTTTCCATGACAGCTGCGAAAATTTCACTCCATGTTACCGGCTCACATCTCTCTTTTTAATTTCTCGATATATTATTATAACAAGCTTAACTCACCAGTCCGATTAATTCCACGGCAAATATGTTTTTCCGTTAAAACACGAGGCGCGAAAGAAAACAGGAACGAACAAGTTTTCCAACTTGTTTTTTCCTAACATTTTGACGTTTGATTGCCAAAAATCAACAATAAAACCGCTTCGGCGAAACTCGGCGAAACGTCATCGAGGTTCCACCATACACCAGAAGGTGTCGCCCTTGTGCAAAAATTGCTCAAACGGAATCGAAGCGGAACCCAATCAGACAATCTGTTTAGAAAATTTCGAAGCAATTTTCGAAGCGGAATTCGAAGCGGAATGAACCCGTCTAGCGGAAAGCGGTTTGATTGGGTAGTTGATCCATCGAAAAAATGTTGTCTTGTCAATTTATTTGTTTGCATTAAAATGAAAAAAGGTGATCAGAAATAGACGTATCCAGTTTGAAATGGCCGCTAGGTGGCCAATGGTGTTAGAAATGACATCTTCCATGTATTTGAATATGGGAGCTCAGGAAAACTCAATTTTTAAGCAATAAAATGATTATTTATGATAAAAGTATTGATTGATTAGGTGCACAAAATGTGTCTAGAATATTATAAATGATTATTTATGATAAAAGTATTGATTGATTAGGTGCACAAAATGTGTCTAGAATATTATAAAAATAAAAACTGTTCAAAAAATTTGCAATTGAGATAAGTACACCATTCGATTCAGCAGGAATTTTGGGCACCAAAAATATATAGTTTTCATATGTTAAGTGTTTTATTTTAGAAGAAAATTAACAAAAAGTATGAAAATCGAGACATTTAGTATGGGAGCTGTCAAATCTCTCACCATCAAAAAGCAGCGTTGAGCTTTCGCTGGATTTGTCTATGGTATTCAATCGTGTTTTTACCGTTGTACATAAGCATTGACATAGGGTTTTAGTACAGTTTGTCTATTTTTTTTTTTTTTTTTTTGTGGGATTTAAGACTACTGCGACCATTTAGTTGATCTATTGTAGTGTACCCCTAATTACTGTCGCATATTTTCAGGGTGACAAGTCACCATTTAGGGTGACCGCCACTGACTGAGGATGCGATATACCCCAGTTTGGCATTGCTTCGAGAATGAAGTCAACAACCGAAGTGGGATTTTCTGAATAAATTTCTGAGGGAGTTAAAATCCCTTTATTGAAAAATTTAATTCTTTTTGCAATCAGTGCACCACACTCACACAGTAAGTGCCTTGAAGTTTCCACTTCACAGTCACAGAGCCTACAGATATCAGTTTGACTTCGCGTTAGCTTTTTCAAGTGATACCGTGATGGGCAATGTCCTGTAATTAATCCAATGTATATGTTTAGTGACCGTTTATTCAGACCAAGTATTCGCGACGTTTTCTGTTTGCTAGGGGTGATAAACAACTTGGTTTGCTTTGCAGAATGCGAGGCAATCCAATTCTGTTGTATCATGGAATTTTCCCATTTTGTAATTTCCATTTTCAGAACGCATTTCGACACTCCACAGAATGGCTCCGGACCAACAAAAAGGTCATCTGAGCCTTTCCTGGCAAGCAAATCGGCCTTTTCATTCCCTTCAACCCCGCAGTGGCCTGGAACCCAGTACAAGAATACTCGATTTTTATTACCCAGTTTTTTCAGAAGAATTACACACTCCCAAACCAATCTAGATTGGCATTTGGAAGAATTCAAAGCATTCAAAGCAGCTTGACTATCAGAGAAAATACAGATTGTAGAATACCTATAGTTTCTCTTCAGACATGCTGATGCACATTCTAAAATAGCATAGATCTCGGCCAAAAATACAGTAGTCCAGCGTCCCATAGGAGCCGAAATACTTAGTCCTGGCCCCGTGATCCCCGCTCCTGTTTTATTACCCATTTTTGATCCATCCGTGTAGAATATGATTGCTCCCGGAGGTAGGCTTGGACCTCCTGATTCCCATACTTGGCGATCAGTTAAAATCACTTTGTATGTTATATCAAGGTTCAAGGTATATTCCATCCAGTCCTCGTTCATAAACACATGTGGATCTATGTTAAGTTCTTTTAAAATTCCTAGATGTTCCTTACAATTCTTGAATAAATTCTCATTTCTTCTTAGTCTAAGCGCACTCTTTCCAGCCTCCATTTGAACGTATTGGTACAACGGGAGGAGATGAAGAGCAGCATTTAGAGCATTCGTTGGTGTACTTCGCATTGCTCCAGTGATGGATATGCAGATTAAACGCTGTAATTTTCCTAGTTTTTTTTTGCGCTGTTTTTTGTTTTGTTTTTGGCCACCATACCACCATACCATTTGTCTATAGGAAACAGTTTGGCCAATGTTTGACAGATCCAAACGCGCTGGACACCAAACGTCCTTTACGCCCAGCAAAACTGGCATTGTACTCAGAAAAATAAGCTTAATGTCGTCGGCTTAATCGTTGTGAACAATAATATCACAAATTTAAGCTTAATTTTAGGACCCAATTCATACATTTTTAAATTCACGGTTCCAAAATTCTAGAAATTTACAATTTTTAATATTTTGATTTTTTTTAAATTTCAGTGATTCTAAAAAAATTAACTCCTGATTCAAATATTGAAAATTCTATAATTTTAAAACTCAAAATCTCTATAAAAAATTAAAAATACAATTCTTGATATTAACCTATATTAACAATTCAAAATTTGTAAAAAAAAATCTGAGGCTAAAAAAAATAGTTCTAAGATTCAAAAATAAAAAATAAAATGAAGGTGCAGTGACATCCCGTTCTGTCAACACGAACTTTTCAAACATTTCTGTTCTCCAAAAATCTACGTCAATTTTGAATTTGTTCATTATTATTTGAAGTTTTAGATTGGTTTTTGATCAACAATTTATAGTAACTTCAGATAATCGAGACTGTACAAATACATAAAAAAAATCATTTAAAAAAAACATCGTGAAATCGAATATTCTAAAAAAAAAATCAAAAATTAAAAAAATCTATGGAAAAATCTTATTTTAAAATTTCAAGGTTTTCAATTTCAACTTTAATAATATACCTTGTAATATACTGTGGTTCTAAACTTTTAAAAATTTTAAAATCAGTTTTTACAAATTTTGAAAATTATATTATTCAAACCAGGGCTTGCAAAATTTCGACTTTGTTTGTGATAGCTGACAGAACACTCCAATAGAGTTATCTACGTGCGCATATATTGCGTGTACGTACACGAAAAAGATTGAGGTTAAATTTTGTACCTGCCAGCAAAACAAATGGGGTGCTAGTGTGCGTGAGCTCGGGCTAAGATAACTCTATCGTCTTCACCACGACAACCTGATTTTTACATTCCACTTTCGTTCGTTTCACACACAAAGGAATGAGTGCTACGCAAAGTCACTCACACAATCATTGACTTCCCTCCAGGAGAAAAATCGCTTTGAGAGAAATCGTTTGGCATTCTACCGAGATTCCGATCATCTCTCCAATGATAGCAATCATATGATTTCTGTCACCACGCAGCATACACTAGTAAGAGAGAGACAAAAACGAGAAAAAGAGAAAGGGCACGTTGTCTCGTTCGGGCGGCTGCTTGACTGCCGTTTTACGGCGATATGATGTATACGCCATCGAGGTGATTTTGCTGTAGACACGATTTTCTGTTTTTGTTCATTTTTTCATTTTAAAATGACTAATTCAAGGTCTGCTCTGTAGAAACTGTTAAAAAGTACAATGAAAATGTGGCCCCTACAAAATTTCTTGTTTTTTCTTATTCTCTACGATTTTAAACCACAAACATCATTTGGCCGAAAAAATAGCAATAAAAAATCACTACTTTTACTTCCCAATGATGTATACACAGCAACTTTCTTTCACTGAATTTCAGTAAAAATTTACTGAAATCTGCACTACTGAATCTTCAGCACACACCAAATTCTGATGTTCGTTTTCAGTAAATAAGTTTACTGAAAATTTTCAGTAATCCTATTTTTACTGAAATTCAGCATTAGTCTTTTGGAATTACTGAAAATCAGTAAACCGTATCAAATTTACTGAAAATCAGTAACATTGCTGCCAGTCTATTTATGTTTCTGACATTTGCTCTGCCAGTCTATTTGGTCGCCATTTTAGTTTGTTCTCGAAGCGTGCCGTTGTAAGTTGAGATTTTATCCGCGTCCCGGGGTAGGAAACCTGCCCGTTCAATCCGGAAAATCCCCGGTGGTTCAAAATCCACGGTCAGCACTGTCTGCGGGTAGAACAAAGATCGTTTTTTATTTTTCCCAAGAGTTCTGTAACAAAATTATGCGGGACTCAAAAATGGCAATTTTTGACCCACTTTGACCCAGAGACCCACCGGAATATCTCCGGCCACCGGAACATTTCCGGGTTCTGCGGGTCATTTTCGGAAAAAAAGGACATTCTAACGAGTTCAACTAATAAAGTGGTTTGCCAATTGGTTGAGTTTTCGCTGAGCTATGGCCATTTTAGTGATTCCAGTTTCACCCAGGCCTATACGGATTAACTGAAGACACAGTTCAGTTTGACAGTAAAGAATTACTGAAAATTCAGTATTGTTTGACAATTCGTGCTTACTGAAAATTCAGTTCACTTTGACAGCTTATCAATTACTGAAAATTCAGTTTCATTTGACAAGTCTTTATTTACTGAAATTTCAGTTCAGTTTGACAGATCTCCGATTGCTGAAAATTCAGCTTTTCTTACGTCATTTTGACATTTTCAAACTTACTGAAAATCCAGTTTACCATCTGTCATCCTGATTGGTTTCAGGAAACTGAAGTTTCAGCAATTTACTATTTACTGAAAAACTTGCTGAAGATTCAGTAGTGCAGATTTCAGTAAATTTTTACTGAAATTCAGTGAAAGAAAGTTGCTGTGCAAGTTTTTCAGTAAATAGTAAATTGCTGAAACTTCAGTTTCCTGAAACCAATCAGGATGACAGATGGTAAACTGGATTTTCAGTAAGTTTGAAAATGTCAAAATGACGTAAGAAAAGCTGAATTTTCAGCAATCGGAGATCTGTCAAACTGAACTGAAATTTCAGTAAATAAAGACTTGTCAAATGAAACTGAATTTTCAGTAATTGATAAGCTGTCAAAGTGAACTGAATTTTCAGTAAGCACGAATTGTCAAACAATACTGAATTTTCAGTAATTCTTTACTGTCAAACTGAACTGTGTCTTCAGTTAATCCGTATAGGCCTGGGTGAAACTGGAATCACTAAAATGGCCATAGCTCAGCGAAAACTCAACCAATTGGCAAACCACTTTATTAGTTGAACTCGTTAGAATGTCCTTTTTTTCCGAAAATGACCCGCAGAACCCGGAAATGTTCCGGTGGCCGGAGATATTCCGGTGGGTCTCTGGGTCAAAGTGGGTCAAAAATTGCCATTTTTGAGTCCCGCATAATTTTGTTACAGAACTCTTGGGAAAAATAAAAAACGATCTTTGTTCTACCCGCAGACAGTGCTGACCGTGGATTTTGAACCACCGGGGATTTTCCGGATTGAACGGGCAGGTTTCCTACCCCGGGGACGCGGATAAAATCTCAACTTACAACGGCACGCTTCGAGAACAAACTAAAATGGCGACCAAATAGACTGGCAGAGCAAATGTCAGAAACATAAATAGACTGGCAGCAATGTTACTGATTTTCAGTAAATTTGATACGGTTTACTGATTTTCAGTAATTCCAAAAGACTAATGCTGAATTTCAGTAAAAATAGGATTACTGAAAATTTTCAGTAAACTTATTTACTGAAAACGAACATCAGAATTTGGTGTGTATACATACATCATGATGAGTAAAATTGGCGTATGCATCATTGTTTGTTTGCTTAATAAAATGGGCCCCAGATCAGTTTTTTGAAAAATTCTTTCGTCAGGAGGTAGCTTTTAAGATTCTTTATCAGACTGTACAATAAAATTGAAAATGTCTTGTTTACGTTCATCGACCGTCGCCAAGCAATGACAATCATGATAGGCGATGTGTGTCAGCGATCAAATATCGTTTTGGGAAATGATCGCTGACAGAAAGTTATATCGAATATCGAGCAGTCCCATTCAGTGATAGATCCAAGGATAGATCCCTTTTCAAGCATTGATTCAAACATTTGAAAATTCTACAACTGTAAAATTCAAGAAATATAAAAATGTAAGGAATACAAATAAAAAATCAATAATTTAACCAAATTTAATTCTGATCTAAAATTCTAAAATTTTAAACTCAAAAATTTCAAATTTCTAAAAAATTTAAAATTTAAACATTTTTTCAAACATAAATTTTTCTAAACACGAAACTTACAAAATGCTATAATTCCGAAATTTGTATACTTTAAGATTAAAAAAAAAAAATACGTAAAAATGCCATCATCCAAAAAATAATTAAAATTCAAGAATTCGGATTATTTCTTTAATTGTAGATTTTTAAAATTCTAGTTCCATTTTTTTTAATTCCAGAATTCTGAATTTAAAAAAAAAAAAGATTTTAATTTTCCAAAATGTTATAATTAAAAAAAATCAAGGCATTTTTAAAATTTAACATTTTCCAATTCAGTTCAATAAGTTTTTATTACAGTCCAGATGCCATTTTTCAACAAACAAACCATTTTTCTCGTATTTTTTTACCTTTAACATCAAATTCGAATTCTGCGACGCAATTATAATCAAACTGCCTTACCCAAAGCGTTATCAGTCTCAGATGGTAGTCTTTAAGTCCCCTACAAGCTCCAAGTCGAATCGAGTTGATATCTGGATGGAACAGTTTTTTATTTGAGTTTGAAAATTGTGCTATTTTTGTTTTTCACTAAAGTGCTAATAAAACACCAGATTTAAGGATTTTTTTAAGCCCTTTCAGATGCATTTTGAATTTTGAAATTTAATTGAGGTTTGCCCAAGCTACAGCCTTTTTAAGATTTGCGGCGTTTTTGGTACCTGCAATCTTTGTGTCCCGATTTGCCCCACTTGCCGTTGACCCAGAGTGCTCATATTTTGGTCAGATGCTAGCTTTATATGTACAAACAATCCCTGAAAATTTCAGGCAGATTGGTGAGGTCGATGCGAGATGTCCAGGTTTTTCCAGGTTTTTAAGCGAAAATGGCGTTCGAATGGTGAACGCCCGAAATGTCAAAATCACGCAGTGGTACCAACATTACGAAAAAAGTGTGCCATGCCATGACAGCCACATTTTGTTTTCTAATGTTGGTGCTACTGCGCGATTTTGACATTTCGGACGTTCACCATTTGAACGCCATCTTCGCTTAAAAATCTGGATATTTTCATCTCCGCCATTTTGGCCGCCATCTTGGATTTGAACATTCTAAATTATTTTAACAGTAGTTTATGGTTTATGATTCGATTATCTAAAGTGAAAATTTTCCGAGGCCTTCGGATAGTCGAGTCTGAACTGTAGTAAATAATTAATTCACAATTTCTTATTTTTCTTATAACCTAAAAGAACTTTGGTATTCCTTTCAGCTATGATTTGTACTATAGTTCATAAATGTAAATAGAAAAGCTTTAAACTAGAGCACAGTATCGGAAAACTTCGCTGCACAAGACAGCTTAACCGTTGTAGATGTACTTCATCGTCAGCTTACTCAGAGCTTGGAATTGTTCTGTCCTGTTTCGGCAGGTACGAAAGCGCGCCGGCATCTCTCCGGCATGAGCGAACAACCGCGGGAAGCGTGAAGAGATCATCTCCGGTAACGTCTGTTTGTCTTGGTAGAGTACGGCTGTTGTAGCGGTCGAGCTCGTTTTCTTCTTCTTGCCCTGCTCCTCGAGGTACTTTTTTTTTCGCGGAAATTCGCCGTGTGGTTTCCACCACAGTTCGCGCACATGACGCGCGCTTTGTGCTGCTGGGCATTTTTCCTCCAGCTCAAGAATTTCAAGGATTTGAATGATCTCTCAGGGAATTTCGATTTAGTAAAAAAAAGAAAAGACGTTGGGAGGTTTGTTCATGATCAGGCTTTTGTGAATTTATAAATATCATCGATTTAAGTGAGAAACTAAAAAATTGTGTCAAATGTAAAATTAATATCTTGTCAATTCCGGCTCGACCGTCCTCCACCTCACATGTCGTCCAGCAGGGGCTTGCGCTTCTTGACCGAGTACACGTACGTCGGCGTCAGCAGGTCAATTCTGAAACGAGGAAACAACGAAAGAGACACCGTTGGACAAACGCTTCAGCAGCGGAGAATTGCTCAAGGTCACCCACTTGGCCCGCTTCGGCGACTGGTCCAGGGCCTCGGCCGCGTCGCCGTCTTCGCCATCGTCCTGCGATTTGCGCTTCTCCGACGGCGTCGGCGGTGTTCCGTTCTGGACCTCGTTCTCCTTGTTCATCTCCACGTCTTCACCCTCACGGTCATCGTCTTCGTCATCCAGCAGGACGTCCAGCCGGCGGTTGCGGCACGTGTCCGAGCAGCGGCAACTTTCGCCGCAGAACTCGCCGAGCTTTTTGCAGCCGCACCGCTTTGTCGAGCAGCCGGTCGTGCAGGTGCAGTGCGGGGCGCTGCCGGAACGGTCCGCGGCGTCGCTGCTGCTGCTTCCAGTTGTCGTCGTCGCCGGGTCGTCCGTTGTTCCGGTGCTCTTCTTTTTCTTGGCGGCGAGCATCGATTCGCGCACGCTGGTCGACTGTGGAAGAGAGGGAGAGAGGGAAACGAAGGATTAATATTTATTATGTGGGTCAGAATTTTGAAGACATGGTGGCGACTCAAATGATCAAAAATTAAGTTTCATAAACCAAGATTTTTTCATTATTCAAAAAACAACAGAATTTTTTTTTGATTTTTTATACATAAAATGTCCATGTTCAAAAATTCTACAATCTGGAATTTCTAAACTTTAAACATTCTAATTTTCAAGATTAAAAATAAAAACTAAAAATCAAAAATTCTAGAAATCCTCAATTCAAAAACTCTAAAGCTCCAAAATGAATAAAAAGTCACTGAAATTCATAATATCTGATAATAATAATAGAAATTATTTGATATAGATTTTAGAATTTTAGAGTTTCAAATCCTGGAATTTCAAAATCAAAGAATCTGGAATTTCCGAAAAAAGCAAATGCAATCAATTTAAAAACACAAAAA
The DNA here is from genome assembly GCF_015732765.1 of Culex quinquefasciatus. Lineage (NCBI taxonomy): Eukaryota > Metazoa > Arthropoda > Insecta > Diptera > Culicidae > Culex > Culex quinquefasciatus. Next base: position 120,776,517 of record NC_051861.1, read on the forward strand.
ATACAATTTAAATGAATGAAAATAAAAAAACAGCTTTATCATTCCAAGATTTTAAAATTCAAGATTCCAAAATTCTAGAATTCTTAAACTCAAAATTCTAAAACTAAAAATATCTAATTTTATTTTTAGATATTGGAATTTTTTAAAATGTTGAACTTTTTTTAAATAGTTTCAGAATCTTAGAAGTTTAGAATTCCTCAATTTTAGAATTTCTTAACTTGAACTTTTGATTTTTAGTGTTAAAAATCTGGAATTCTAGATTTAATAAATTTGGAATTTCCGAAAAAAGAATAAAAATTAAATACTAAAATTATAAAAATACAAAATATTTAAATATTGACTATTTGAAACTAAAAAATTTTGCTCAATGATTTTTTTTAAATTCAAAACGTTTGTAATGTCCAAGAACCCAAAATTCTTCTCAAAAATTCTAAAACTCCTGAGCTTCCAAGTGAGCTTCCAAACTTCCGGAATTCCAAAGTTAGGAAATTTCAAAATTTTCAAATTCCAAATTTCAATATACTGAAATTGAAAAATTGTTAAACTACAAAACCAAAAAAATATTTTTTTGAATTTTTACACTTTTGAATTTAGAAATTTCAGAGTTTACAAAAACTAAACTTCAAAAAAAAATATATTTACAAATTTAAAATTCTATAAAATTTTCAAATTCTTAATTTCTACAATAAAACTTCAAAATTATATGACCAGAAAACAAAAAAAAAAAACATGTTTTTAATATTTTGATTCCAGAAGTTTAGAATTTATGAATTTTAGAGTGTCAGGATCTAAAATTTCATAATTTTACAATTATATGGTCTAAAATTTTAACAACTCATCAATTTTGAACTTCTGTTTTATTTATTTCTTTGTAATTGTAATTGATTGTTTATTTGTGACGAGAGCCTTTTAGTTAACAACTTTTTATCAGGTTAAGGAGGTAAATTACTGACTTTTAAAAACTGGATGTTATGAATTATCAAATCTCAAATTTCTTAAAAATATGAAAAAATCTATACAGTCCAGACTCGATTATCCGAAGCCTCGATTATCCGAAGTTTCGATTATCCGAAGTTCGATTATCCGAAGGTTCAGATAATCGAATTACGCACAAAAATTTTTTTTTCGTTTTTTTCTTTTTCTTGTTTTAAACATCAAATTCGAGTTCTGCAACCCCATTTTAGTCAAATTTGAATTTTTGATTGCCTATTAAATTATAAAATGCATTTTTTCAATATTTCGTCACCGCCATATTGGTCGCCATCTTGGATATAAAAAATTCTAATCAAATTAGACAGCCAAACAATTTTTTTCGTGATTCGATTATCCGAAGTGAAGTTTTCCTGAGGCCTTCGGATAATCGAGTCTGGACTGTATTTAGAAAATACAAAAAAATAAAAACTCAAAAAATGATTAAACCTGCAAACGGAAAAAATCAAATTCCAAGCTTTTTATTTCGGAGATTCCAATCTTCTTAAATACCAAAATTTAAAATTTCCAAATTTTAAAATTTCTTTATTGTTGTATTTTTTTTTTTTGTATCCAATTTTCGATTTTTTTAATCTTGCATTTCAAAGTGTTTGAAAAAACTGAAATTAAAAAAAATCAAAATTCAAAAATACAAATTTTAGAAATTCAATGATCGCTAAGACTTCTGAACTCCTAAATTCCACAAATAGAAAATTTAAAATTTACCTGTTTTTTGTATTTTTGAATTTCTGAATTTTTGTACTCTTGAATTTTTAAAGTTTCAGAATCCAGAATTTCAGGATTTTATAAATTTAGAATCTAAGAATTTAAAAATTCCACAATTTTAGAAATTTGAAAATGAGCATGAGCATGAGCATGAGAGATCACCCATGGTTGCCCCTCCGTTGCTGAACAGAACCGTAATATCCTTTCAGCACTACTGATTATAGGCTTCGACGATCTAGTGGTGTTTCCCTTATCAACAGCATGTATGAATATCCACAATTTTAGAAATTTGAAAATGAACTTTAAATGTTTTAAAATAAATAGTTTTTAAATCTGAAACTAAAAAAAGCCAAAAGTTCTAAAACAACAAAACTAATGATTTCATACATTGGAAAATACTTTATCTGCATTATATGATATAATTTTTATCAGTTTTCAATTCTGAGCTTCTAAATTTTAAAATTGTAGAACTCACATTATAAATTTCCAAAAAACTAAAATTTGATTTTTGTTTAATTTCAAAAAATTGAACGCTTGAATTTCAGAGTTTAAAAATAACAAAATTCAAAGCATAGCATAGTATAGCAATCTGAACTTCTTATTTTTCAAGATTCTTAAATTCTAAAACTTTAAAACTCCCAAACCTGAAAATTCTAATTTTTTATGCCGGGATTTTTGAACTCAAAAATTTCAAAGTTTACTGAAGTTGAAAAATCTAGAATTTAAATTTTTACAATTGTACAATCTTAAAATTCCTCAATTTTATATTTTCTGGTTTTAAACTTAGATTTTTTTATATTAATGTGGAATTGCAGAATTTCAAAAACTAAATTTAAGAAAATAATAAAAAAGTTTTAGAATTCAAAATTAAATGAAAAAAAAAGTCATCAAATCTCCATAACGAATCTTTCAAATGCTAAACATTTTAAGATTCCAAAACTCTCAAAATCTAAATTTTTAATTTCCATTGTTTTTTTAATTTTGAATTTCAGAGTTTTGCAATCTCGTAATTTTGAGATTTTGAATTTCTGAAAATTGTACATTCAATTGTAAAGTTTTTTTTTCCAGTTTTGTAGAATTTCCGAGTTTTTAATATGGAACTTTTCGAAAATGTGGTTTAACCAAATTTTTATATCCAAGCTCAATTTTAAAAATTTTAAAGCAAAAATTATCATAGATTACAAATGTTACGCTAGTCATAAGGCTACCAACTGTACGGAATTTTTCCTTACCATACGGATTTTCGAACCTCTTCGCGGATTTTTAACAGGCCGGAATTTTTGTAGGGAATTTTACGCATAATACGGATTTGTACAGAATTTTAACAACTATTTAATCATTGAATTGCTTTTTGATTTGGTTGAAGCTTTTGTTAACTAGAATTTTTTATTTTTCTGTGAGTTTGATTTAAAAAGGGAGAGTTTTCCGGGGTTTCCTCAATTCAAACTTGATTATCAATAATTCTAGAGTTTTTAAACTATTGTCTTTCATATGTTGATAGGACCTTTTTAAAAAACTCTAGAATTGTTCTTTTCGAAATTCCTTATTTATCCATTTCTAAAGGCTTTCTAAAACTTGTGAAAACATTCGAACATTTGAATTAACAAATCTAGAGTTTTTTAAAGGTTCTATAAACTGTTGTGTTTCACATGTTATAGGACCTCTTCAATACAAAAAAAAAAACTCTGCAAAAGTGTTCGTGAAAAAACTAAGCAGGATATTATTCGTAAAAGCAAACTTGACATTTCGTAAACTATTAAACGTTTAACAAAAAAATTGAAGAACATAATGATTTGATTCAAATCACGGTTTATTTTATGAATACTTTTAAACGAGCTTATGCTTATGACTTATAAGCACTCTGATAGCATTTTGTGAAATTTGTTAGCTGTAAAAACGACACAGTTTTTTATTTTTTATTCTCATGTTTTTTTATTTTAATTTATATTAATATTTCATTGACAGTTTTTGTTACACCATGGTGACATATCGACAAAGTGTACGGATTTTTGCTCAGCAAGAGTTGGTAGCCTTACGCTAGTCTAATGTCCTTTTCCGATATGTTGTCCAAAAATTCAAAATTTCCACATATTTAGGCCGTTGCAAATATTTTTCAAAGTTTATGTCTTCCCTGAATTTAAAACACTCTTGTTAAATAAAAATACTACTTCTTTGACTTGGTATTCAATTTTGTTTTTTTTTCATTACTCTTTTGTTTGGAATTTGGATAAATGGGACAAATCTGGAGTTTGTTTTTCTTTTTGAAAAGGTCGAATAAACCAAATTTCCAGTTTTTGCTTTTTGGGTGTTTTTGAAACCGCCTAGAGTCACGGGTCAGAGTTTTTTTTACTTCGGAAAATTTTTAAAAGTCGTGAAACATTTTTCACGATTGAAACAAATATTTCCAAAATAGTTTTTTAGCTGAAATTAAACCATTGGCATTTTTTAAAGGTATGCTTAAAATTTGGAGTTTTTTTCTTAAACTTTTTAAATTTAGTAATTTTCCAACCCGAGTGGCCACCCTGTCACCACTCCCAACACTCACCTTCTTCCGCTTGCTCAGCGGCGTCCCGCGGAAGTCCGGATCGCGCTCCAAATCCGAATCGTCATCCACACTCTCGCGCTCATCCTCCGCCTCGTCCTCCTCGTCATCCTCCTCGTACTCCACCTGCTGAACCTGCTTGCTGCTGTTCCGCGTGCGCCTCCTTCCAAACGCGTTGGCCTGCGCCTCCGCCAGCTGCTTCGTCAGCAGCCGGTTCGCCTCCTTCATCGAGTCGAGCTCCTCGCGCAGCTTCTCCATCCGGTCGGAGGCTTCCTGGAGCACGGTGTCGCAGGTCGTGGCCGATTCCTTCGATTGGCGGGCGTACTTTTGCTTGGAGCGCAGGAGAAGGGACAGTTTTTCCTCGTACATTTTGGCGAGGTCGTTGGTTTCGTCGGTGAAGCGTTGGCGGGTGTCGGCGAGGTCGGACTGGAGCGTGCGGACGGATTCTTCGAGGCACTCGACGGAGAGGCGGGTGTCGACGAGCTGGTGGCGGATTTTTGCGGTTTCTTCCTGGCCGTCGGAGAATACTTGGAGGATTTTTTTGATGGCTTGTTTGGCCTCGGAGAGGGTGGGGATGCCTTCGAGGATGGCTTTCTGCTTGGAGTCGACGTCGGTGGAGAGGATTTTTTGCTGGAGGTCGGCGATTTGGGCGTTGCGGAGTTCGAGGTCGTGCTCCTGCTGTTTGATGGTGTCTTCGTCGTGTTCGTCGGGGTGTTTCTTCATGTCGAGGAGTTTGGAGTTGAGGAGGGCGCGGTCGTCCATGAGGAGTTTGAGCGTGACGGAGGCTTCCTTGACGGAGCGGATGAGTTCGAGCTCGTGGTCGACCCAGGAGGTGACGTCGGCGCCGCGGACGAGCTTGCCGGTGGCCTTGGCGGCGCGTTGCGCTTGGACGCTCTTTTGGCGCTCGAGGGCTTCCTTGAGGCGACGGTTGACGGCCACGGCTTCGTCCACCTTGCGTTTGAGGACGTTCTGCTGCTTGTCGTGGGTGGACTTCATGCGGACCATTTCGTTTTTGAGCTTGCGGTCCTTCTCGCGCAGCTGGCAGATCTCCTTCTCGCGGTTGATCTTCCACTGGCGGAAGTTTTCGCTTTCGGTGCGCATGTTCTTGACCAGTTTGACGCGCATCGCCTTCATTGCTTGGATTTCCCTCGACAGGTTGTCGATCCGTTGGGTGTCCTTTTCCTTGAGCTGAAGCATCTTGGCCTGTTGGACGCTCTTTTTGCGCACTTCGGCGAGTTCCTGCTCCAGGTGTTGAACCTTTTTGCGCCGATCTTCGGCGAGTTTGCTCTTCTTGTCCAGGATCTTCGAGTTGAGCTGTCCGTTGAGCTCTTGCAGTTGCTTCTCCAGCTCGGCGATCTTGTTCTGGTACTCGACGAGCTTTTCGTTGCCTCCGGCGCCGGCGCCACTCCCGTCGCTCGTGTCCTCCACCGTAAACGTCATGTTGCTCATGTTGCCCATGCAGCGACGGTGCAGTTCCTCCTTGATCTCCAACTCCTTCGTCAGCTTGCGCAACTCCTCCCGGATGTCCATCTGCTTCTTGGTGTGCAAATCCGACCGATCCTGGAAGTCATCCGACTTGAGCAGGTTGTCCGAGATGGCCGACTCGCTCCGAATCGAAGCCGTTTCCGCCTTGTACCCGTCCAAAATAGCCCGCACGCCCTGCTTCAGCTCAGACTCCGGGCTCTCCGTGAGCAACGCTTCAATCTCCTCGACAATCTTCTCCGCCGTCAGCGTCTGCAGCTGGTCCGTGGCCATGTCCTGCAGGGCCGACTGCAGCTGCTGCTGAAGCGTGCGAATTTTGTCCTGCAACTCGCGCTCGCGCCTTGCCGAATCCACCGAGATGTGACTCTCCGTGCTGGACCGGATGATTCCGGGCTTGCCCGGCACGCTCGAAGGACGATTCGCGGAATCCCCAACATTCTCCTTCCCCGCGGTCGCCGTCAACAGCTCCAGCCGCAGCTCCTGAATGATCGCGTTCAACCGACGAATCTCGGCCTGGTTCGGGTCCTGATTGACGACGGCCTTGTTCCGGATGTTCTTGGCGCGGTTCGCGTACCGCAGCGTATTAATCGTCTCCTCGCAGTTGTAATCCGCCGGCGAAACGCAAGCCACCATCAACGTGAGCGAGTTCCCACCCAGCGAATCCTGCAGCAGCCGGGTCAACTTGGACTCCCGATAGGGCACGTGTCCCTGCGGCCCCCCAACCGACCCCAGCGCCGAAATCACATTCCCCAGCACCAGCAGTCCCTGGTTGATCTTCACCCCTTCCTTGAACCGCTCCCCGGTGGCCTGTGTCTTCTTCGGTCGCTCCGACCCGGCCAAATCCACCAAATGGAACTTGCTCGTCGTCACCGTCGGCTTGTCCCCGCCCAGCGTCCGGTTCGTCATACTCAACGTGAATATCGCGTGACTCCTGCTCGACACCGCGTTCATCGCCGTCGACGCCACGGCCCGTTCCTGCGAGCCCCGCATCAACACCCCAAACGTCTCCTCCGCCGACCGCATCGGAATCTCCGTCAACCCCGGAATCACAATCTGATTGTTCGCCTCCCTAATGTCCACCACCCGATCCTCCCTGCCACTTCCCTTCTCCGACAGCAAATCGTACAGATTCTCCTGGTACAGCTCCATAAACGAACAGGCCACCTTCGTCTCCGACTCCCCCCGCGTCTCCTCAATCCGTTCAAAGATATCAATTATCGCCCGCGGAATCACCCCCATCCCCCCCAAATCCTCACTCCCGTCATAATTCGTCCCCATCGTAAACGTCTTCCCCGACCCGGTCTGCCCGTACGCCAAGATCGTCACATTGTACCCCGCGTACAGCTTCCCCAACAGTGGCCGCACCGCGCTCTCGTACAGCAGCTCCTGCCCGTCCGACGCCCCGAACACATAGTTAAACGTAAACGCCTCCGGCTTTCCGCTGATCCCGTTCCCGATCACAATCTGCGGCTCCGTCAAACTGGGCTGGTCCACCACCATCCGGCAGCCCCGCTCCCGCTCCCTCCCATTCAGCGGACGAATCCGGACCGCAACCTTGACCGAATCCGCCATAACGCAACGTGTTAAAACACTCCCGTAACAACAATTTTAACCATTTAACAGAAACGAAAAAAACGAAAATTTAATCCGCGCGCGAAGCCGCCAAGTCAAACGAATTTTTCCTGCTCTCGTTTTTAAAAATGGCAGTTTGCCTGCTGCGAGCGAGCGTTGAGCGAAGTGGCGTTACCAGGCGTTATGTTTTGGTTTGAATTTGGAGATCGCGCTGTCAAATTGGGTGATGCAGGGGTGGATTTAGGAGTCAAGTCAGGAAATCGATTGCAGCTTCGCGATAAAGAAAAAGAGTAGAAATTATTCATTCTTTAGTGCAGTGTTGAAAATCCGACGACTATGATTAAATTTTTTCTACCTTGCTTTAGTGATTTTTTTTTAACATTTTGAGAATTTCAAAATTTAGGACTAATTGCTACATAATGAATTTTTCAATTCACGAATTTCAGAATTTTGGAATTTTAAGTTTAGAAATTTATGAATTGTAGAATTTCAGAGTGTTAGGTTCTGAGATTTTTTAAAATTATTTTGGTATTTCATGAATAAGGCTTTCTAGCCCCAGTGAAAAAAATATAGTTTAACCCAAAAATGATGAACCCCTCGTCACAGTGTCCTGATGCAAACAATGATTGAGCTGGAGCTGTCACAGCCCTGCGAAATATGTTTGCTGACATATCGGGCGGTGAGTCAAAAAAAAACCAGCTAGAAGTCGCCTGACAAAAAACTTTTGCTAGAAAGAGATACGAAATCTGATGCAAACAAACGTCCAGCTGTAATGTAAACATACTTTGAATGTGTTGGTAAATTTCTGACTAGAAAGCCTTATTTGGAATATTTGAATTTAGGAATATTAAAATTCCAGAATTTTTTTTTATTTTTATGTGTCTTTTGAAAATATTTTACAACTTCAAAATTTAAGAATATTTAAATTTAAAAGTCTTATAAGAAGAGTCTATAGAATTTCTCAATTATTATCCGCACAGCACCAAACCGAAGTGAGCATTCACTTCTGTCGGGCGGAAAAATCTGTTGCGCCGAACAAAAATGTAATCGTTTGTCGTTAGCGTGTACATCAGCCTGGGGCGCAACAACAGGACAGGTTGGGTTCATATTTTGATTTTTGTCTACTGTCTATTTTTACAATATAGAACATTGGATTAAAAAAGTTAAATGCTTTAAAATTTTTAAATCGCATAATTTTTGAGCATTTGAATCTCAGATTTCTTTTATTTTAAATTTCATATAGGGGAAATAAACCCATTTTAATCACCCTAAGCCGTTTGACCAATTCTCATCACTTTTGCCGTTTTCCGCTATTGAATCAACATTTTCAGATGTATCAACAATGGAAAGTTGCTTGCTCACTTTAATTTGAGCTATTTATTACTTTGGAACATTCAAAAACACTTTATGAAAGCTGTAATTCACGATCAAAGTGCTGATAGGCCGATAATAGAAATAGGCTGAAAAAGGGTATAGTTCCCCTATATTTGAAATACTAAATTTTAAAATTGACAATTGAAGAATATAGTTTTTTGTGTCTTTGAAATTGGTTTATTCTTTCATGAAATTTCGAGTATCCTAATTAAAGTTTTAGAACTTTTGAATTTCAGAATTTTCGAATTTTCGATGGAACATTAGACTTTCAGATTTGGATAATTTTAAATGTTATGATTTTTGAAATGCAAAATTTAAGAATATTTGAAAAATTAATTTTTTTTTTCAAATTACGAATTTAGAAAATTAAATATTTTTGCATTCTGGAATTTTGGAATTTTTGAATTCTTGAAATCCTCGTTTAAATCTCTGAAGAATCTCAGACGATAAGAATTTTGGAATTTCTGAATTTCTTCTAGAAATGAATGAATTTCAAAATTTTAGAAGAGTTCAGAAATTTTGAATTTTTGAACTATATTTTTTTTATGTGGCTTTCAGCTTATTTTTTTATTTTAAAATTGGAGAATTCTTTAGATTTTTGATTTTCTGAAAAAAAAAGATTTAGATTTTCTGATTTATTTAAGTAAATTATTTTTAATTCCCCTTTATGAAATTTTCTGACTTTTAAAATTTCTTAATCTAAGAATTTTCGGAGATTTTAAATTTGACTTGATTCTGATTTTGATTTAAGTATTTTGTACGTCTTTGAATTTTAAATCTTTAATTTAATTTCAGAATTTTATAGAATACGAATTTTATAGTTTTATGCTCGGTTTTATGGTATTAAAATTGTAGAATTATTACAGAATTCAAAACATATTATACAGTCCAGACCTAGGTCCAGACTCGATTATCCGAAGCCTCCATTCCATAGTCAGAAATTTACCAAATTTGAATAAGTATGTTTACAAAGCGGCTGCGGGTTAGTTTGCATATTTTAGTCTAGAAAATTTAAAATTTTAAAATTTCAGAATTTTAAGATTTCAGATGAACTTCCAAATTTCTGTATTTTAACATCAAAAACTTTAGAATTTCAGAATTTGAAAATTCCGCGTTATTGTCTGCGCTCACGACAGTGTAGAATTTTAATGTTATTGAATTTTTGAACTAGCTATTCTTTTTTAAATTTTGGAATTGAAAAATTAAAGAGTTTTGGGTTTTACAATTTTAAAGTTTTAGATGTTCAGAATTTTATAATTTTAAAATCTCAGATTTTTTTTTGAATCTTGGAATTTTTCAAATTTAATATTTTTTATCTGCAAAATTTAACGTTTTGAATTCTAAATTTTTTGGATCCTTTAATTTTTTTTTTCAATTCTTGAAATTGTTTTTTTTTAGATTCTTTATTATATTTTTCGTGTTAACCCTCAGTTAATTTTTAAACTTTAGAATTGAAAATTTTAGAAATCTGGAATATTAAAGTTAAAAAATCGTTTTTTAATTATTAATTTTCTGAATGTTTGAAAATTTTCGTCAATGATTTATTTTTTTTATTTCTTCGCTTTGAATTTTAGAATAAATTTTGGAATATGAAAAAATCATTCAATAAATTTTTAAAATATTTGCATACCTTTGATTTTTTGATTAGGAATTACAAATTTAAAAGATGTCAGAATTCTAATCAAATTTAGGAGTTCCGAATATAAGATATCTTGGCTTTTTTAAATTTCTAATTTTCAAAATTTTGAATTTTAGAATTACTTAAATTTTATTATAATGTTTCATAAAAAATAATATTGATATCATAAGCTATTTTTTGAACACACATGAAAAAATAAGCATATTTGAATCAACTAAACAAATCAATATTTTTGTTGAATCAACGCTAAACGCCAAAGCAGCTTTTTCAAAACAACAAATGAATTTTGTAGAACTGAGAATACATATCAAGGATTGTTTCAACGCAAAATTTTGTTGAACCAATCCTCATACCTCGCAGAAAATATTTTTCTCCGTGTACGTATTCATGAGTTTTCGGAAAACCCCTTCTGATGTTTTGGTCAAAATTTAAATTTTGACGTAAACTTAGAACAAATCCAGAGTTTTTTTTGAAAAGGACCTAAAAGCTATTGTCTTTCATATGTTTATCCAGCTTTTTAAGCGAAAATGGCGTTCGAATGGTGAACGCCCGAAATGTCAAAATCACGCAGTGGTACCAACATTACGAAAAAAGTGTGCCATGGCATGACAGCCGCATTTTTTTCTGATGTTGGTGCTCTTGCGCGATTTTGACATTTCGGACGTTCAACATTCGAACGCCATCTTCGCATAAAAACCTGGATAGGACCTAATCAAAAAAAACTCTGGAAATTGAAAAAAAACTTGATTAAAGAAATTAATAAAAAAATAGTTTTTTTTTTGCAAATTTTGCAATCTTGGATGAGCGTGTAATAATGTCGAGGTGTTACGAAAAATCATAACGCGTGTAACCCCTTTGAAGGGGTCATTCAAAATCAATGCAATTTTAAGTTTGTAACAAACGTCAGCGCGAAAAAAAAAACAGTAAACACAGCGAAAAAATCCTGCTGGTTGTCAACGTAAACACAGCTACCTGTCAAACGGAGTGCAAAATCAGAAAGAAGGAAAAAAATACTCCCGACTCCGATTGATAAGAGATTGTGAACCAAAGAGGTACGGTACCGGAACCCAGCAGCAGCAGCAGCACCCCCTCCGATGGCCATTCTCCTGCCTTGACGACCCACTAGCCAACAAGCAAAAACCAAATCCAGCAAAAAAGGATGCTCAGCCAGCTCGTCATGACCCGAGTCCGCCACCTGCTGCTGACCATCGTCGCCCTGTTCAAAAAGTTGCTGTGCTGCTTCTCCCGGCGGCGTCGACCCTCATCCGCCGGAACTGGTCCCGGAGACGCCCTCAGCTCGGTCAACGTGGTCCGGGATTCCGCCCGGTACAAGGTGGGTTTGATGTTGCACGCTTCGATAAGTTTAGACGGTTTTTGAGTTTAAGCTACTTTTGCTGCATGGGTTAAAGCATTTCTTTTCTCTTCGTAGAACGTCGTGGAAAAGGACTGGAACTCGTGGGACGACACGCCGGCCACCGTGGAGGAGCACATCGAGCGCTACCGAGAGAAGCTGGTGGCGCCGGTGTCCCCGCCGGAACCGCCCCCGGAGGAGCAGATTGACTTTTTCCAGGACATGGCGCCGAAGATTGTTACGCAGACGAAGATTTGCATTGCCAGCGAGGGCGGCGGCGGCCAGAGTCAGTTTGCGCGGCTGACGGCCAGCAACGTGGACATTCCGATCGGGGACGGGTTGGACGACTGGGAGGATGAGGAGGGAGGAGGTGGGCGGGGTGCCGGATGGGACGATGCCGACGAGAATACCACCAAACAGTTGATCAGGGAGACGCGCAAGGAGTTGCGCCACCAGCGGCAGCAGCAGGCCCGCGGGCATCATCAGCACTACCAGAAGTGAGGAGCTCTAAGATTAAAAACAAATTTTCATCGTTTTTAGTTTCTATTGTTTTGGTATGTTAAGTATTAAGCGCGCGATTCATCAGTTGGAGAGCGAATAGTTTTGCTAATTATTAATATTATATTTTATGTGATTTTTTTTTAAAGTAATTTTGAGCATAATAAAACAAATGCAAAATATTGCATGATTTAAATAAAACATTCAAAGGGTTTGTTATTTTATTTCCAAACAAGAAACCGTTTTTAAATAACTCAAAATTAAATAAACAAACAAATGCTTTGAAACCACCTAAATCTACCTACATGCAGAAAAATAAGGCATATTTGAATCAACAAAACGTTTTGTTGATTTGAAAATCAAGATTTTTGTTGAATCAACGCTAAACGTCAAAGCAACTTTTTCAAAACAACAAAATATATTTGTGGAATTGGGAAAATCAAGGTTTGTTTGAACGCAAAATCGGCGTTGATTATATTCAACAAAATTTTTGTTGAATCAAACCTTGTACAGGCTGATTCTACAAAATATTTTTCTGCGTGTAGAAACCCGATGAAAAGAAAATGTTCGATTGTTCGATGTTCTTTTAACTCAGATTAAAGTTATTTCCATTAGAGTGTATAAGCCTTTCTTGTCAGAAATTTACCAAAACATTCAAAGTATGTTTTCATGCCAGCTGCGGGTTTGTTTGCATCAGATCTGCTATCTCTTTCTACCATAAGTTTTTTTTGTCATGCGACTTCTAGCGACCGCCCGATATTCAGCCAACATATTTCGCTGGGACTGTGACCAGGTCGAGCTTGATCTTTGTTTACATCAGGACACTGTGATGAGGAGTTCGTCATTTTTGAGTTATTTTTTTTCACTGGACCTACACGCAGAAAAATAAGGCATATTTGAATCAACAAAACGTTTTGTTGATTTGAAAATCATGATTCTCCTGTCTCGTCAGAGGCGCTGGAGCAGAAATCCCACGTTAGAGGAAGGCCATGCCCCGGGGGGCGTAGTGCCAATAGTTTCGTTTCGTTTAGATTTTTTTTTAATCAACGCTAACCGTCAAAGCAACTTTTTCAAAACATCAAAAGATTTTTGTGGAATTGAGAAAATCACGGTTTGTTTCAACGCAAAATCGGCGTTGATTATATTCAACAAAAATTCTGTTGAATCAAACCTCGTACAGGCTGATTCTACAAAATATTTTTCTGCGTGTAGAAATTTCTTAAGCCTTACACAGAAATTTTCAGAAAAGTGAAAATTTTACAACTTTCCGGGCAAATTTCGTCAGACTTTTTTTTCTGGTTTTCAGCATGCCAAATTGAACTTAAAAACGCTCTAAAAAACTTGTTTTTTTTTTAAAGAAAAGCTAAAAGCGTTTGTTGATCTAAAAACAAAAAAAAAAAATCCGGAGAAATTTGCCCGGAAAACGGTTAAATTTTCACTTTTCTGAAAATCTCCGCATAAAATCTCGTTTTTATTCAATTTTTTGACAGTAACAAACCCGCCTTACCTTATAAGGTAAGATTAGATATATCTAATCGATAAACCTTGTCTTGTGTATCTGCACTCTAACGAAAATAAACTCAATTTGAGTTAAAACAACATCGATCATGTTCTTTTCAGTGGGTTTCTATGTAGAATTTGGTAGCAGGATCACCGGGTTAGGTGTTCCAACGGGGGAGGTCATCGCGAAGTTTGTTGGGCGACGGTCGCGAAGGAGAATAAAGCAGGTTCCGCGAATTTTGGCGCGCTTTTCCCGTTGATTTGCCCAAGGTTGTGAAAGAAAAGAGGTTGATCTTACACGGTCATTCAAGATTGGTAAAATTTTAACTATTTTGTTCAGCTTCATTGATTACCCTAAAATAAGTTGAGGTTACCCAAATGACCCAGGAAATTCTTTCGTCAAGAAATAAAGCCGGTCTCGTTTTACTAAATACACTAGTAGAAAGGCACTTGATTTTTATTATTCTATCTATTTAAAATATCTTCCTGCAGAAAATGTTACGGAAAAATAGGTCATGAATCGTGTAGATTGTTTAGCACTAATACTCTTACAACACTAGTTTGGCAGACACCCACACTGATGAAGAATCGGTTATTTGGCAAGAGTTTCCCATTGAAAAGTAAAAAAAAATAATGTCCTAAACGCTAAATGCTTCTTATGTGCGCCAGCAATCGTTCACTTCTTCACCTCATTCTCCCGGCCATCGGCGCCATCGTGCTGCACCAGCACGTCCCCGATCTGCTTCTTCGATGCGATCCTCACGCACCGATCGCGCTGATCCGGCTGCTCCTCACAGCGCAGCCGTTGCAGCTGCTCCCCCTTGGGATCCACCTCCGCCAGGAAGTTCTCTATGGCCCGTCCCAGGCGTAGATTCGGCTCGATCCCGCGCAGCACGTGGATCTTCCCGCTCGCCCGCACAAACATTTCCGCCACGTTTTCGATCCGCTCCAGCGGTGACCCGATCGCGTCCTGCGTGTAGTTGAGCAGGTTAACGATGTCGCGATCGCTGCGCACGATCGGTAACCGGCCACTTTGCTGCTCGAGCAGCTTGCGCGCGTCCACGTAATCGCGGCTGTAGAACGCGACCACGTCGTAGTTGGCCCGGTCAAAGTAGCCGGTGCTTTGGCCCACGTCGCAGCCGTCGCACTCTTTGCACAGTTTGGTCCAGCCGCACGGGTACTGCCGGAACGCGATCGGGCTGAACACCTGGAAGCCGGCGATCGTGTTCATGCGGACGCGGTTCAAAAAGTCCGACCGGAAGGTGGCCTCGGCCGAGCAGATCATGACCAGGCTGTCGAGGCCGATCTTGCGCAGGGCCAGATCGGCGGCGGCAAAGCTGAGCAGTTGTTGCGGGGCCGGACCGTACATCGAGGTGGAGAGCAGGTTGTTTGGGTTGAAGGGGGTGGTCAGTTCCGGTGGGAGGCGGATCGAGACCCACGCGATTCGGGAGCCGTCCTGCTTGTGACGATCGGTTAGGGACAGGGCTAGGTTCTTCAGCGGTAAGAACACGTCCTCGTCGCCTTTGCTGGGTGTTTCCGCGCGGTAGTAGAAGATCAGCATGAGGAAGGTGTTGTCCTGGTTGTCCATGCAGGTCTTTTCGTAGTGCTGCACGAACTGCTCCGCGTCGTGGACCTGGTGCTCGAGCGTCGGGAGGAGAATGGCGATTCGCGTGCTTTCGGTTACGTAGGGCGATGGGACGATCTCGATGAGACCGATCGGTTTGACCACTTCGAAGCTCTTGAGGACGTGCTCGCGCCGGCCACGATCGTAGAAGCTCAGGTGCATCCGGTAGTCCATGCCGCGGACGGCGTCGAACTTGCGGTACGCGGAGTGCAGGCCACGGTATTCGAGCTGTGGGTTGGAGCGGTGAGCCTCGAGGATGGTTTTGTTGAGGATGTTCTGCATGTCTTCGGCGTCAACAGACGAGAGCGGCCGCACGTTGATCTCCGAGGTGTACATGAAGGAGTGCGTCAGGTTGAGATGGGTCCACGGGATGATGTCGTGCCGGGACTCGGAGGGGTTCGGTTTGGGCACGCCAAGTGGCCAGCGCACTTCCAGGATGTCGTTGGAGAGGGTGCCGTTCGAGATGGCTGATGCTTCCTGGTGGATTTGCTCTTTGGCCCCGTTGATTTGTTCTAGGTGGACGCGGGAGAAATACGCGTGCAAAAGGTAGAAGTCATCGGCGGTCGTGATCGGGTAGATCACCGATGCTCGGTTGAAGGCCGCCTCGTGCTTGATCATGTGAAGATCGCGGTAGATTTTGTAGCTGTTGAGCTTGTAGCTTGTCACGTTGATGCCCTGCCACGAGCTTTGGCAGCTGTCGATCTTGCTCGAGTACTTGACACAACGTCCGATGTTGAGGTTGTGCTGGTTAGACACCGAATTCCGGACGCACCAGTCCAAATTTGCGCGGATCTTGCGGATGACGCTGCTACTGAGCACGATTCCGGCATGCAGGTCACAGTACTGCGCATCCGATGGCCGATCCGGCTCTTCCTCGTCGAAAGTCGTCCCATGTGGAGTTCCCATGTAAACGTCAAAGCTGATGCTGATGTGAGACAGGGTTTCCCGAAGCTGGCGTGCATTCACATATCCAGTGTCCGATACCAGCAGGAAGTAGTCGTAATCATCCAGATAGTTGTCCGCAATATACTTCAGCACGTGAAACGGTCTCAGATTCTCCCTCGTGTCGGTAAAACCAACAATGTTCTTCAGTTTGAAATTTGCCTTTACATTATCAGCATTGATGAAGAACTTGATCTTGTTCACCAGATGGGCCGACGTCCTATTAATGGCCGTCGCCAGCGAGTCGATGTTCTCCTGGGTGGTCATCACCCCCACGAACAACTTCTCCCGGATCCCCAGCTCCGTGTAGTAGTACCGAGGCCTCACAATGTTCTTCACCTGCTTCCGCGCCGTCATCGGCTTCTGTTCCAGGTTCAACTGCGGCTCAAACTCGCTCCCGTACTTGGCGTCCTCCGCCAGCAGGTGTTCCCGCTCCGTCGCCTCCGGGCACTCCGTTACGATCTCCGTCAGGTCCTGGGGCATGTAGTAGCTGTACAGGAAGCCGACCAGCAGCCCCACCAGGAAGTACTGGTTCCGGCTGACGTTGCACAGCTTCCACATGGCGAAACGCCTGCTTTACGAACCAACGGGTCAATACTAGTTCAAACGGAGTTTGGTATAACGCTACGCTCGCTGGACTGTCACTGGCTTAAGTGCCCTCAGGCCTAATCATTTCCGGTTCGCGAAAGGGGGTGATTAAACGAAGCTAAACGTGAAATTTTACTAAAATAACGTAAATTTTACTTGAAACATACTGCAGTTACAAAAATAGAAACAATTTAAAGCAAATTAAACTAGAAAAAGGCGAAAAAATTGATAAAACATAAGCAGCCTAAAATTTGATCCACTTGACCGAAATTAATTTGAGCCCCCGCAAAGAGTATCGTGCAATCAAAACAAACGTTTGACATTCAAGTGCAGCGCGTTTTAACCCAAAATTTTATCAACTTCCCTTGATCGTGTTGTTGTTCATTTGCTGCAGATTTTCAAGATTTGCAGATTTTTTAGCAAAAATTCAATGCTTTAAAATAAATGAACTGAGTTAATCGTAGATTTCTTTTAAATTGATTTTTTCATGAAAAAGATTAATTTTGCATAGAATTTTGCTGTCATTTTTGATGAAATAGGGTTGTTTTAAAATTTGATTCACTTTCATTTTTGTAAAACCCCAAAAGTCTGTAGAATCTGGCATCTGCAGCATTCGCCGCAGTCTCACTTTCCGACAGGCCGCGACGTAAAAAAACCTTCCAATTTGTCAAATTTGGTTACGCGTTTTTCTTTCGGTGCAAGTTCGGTCGATTTTCGTCTCGCGTGAATTTATTGTGTATTAATTAGGAAATGATTGTGCGGTCGGTTCTGCTGCGGAGTCGGCTCCTCCGGTGGCCACTGCCCGTGGCCGCGCGCCACTACACCGAGGGAAACATTCTGAAGCTGCAGGACCGCGGATTCTTCCAGGACGTCTTTCCGGCCGAGGCGATGTGAGTGACGTTTCTTTGTTTTGGTTTTTGTTTGTGTTGTTTTTGGTGGACAGGGTTGAACTTGGGAAGAAAATTTCTTTTTTGTAAAAATGTTGTTTCAATATTTTGTTATTCAATTTTTTTTGATTTTTTTATTGAAATTTTCTGACTTCAAAATTATATTTTTTTAAATTTCTAAAACTTGCATGACCCAATAAAAAATTCACCGACGTTGCGTCGAACTACATCGAGCGATTAAAATCGACTGTAGATCGTTCGATCAAATCGACCAAATTTTGACAGCTTCCCTATAAAAAATGCACTGATTTTGTTTTGTAAGCATGCGTTTTAAAAAGAAACGAACTTTATTTGACAAACCTCAAAATTTCCGTCCCAAAAGCGATAAAGCCCGCACCACGCTGGGCGCCTCCCCACAAACCGTTTACGCCGGGTTCGATCCGACGGCGGACAGCTTGCACGTGGGCAATCTGCTGGTCATCATCGGCCTTCTGCACAGCCAACGGGCCGGCCATCAGCCGATTGCGCTGCTCGGTGGCGCCACCGGCCAGATCGGAGACCCCAGCGGCCGCAAGACGGAACGTCAGGCCATGCTGCTGGACTCGGTGAACCGGAACCTGCGCTGCATCGGGGAACAGATCGAGCGGATATTCGAGAACCATCGCGGGTTGATGTGGGAAAAGCGAGGTCTTGGAGGGGCGTTGAAGCCGGTTCTGGTGGTCAACAATGCGGACTGGTACCGGGAGTTGAACTTTGTGGAGTTTGTGTCGCGCGTTGGTCGCCACTTCCGGATGGGATCGATGCTGTCGAGGGCGTCCGTGCAAAGTCGACTCCAGCAGGACGCGGGAATGAGCTTCACCGAGTTTACGTATCAGATCTTCCAGGCGTACGACTGGTGCCATCTGTTACAGAAACACAACTGCCGGTTCCAGCTGGGCGGAAGTGACCAGATGGGCAACATCATGTCCGGACACGAGCTGATCTCACGCGTGGAACCCGGCAAAGACGTCTACGGAATAACCCTGCCACTCATAACCAACGAAGAAGGGGACAAATTCGGGAAATCGGCCGGAAATGCCGTCTGGCTCGGCGCAGAAAAAACTTCCCCGTACGGCCTCTACCAGTTCTTCCGGCGAACGCCGGACTCGGAAGTGGAGAAACTACTCCGCCTGCTGACCTTCCTTCCCCTGGACGAAATCCGAAGCCTCATGGCGCGACACCAGCGAACTCCGGAACTGTGGGAAGCCCAGAAGCGACTCGCCCAGGAACTGACCCTGCTCGTTCACGGCGAGGAAGGTCTCCGCAAGGCGGAGGACATTAGCGATGCGCTGTTCAGCGGGAACGTCCAGGCGCTGGGCGAGCTGGAAGTGCGCGACATCAAGCAGACCTTCGGCGGCGCTCCGCTGGTGGAGATTCTGCCCGAGCCGGGCCTGTCCGTGCTGGACGTGGCCATGAAGGCCAAGTGCTTCCGGAATGAGCGTGAGGATCCGATTCTTAGTGGAATCTTGTAAAAAACTTCAAATTGTTTTTTTCTAACCTATATTTTCGCAGAGGATGCCACCAGGATCATAGCCGCCGGAGGTTTCTCGATCAACCTGAACAAGGCCAAGAACGTGGCGGAAGTGCTGGCGCCGGGCGTTCACATCCTGAAGAATGGCATCTCGTTGCTGCGGGTTGGCAAGCGGAACTATTACATCGTTAAGTGGTTGGCGTAAAAAAAATGGAATAAATAGTGTTGAAAATTTAGATGATGATTTTATTGATCCGAAAAAATCTTCCCAATACAAAAATATAAATAAATTTGGTTGAGGTTTTAGAATTTTAAAATTGTAGAATTTTAGAATGTTAATTTTTTTTAAATGTTAGAACTAAAGAATTTTAGATGTTTAGAATTCTAAAATTTTCAAAGTTTTCAAAATTTTTAGAATTTTTAGAAATTGTGATTTTTTTAGAATTATAAAAATTTGCAAATTAAAAAAAATCAGAAATTGTCACATTTCCGAATTTTTAGAACATTTTCAACTAATAGAACAATCTACTAAATTTTCAATTTAAAAAAAAATCATAATTATATTTTTTTATTTTCCGTATTTGCTGATTTAAAAAAAAAATCAGAATTATTAGAATTTGCAGAACTTTGAGAATTTTTAATTTTATTAAAATTTTCGAATTTTGAAAATTTTTAAATTTTAAAGATTTTTTTGAATTTTCAAAAAAATTTGAATTTTCAAAAAAATTTGAATTTTCAAAAAAGTTTGAATTTTCAAAAAAAATTAAAATTCTGAAAATTTTAAAAATTTTCGGAATTTTCTAAATTTTAGATTTTTTTTAAAATTTTTAGAAATTGTAATTTTTTTAAAAACTATCAAAATTTGCAAAATTTTTCAAAATTTCAGAAATTTTCGAATTTTTCGAATTTTTAGAACATTTTCAATAATTTTAAAATTTTAATTAAGATCTTTCCCATTTTTTCGAATTTTCAGTATCTACTAAATTTTGATTTTTATTTTTTTTTCATAATTATATTTGTTTTTAAATTTTCAGAATTTGCCGATTTTTTGAGAATTTTCAGAATTTAAAATTTTATTAAAATTTTCAGATTTTTGTTACTCTTCAAATTTTTAGAATTTTTATTTTTTTTAGAATTTTTAGAATTTTTAGAATTTACAAAATTTACAGAAATTTCAAAATTTTCTAAATTTACAGAATTTTTAGATTTTTTTTTAAACTCTTTAAATTTTTTTAAAATTTTCTGAATTTTCAAATCTTTCAGAATTTTTAAAATTTTTAAAATTTTTAGAATTTTTAAAATTTTATTTTTTTTAATTTTTAGAATTTTTAATATTCACAGAAATTTAAAAAATTTCAAAATTTTCTGAATTTTTAGAACTTTTTGAATTTTAAAAAATTTTAGAATTCCCAAAATTTTTTGAATTTTCAAAATTTTTGATTGTTAGAATTTTTAGAAATTGTAATTTTTTTAGAATTTATCAAATCTGCATTTTTTTTTAAATTTCAGAAATTTTCGAATTTTTAAAATTTGTAGAATTTTTATAATTTTTATAATTTTTATAATTTTTATAATTTTTATAATTTTTATAATTTTATAATTTTTATAATTTTTATAATTTTTATAATTTTTATAATTTTTATAATTTTTATAATTTTTATAATTTTTATATTTTTATAATTTTTATAATTTTTATAATTTTTATAATTTTTATAATTTTTATAATTTTTATAATTTTTATAATTTTTATAATTTTTATAATTTTTATAATTTTTAAAATTTTTAGAATTTTTAACATTTTAGAATTTTTGAAATTTTTAAGAATTTTTAGAATTTTTAGAATTTTTAGAATTTTTAGAATTTTTAGAATTTTTAGAATTTTTAGAATTTTTAGAATTTTTATAATTTTTATAATTTTTATAATTTTTATAATTTTTATAATTTTTATAATTTTTATAATTTTTATAATTTTTATAATTCTTATAATTTTTAAATTTTTTAAAATTTTTAGAGTTTTTAAAATTTTAGAATTTTTAAAATTTTTTAAAAAAATAAAAATTTTTAGAATTTATAAAATTTTTAAAATTCACAGAAATTTAAAAAATTTCAAAATTTTCTAAATTTTTAGAATTTTCTGAATTTTAAAAAATTTTAGAATTCCCAAAATTTTCTGAATTTTCAAAATTTTTGATTTTTTTTAGAATTTTTAGAAATTGTAATTTTTTTAGAATTTATCAAATCTGCAATTTTTTTTTTAAATTTCAGAAATTTTCGAATTTTTAAAATTTGTAGAATTTTTATAATTTTTATAATTTTTATAATTTTTATCATTTTTATAATTTTTATAATTTTTATAATTTTTATAATTTTATAATTTTTATAATTTTTAAAATTTTTATAATTTTTATAATTTTTATAATTTTTATAATTTTTATAATTTTTATAATTTTTATAATTTTTATAATTTTTATAATTTTTATAATTTTTATAATTTTTATAATTTTTATAATTTTTATAATTTTTATAATTTTTATAATTTTTATAATTTTTATAATTTTTAAAAATTTTAGAATTTTTAAAATTTTAGAATTTTTAAAATTTTTAAGAATTTTTAGAATTTTTAGAATTTTTAAGAATTTTTAGAATTTTTAGATTTTTTTGAATTTTTAGATTTTTTAGAATTTGTAGAATTTTTAGAATTTAGAAAAAAAATTTAGAAAATTTAGAATTTATAGAAATTTTATAATTTTTAGAATTTTTAGAGTTTTTATAATTTTTAGAATTTTTAGAATTTTTAGAATTTTTAGAATTTTTAGAATTTTTAGAATTTTTAGAATTTTTAGAATTTTTAGAATTTTTAGAATTTTTAGAATTTTTAGAATTTTTAGAATTTTTAGAATTTTTAGAATTTTTAGAATTTTTAGAATTTTTAGAATTTTTAGAATTTTTAGAATTTTTAGAATTTTTAGAATTTTTAGAATTTTTAGAATTTTTAGAATTTTTAGAATTTTTAGAATTTTTAGAATTTTTAAAATTTTTAAAATTTTTAGAATTTTTAGAATTTTTAGAATTTTTAGAATTTTAGAATTTTAGAATTTTAGAATTTTAGAATTTTAGAATTTTAGAATTTTAGAATTTTAGAATTTTTAGAATTTTTAGAATTTTTAGAATTTTTAGAATTTTTAGAATTTTTAGAATTTTTAGAATTTTTAGAATTTTTAGAATTTTTAGAATTTTTAGAATTTTTAGAATTTTTAGAATTTTTAGAATTTTTAGAATTTTTAGAATTTTTAAAATTTTTAGAATTTTTAGAATTTTAAAAATTTTAGAATTTTTAGAATTTTTAGAATTTTTAGAATTTTCAGAATTTTTAGAATTTTTAGAATTTTTAGAATTTTTAGAATTTTTAGAATTTTTAAAATTTTTAGAATTTTTAGAATTTTTAGAATTTTTAGAATTTTTAACATTTTAGAATTTTTGAAATTTTTAAGAATTTTTAGAATTTTTAGAATTTTTAGAATTTTTAGAATTTTTAGAATTTTTAGAATTTTTAGAATTTTCATTATTTGCAGAATTTTCTGAATTTCCTGAATTTTCTGAATTTTCCAAATTTTCAAAATTTTCAAAATTTTCAAAATTTTCAAAATTTTCAGAATTTTTGGAATTTTCAGAATTTTTTATTTTGTTTTAAATATTCAGAAGTTTTCAAATTTTCAAAATTTTCAGAATTTTCTCTTCTTTTTTAATTTTGCGAAATTTATGAATTTTTAGAATTTTCTAAATTTTCAGAATTTTCAGATCTGTTTTTAAAATTTACAGAATTTTCAGATTATTCAAAATTAAAAAATCGGAAATTTTAGAATTTTCCTAATTTTCTAAATTTTCAGAATCTTAAAAAAAAATTAAAATTTTCAGAATTTTCAGAAGTGTTCGAATGTTCGAAGTTTTTGAATTTTGTTTTTTTTTTTTAAATTTTGCGAAATATATGAATTTTTAGATTTTTCTGAATTTTCAGAACTGTTTTTAAAATTTACAGATTTTTCAGATTATTCAAAATTAAAAAATCAGAATTTAAAAAAAATTCAAATTTTTTAAAAATATTTGAATTTTAAAATTTTGAGGATTTTTATAATTTTCAGGATTAAAAAAAATCCAAATTTTCAAAATATTTAGAATTTTAGAATTTGAATTTAAGAATTTCAGTATTTTAGAATTTTTGGATTTTAGAATTTTAGAAGATTAGAAATTGATTTTTAGGTTTTAAAAATTTTTAAAATTTCCTAAATTTTGAGTTTTTTAGTTTTAAAATAATGCAATAATTCTTAAAATAGCATTCAACCATATCGGATTTGATTCGTCAAAGTACTTAGTTTTGTAAATAAAATATGCACAAAACATTTTAACACACAAAACCTAATTTAACAAATCAATTAGTAGCGTCGATAACAGATTTTGCCCTATAAATAACCTCCTCAAATCAACTGCAATCGCAGTTAATTTCCACAATGAAGTTCAACATTTTTGCAATCCTAGTATTTGTGCTGCTGGCAGTTCTAAACGGGCCAGTCGGTGCAATGGCAGAGGTAAGATGAGTTAGTGAGAGCTGGTTTGATTTTTTTTTAAATTTGCAATAAAACATTTCCAGAAAACATATTTTAAGAGAGATGCCGGAGGAGGACAAAAAACCCAAAAACATCAGCAAGGCTAAGTGAGTGCCTAATTTCAGCAGTTTGATAATTTTTTTTTTAATTTAAGATATTTGTTTTCCAGTGGCTTCCTAATTTAAAATCGAACGGTGGAACCATTCAAAAATATTTGATTGGACAAATTCATTAATTTTCAATTTTTGTAAACAAAGAGCTGTCACTTTAATAAATAAATTTCTTTCAATAAGCAAAGTCCTTCAAAAACGAAAACACCCCTGGTAATACGAACTATCCTGTAAGTTTATTATTATTTTATTACCCTTTTGTGTTGTTTTTTTCTTAAAAATGCTTACCAATACAACGTTTAATCTTAACTTCAATGTGTTGTTGTTGTTGTGGTTGTTGTTACACGCACACACTAATGCCATACTGGTATCTTTGTTAGCGTTTTGCTTTTGTTTTGTGCACAAAAATCGTTTACAGTTTTAGTTAATTGTTAATATTTGCTTGCGCGCGTGTGTGAGTTTGTTTGTTTACTTTTTGAGTGACGCGCACAGCTTGCTATGTCGGTTTTTGTTTTATCCCTATCAGTTGCGAGTTTGTTTTCGCTTGTGTGTGATTGAGTGTGTGTGTACTGGAAAGTGTTTCTTCTTTGTTTAGTTTGCTATAATTGGGTTTAAATTTAGGGTTCGGTTAGTGTTTTTCGCTTCAAATCGACGCTAGTGTTTTGTTTACCTTTTTAATTCTTTTTTTTCTTTTGAGTAGTTTGTAGTAGTAGCCTAATTATTGTTAAAGTTTATCATTTTATGCCTTTGTTGTGAGTGTGTGTTTTTGTGTATTTTGCTTGCTTGCGTGTGTGATTGTGTGATAGTATGTTGTCCAACAGTTACGAGTGTTTGTTTTGTTTTTGTTTTTAAATACTATGCTCGAAAAAACGATTTTTCTTCTTTCAATAGTTGTTGTTTTCACAAAAAAAGTTTCCTTTACTCGTTGCAGTATGATTTGTTTTTTTTTTTTCTATTTTTAAGTTGCAGTTTCTGTCGATTGATCGTCTGTAATGCTACGCAATCGCAAGAAATTGTGGTAGTGTTTTGTTTACTTTCTTTTCGTAGGGTTTCAAAAAATGGGCTTAATCTTGGGTAACGCTTAAAATGGGTTAGATCGCGAATCGCTTTGTTTTTTTTCTTTTCGTTACGTGTGTAGTATATAATTTTCCTTTTTTTTAATAGTAGTTTGTCCTAGGTTTAAATGACAGTCAAAACTCAACTCGTGGTAAAACTTTTTGGGAACAAAATTTGGCATCATTTGTGTAAAGTATTTCGTTAGATTCACTATTTCATTGTCTAAATTTGAGCCTAAAACATCGTAACAAAAAACTCAACACTGACTGGAAGAACGACACAGATCAACGGAAAACATATTCCACTATAGACGTAGGACTACGCCGTTTAATAAGTCATTTAACTACTCTCGTTCTGGACAGCTGGCAGCGTCAAGGTGATAACAACTCCGGCTAGTCCGGAACCGGCCCGCCGTTCGTACCAGCTTAGGTTTTGCGCATCATTTATTAAAAGTTATGTCCTTTTGCTTGATTACTTTGCTTGTTTTGTTTTACTTCAAATCTATTCGTACGTAAAAAAGTGACCCATATTTGAGCAAATGTTAACCTAACATTCCAACAACGATCTTCTTCCTCTCCGTCTTCGTTTTCCTCCTTACTTGCCCCGGTAGATTTCGATGATGCGGTCCTGGTCGACGTACTCGAAGATGTGCGGCGCGTCCATCAGGATGCCGACCGTGCCGGCCGTGGTCACGATGAAGAAGATGTACAGCTGCAGCCGATCGATCACCATCGCCACGTACTTCCAGTCCTCGCGGGTCTAATATGAGAGGGGGGTGGGAAAAATGTTCTAGAATTAATCTGGCTTTGAAGAAAACACCTGTTTTGATTGGTTTCTTTTGTTTCGTTTCAGATTTTCCCGGATTCGAAGGTTAGTAACGATGATTCCAGGTGAAACCACTGCGAAAAATATGGCGCAAGTCGGTGTAAACAAATCTTGACCCCAGAAACAAAGATGTAAAGTATTGTTTGACTGAACACACTTTAAAGTGTAAAGGACAGCTCGTTTGACAGCTAGCGAAAACAAAAACAACATCTCGCGCAGAATGTGTACGATACGGACAGCGGAGCAGACGGAGCGCAAACGTCAAGAAAGGCCTACTACGTGCATCATCTTGAGGGGGGAGATGACAGCTCTGTGCGGCGATGACAGTTGTGGCGTGAGGGAATGAGAAATAAATCAATCGTGTGTGTTTTGCTTGGGTATGGCAGGACCCGTAGTGAAAAAAAAACTTGGCCCAGAAACAAAGATGTAAAGCATTTCAGAAAGTTGCAGTACGGTTATCACGTAGTGATTTAACTTCACTTTTTGGTGACTCACCTGAATGTACAGATCCTCGTTGCGCAGATGTTCCGCGATGAACTCGACCGCCTCGGTGGCCTTGCTCGCCTCCGGCGACAGCAGAATCGAGTCGGAGCTTTCGCTCTCCCGGCGGCACGAGTCCGCGCCCAGTCCGATGTCGCCGCTGTTCATCTTGCGGTTCATCTTGCAGTTCGGGTGGTGCAGGTCGGACAGCTCCATCACGTCCATCTTGGACTGCTTGCCGCCGAGCGCGCTAATGTGTTTGGGCACTTCGGCCGGCGATCCGTACGAGGGGTGGGTGTGCGGCTGCGGGGGCATGCTCATGCCGGGCATCTCCATCATCCAGCGGAGCCGCGTCTTCCGGGGACGCTTCATGAGCAGCATGGCCGGCAGGTAGTGCAGGAACACGGACCGGATCCACATGGGCATGCGGTGCGTGCGCGGCCCGCGGAAGTTCCAGTTGATGATGATGACGGTGACCAGGATGGAGACGGTGTTCATGATGAAGGTGAACAGCAAATACTTGGCAATCAGTGGCAGTACGAGCGAGGTCGGCGGCAGAATCTTCGACACCAGCAACAGGAACACAACCAGTGACAGCAGAATACTGATACCGAGCGTCACCTTTTCGCCGGCTTCGGCAGGCAGGTAGAACACAAGCACGCAAAGGAACGAAATCAGTACCGTCGGCAGGATCAAGTTGACCGTGTAGAACAGGGTCTTGCGCCGGATGATGATGTAGAACGTGATGTCCGTCTCGGTCGGGTTGCCTTCGTACACGTTCAGGTAGGCCGGCACCTCGATGATGTCCCACGTACCGGACTTCCAGTAGTCGGAAAGATCGACAAAGTTCTTGTTGTTGTACAGCGCCAGCGAGACCTGGTCGCCGTTGAACGTCCACGAGCCGAACTTCATGATGCACGTCTGCTGATCGAACGGGAAGTACGTCACGTCGATCGTGCACGAGCTCTGGTAGATGGCCGGCGGAACCCACAGGACCTCGCCGTTCGGGTAGATCAACACGTTGGACTTGTAGCGCACCTCGTAGTTACCGTCGGCACTGTGGAATGAGAGATTGATTAGAATCGAGGCATACAATGTTGCGCATTAATTATTGTTCATCAGTTATTGAGGCATCGTTGAATTAAAAATGACATGTTTTTAATAGTTAATGAAGCAGTAACCTATAAAGCAAAGCTAGTGCAAACGTCGAGCCATTCTTCAAGTTATCGCCACAATGATCCGGAAGCTCTTTTTGATCTTCGCGCAAATCCAGCGATATCCGAGCGCTGCCTCGACCGGAACTTTGAAATCACCTCTCGGCTGTTCGGCTTGGTCGGTGAAAACGCTCTCGATCCCGACTTCCGACCCAGCTGGCGTACCGTCTACCCGGCCTCGATGAACCTGTTCGCCATAGTTCAGCTGCTGTATCTGCTGTGGTCGGCACGATCGAACACGTTGGATTTTCTGGTGATTCTACCGAACTTGCTGTTTGCGGCCCAAGGAGTGCAGATTTTTATCCAGTGTACACGGCGAACCGATGAGATCCTTGCTTTGCGTAGCAAACTCACGGAGATTCTACATATACTGAAGGAAACCAGAGGCAACTGCTTGGTGATCTTTCGAGTCGATCCGCGATCAGCTGAACCTGATCGTGAAGCTGCATCAACTGCTGAACGAGTACGAGGCCATGCTGGAGAAGCTGTACAGCTTGATGTTCCTGAACAAGGTCGAGCTCATCTATCTCGGGATCATCAGTGCGATCGTCGTGATTTTGAAGTCGAATGATCGCATGGCGTACATATTCTTCGCCCTTCAATTCGAAAAGCTGACCCGATCGTTACGGTGAAGGTGGGTTCTTGTGACTCTTGGATGAGCTTCAAATGATTAGGACGATTCTTGTAGAACGATCAGTTTTTGATTCATCTGTACGACATCAACTGGTACCAGCTGACTCCGGACCAGGCAATGGATCTACGCTTCATGCTACACCGCGCGCAGAGTCCTACCAGCGTTACGATCGGGAAGTATGCACCGCTCAATCTCGCAAGCTTCAAGCGCATCGTAAAGTCGATTTACACGTACGTGATGATGCTGGTCACCTTGCTAGAGTAGAGCACAAATAAAGATCAACTTACTTGTTGAACAGCACGATATCCGGCTTCCAGACCTTGTCCGGGGGTAACCGCAGCACGCCGATACCGCCGTAATCGGCCTCGTCCCACTGCAGCTGGTAGTCGCTCCAGACGAGTCGTAACCACACGTTCGACTTCATGATCTGATTCTTCTCGTTCTGTCGGATTGATCAGATAGAAGGGTTAGTTCAACGGAACGTTGGAAGTTCAAGACTTCCTCTACTCACCACGTTGATCAGCTGCACGAACGCCAACCCGAACCGGACGTCCACCTTCTGGGTCATGTTCTGCACGGGCCGGATCAGCTTGTTGTACCCGCGGAACAGATCCCGCACCAGTCGTTCCTCATCCTCGGAGCCATTTACTGAAAATCCCGAGAGAGAGGTTGAGCGTTATCGATTTTCTCTACACCACCACCCCAAAAAAAAGCAGGTCTTACCAATTC
Source organism: Culex quinquefasciatus (assembly GCF_015732765.1). Classification (NCBI taxonomy): domain Eukaryota; kingdom Metazoa; phylum Arthropoda; class Insecta; order Diptera; family Culicidae; genus Culex; species Culex quinquefasciatus. Next base: position 120,805,370 of record NC_051861.1, read on the forward strand.
CAAAGCAATACTGGATCGCCACTGCCAGCGACAGCAGCCACGGTTTGAGCCTCATCCTGCCGGACCGTTCCGGACTCTACGCCAACTCTGCGCCACGAACACGATTCCTGCCTTCCCACTAACACATTTCGCAGCAGATCCGCAGCAAAGTTGTGTCGAACAAAGAGGGAAACGCCTTTGAAGCAAGTCACTTCACACAAGTCTACCTTCGGGCGCGCGATTATCTTCGCATAGTGACCTCAGGCGGGGAAACCTTCGATTGCCTAGCTGTGGGCGCACTCCACGCGATCTTCTACAACTGATTTGGGGTTGCTTCGCGACGGAAGACGGTTCGAATTGTTCCTCGGAAAACGGATTCGTGTGTTTTAACTTTTGTGTGGTGCACGACTTTGCGATATCGATTTTTCCCGTGAAATCTCCGCGTAACGGTGAGAGGTCGTTCTTTCTCTCCGCGAGAAATGTGAGAAACTCTCACGCGCGCAAGATTGACAGCATCATCTGGTCCTGAGCTGTCATCAGCGTAGTAAGATTTTTACGATATTTTGAGAGTTTGGAGGATGCGGGATATAAACAATGCGAAGGAAGGGCGCGGCGAGTGTATGTTGTTTGAGTTGCATACCTTTGGGCGCATGTGCGGTACGAAGGGGGTGGCTAGACGTTTTGAAGGGATTCATTAATTTCACGGAATGGTCGGTAGATGGAGATAAAGTGGTTTAAAATGACGGTTGATTTTCTTAGCAATTTTAGCATTTTTTCTTTTTTAGCATTTCTAGCCATTTTAGCAATTTTAGTCATTTTAGCAATTTTAGCAAAAATGCAAAAAATACTAAAATATCTAAACATGCTAAAATTTCCAAAATTAAAAATTTTGAAATTTAAACAATTTTAGCTTTTTTAGATATTTTAGTATTGTTTGCATTATTAGAAATTTTGCCAATTTTGCCAATTTTAGCAATTCTGACTATTAACTTTTGTCAATTCGTTTGCATTTTTAGCAATTTTGGCATTATTGGCAATTTTAGCAATTTTAACTTAGCCATTTTAGCTAATTTAGTATTTTTTACTATTTTAGCAATTTTAGCAATTGTAGAAATTTTTGCATTTTTTGCAATTTTAACATTTTTAGCAATATTAGCAATTTTAGCAATTTTAACATTTTTAGCAATATTAGCAATTTTAGCAATTTTAACATTTTTAGCAATATTAGCAATTTTAGCAATTTTAACATTTTTAGCAATATTAGCAATTTTAGCAATTTCAGCAAGTTTAGCAACTTTAGTAATTTTAGCAATTTGAGAAATTTTAGCAATTTTATCAATCTTAGTAATTTTAGTAGTTTTAGTAATTTTAGTAATTTTAGTAATTTTAGTAATTTTAGTAATTTAGGTAATTTTAGCAAATTTAGCAATTTCAGCAAATTCAGAAATTTCAGCAATTTTAGTAATTTTAGCAATTGCAGCAATTTTAGCAACTTAATCAAATTTAGCAACTTAAGCAATTTTAGCAACTTAAGCAATTTAAACAGTTTTGTCAATTTTAGCAATTTCAGAAATTTCAACATTTTTTGCAATTTTAGCAATTTATGCAATTTGAGCAGTTTTAGAAATTTAGCATTGTCAGTAATTTTAGCAATTTCAGCAATTTTAGTATTTTCAGCAACTGTAGCTATTTTAACAATTTAAACAAATTTAACAATTTCAGCAATTTTAGCAGTTTTAGCAATTTTAGCAATTTTAGCAATTTTAACATTTTTAGCAATATTAGCAATTTTAGCAATTTTAACATTTTCAGCAATTTTAGCAATTTTAGCAATTTCAGCAAGTTTAGCAACTTTAGTAATTTTAGCAATTTGAGAAATTTTAGCAATTTTATCAATCTTAGTAATTTTAGTAATTTTAGTAATTTTAGCAATTTTAGAAATGCTAGCATTTTTTTGCAATTTTAGCAATTTTTGCATTTTAAGCAATTTAAACAGTTTTAGCAATTTCAAAAATTTCAATAATTTTAGCAATTTATGCAATTTGAGCAGTATTAGAAATTTTAGTATTGTCAGTAATTTTAGCTATTTTTAGCAATTTTAGTATTTTCAGCAACTGTAGCTATTTTTGCAATTCAATCAATTTTAACAATTTCAGCAATTTTAGCAGTTTAGCAATTTTAGCACCTTTAGCACTTTTTGGCAATTTCAGCAATGCAAGCAACTTTATCCATTTTAGCAATTTTAGAAGTTATAGAAATTTTATCAGTTTTTGGCATTTTTAGCAATTTTGGCAATTTTAGCAATTTTGGCATTATTGGCAATTTCAGCAATTTTAACTTAGCCATTTTAGCTAATTTAGTATTTTTTATTATTTTGGCAATTTTAGCAATTGTAGAAATTTTTGCAATTATAACATTTTTAGCAATATTAGCAATTTTAGCAATTTTAACATTTTTAGCAATTTTAGCAATTTTAGCAATTTCAGCAAGTTTAGCAACTTTAGTAATTTTAGCAATTTGAGAAATTTTAACAATTTTATCAATCTTAGTAATTTTAGTAATTTTAGTAATTTTAGTAATTTTAGTAATTTTAGTAATTTTAGTAATTTTAGTAATTTTAGTAATTTTAGTAATTTTAGTAATTTTAGTAATTTTAGTAATTTTAGTAATTTTAGTAATTTTAGTAATTTAGGTAATTTTAGCAAATTTAGCAATTTCAGCAAATTCAGAAATTTCAGCAATTTTAGTAATTTTAGCAATTGCAGCAATTTTAGCAACTTAAGCAAATTTAGCAACTTAAGCAATTTTAGCAACTTAAGCAATTGAAACAGTTTTATCAATTTTAGCAATTTCAGAAATTTCAACAATTTTAGCAATTTTAGCAATTCATGCAATTTGAGTAGTTTTAGAAATTTAGCATTGTCAGTAATTTTAGGGACCATCCATAAACCACGTGGACACTTTAAGGGGGGGGGGGGTGTGGCGATTGTCCACGATCCATACAAAAAAGTTTTTTTTTGTATGGACAATTGTCCACGAGGGGGGGGGGGGGTAGCAGATTCCCAAAAAAGTGTCCACGTGGTTTATGGATGGTCCCTTAGCTATTTTAGCAATTTTAGTATTTTCAGCAACTGTAGCTATTTTAGCAATTTAACCAAATTTAACAATTTCAGCAATTTTAGCAGTTTTAGCAATTTTAGCAATTTCAGCAATTTTAGCAATTTTAGTCATTTTAGCAATTTTAGCAATTTTAACAATTTAAACTATTTTAGCAATTTCAGTAATTTAGGCAATTCTAGCAATTATAGCAATTTTAGTAATTTTAGTAACTTTGGCAAATTCAGCAATTTTAGCATATTTAGCAATTTCAGCAAATTCAGAAATTTCAGCATTTTTATCAATTTTAGTCATTTTAGCAATTGCAGCAATTTTAGAAATTTTAGCAATTTTAGCAATTGCAGAATTTAAGCAATTGCAGCAATTTTAGCAATTTTGCCGATTTTAACCATTTCAGCAATTTTAGAAATTCTAGCATTTTTTGCAATTTTAGCATTTTTTGCAATTTTAGCATTTTTTGCATTTTAAGCAATTTAAACAGTTTTAGCAATTTCAAAAATTTCAACAATTTTAGCAATTTTTGCAATTTGAGCAGTATTAGAAATTTTAGTATTGTCAGTAATTTTAGCTATTTTTAGCAATTTTAGTATTTTCAGCAACTGTAGCTATTTTTGCAATTCAATCAATTTTAACAATTTCAGCAATTTTAGCAGTTTAGCAATTTTAGCACCTTTAGCACTTTTTGGCAATTTTAGCAATGCAAGCAACTTTATCTATTTTAGCAATTTTAGAAGTTATAGAAATTTTATCAGTTTTTGGCAATTCTAGCATTTTAAGCAACTTTATCAATTTTAGCAATTTTAGCGATTTTTGTAATTTTTGTAATTTAAGCATTTTTTTTATTTTTTTTTACCAATTTCAGCCGTTTTAGCATTTTTTGGCAATTTAAGCCTTAAGCCATTTCAGCAATTTTAGCAATTTCAGCAATTTCAGCAATCTTAGCAATTTTAGCCATTTTTTAGCAATTTCAGCAATTTTAGTAATTTTAGTAACTTGAGCAATTTTAATTTTTTTAGCAATTTTAATGATTTTAGTAACTTTAACAATATCAGCATTTTTTTTTGCAAATTTAGCAATTTTAGCAATTTTAAGCCATTTTAGCATTTTTAACCATTTTTAAGCAATTCAACATTTTTTAAGCAATTCAACAACTTAACTATTTAACAATTAATTTGTAATTTTCAGAAACTGTTAGCTTAATTTAAATTTAATAATTTAATTAATGACAGTACAAAATTCATGGCCCAGTGACTTATCGGGTGGTCAGTCAAAAAAAGCAGCTAGAAGTCGCCTGACAAAAAAACGTTTGCTAGAAAGAGATAGCTAATCTGATGCAAACAAACCCTCAGCTTTGAATGTGTTGGTAAATTTTTGACTAGAAAGCCTTATTCATGCAATGGTCTTGGAATCTATTTCCGGAAAGACATTGACTCTTTCCGCATAATGAATACTCATTATATTTTAATCATCTTGTTATGAAACTTTAATTAAATGCCATTGATAGTCTGATTAATTTTGCATGCCTCGCAAGTCTAGAATTATCCATCTAGGTCAGCAAATTCATTTGCCAAGTAGTCTCGTACGAACGTGGAAGCGACTTGCTGCCCGAAATGTCCGTCAAAACGTCCACACCCGAGCAGAGTCTCGTCCGGAACTTTGAAATCAGCTACCGTCTGTGCGAGAAGATCGGCCTCAACGCTCTCGATCGCAACTACCGTCCTAACTGGCGAACCGTCTACCCGGGAACGGTGAACGTGTTCGCCCTGGTCCAGCTCCTGTACCTGCTGGGGACCGAACGGGCGGATTTGCTGCAATTCCTGTTGATTCTGCCGCATTTTCTGTTTACGGCTCAAGGTTTTCACAAGTTCATCTTGTGCACCAGGCGATCCTCGAAGATCTTTGCTTTGCGCTGCAAGCTGACGGAGATTCAAGCCCTGCTGCTGGAAACGAAAAGCAGCGGTCCGGTTATCTGCAGAACCTTGAACATTTCTCGACTTCTGCAGACGTTGATCTTCGTGTTCTATCTGGCTTCGGTGGTTCTCACCATCCTGGTTCCGACCATGCTATGGCTAGTGATCGACAAAAAGAGCTTCATGTTTTTGTTTTTTGTTCCGGGCTTTGACCAATATTCTACCGAAGGATTTTTGGTGAATACGATCCTGCATGCCGTCATACTCCTGGCAGCATTCCATGCCTACACAGGCTACGAATGTTTGTTTCTGGGGTTGATCATGCCGGTTGGAGCGTACGTTGATGCATTTGGCAACGAGGTGCAAGAGTTGAACTCCGTGTTGAGTCTTAAGGAACGTAACGATCCCGCGATCCGTGCTCGTCTGAACCGGATCGTGAAGCTGCATCAGCTGATGAACGAGTACAAAGCCATGCTGGAGGAGCTGTACAACGTTTTGATCCTGAGCACAATCGGACTAAACTATCTGGGCATTATCAGTACGATCGTCGTGATCCTGAAGTCGAACGATCGCATGGCGTACATTTTCTTTGCACTTATGTTCGAGATACTTTTCCGGATCTGTCTGATGGGAACGATCATCACGGTGAAGGTAGGGTGGCTGGTGAACAACGGACACCTAGAAAACTTAACCGTCTTCTTGCAGAATGATCAACTGGTGGGTCATCTGTACAACATCGAGTGGTACCAGCTGGCACCGGACCAGGCCAAGGATCTTCGTTTTATGCTGCATCAAGCGCAGAATCCTACCAGCGTTACGATCGGGAAGTATGCACTGCTCAACCTGGAAGGTTACATGAGTGTCCTCAAGTCGATTTACTCTTATGTGATGGTTTTGGTGACGGTTTTAGAGTAGATTATGATCGACCCATTTGGAATCATTAAAAAACCATAGATTTTGAACATTTCACAGAGATTCCAATTTTTCGCATTGAAAATCGGAATATTTTCAAAACAACAGTATTTTGATGAATTTTGAGTATTTTACTCAAAAACTCTCAAATAGTTAAAATTTAACAATTTAACAATTTAACAATTTAACAATTTAACAATTTAACAATTTAACAATTTAACAATTTAACAATTTAACAATTTAACAATTTAACAATTTAACAATTTAACAATTTAACAATTTAACAATTTAACAATTTAACAATTTAACAATTTAACAATTTAACAATTTAACAATTTAACAATTTAACAATTTAACAATTTAACAATTTAACAATTTAACAATTTAACAATTTAACAATTTAACAATTTAACAATTTAACAATTTAACAATTTAACAATTTAACAATTTAACAATTTAACAATTTAACAATTTAACAATTTAACAATTTAACAATTTAACAATTTAACAATTTAACAATTTAACAATTTAACAATTTAACAATTTAACAATTTAACAATTTAACAATTTAACAATTTAACAATTTAACAATTTAACAATTTAACAATTTAACAATTTAACAATTTAACAATTTAACAATTTAACAATTTAACAATTTAACAATTTAACAATTTAACAATTTAACAATTTAACAATTTAACAATTTAACAATTTAACAATTTAACAATTTAACAATTTAACAATTTAACAATTTAACAGTTTAACAATTTAACAATTTAACAATTTAACAATTTAACAATTTAACAATTTAACAGTTTAACAATTTAACATTTAACAATTTAACAATTTAACATTTAACAATTTAACAATTTAACAATTTAACAATTTAACAATTTAACAATTTAACAATTTAACAATTTAACAATTTAACAATTTAACAATTTAACATTTAACAATTTAACAATTTAACAATTTAACAATTTAACAATTTAACAATTTAACAATTTAACAATTTAACAATTTAACAATTTAACAATTTAACAATTTAACAATTTAACAATTTAACAATTTAACAATTTAACAATTTAACAATTTAACAATTTAACAATTTAACAATTTAACAATTTAACAATTTAACAATTTAACAATTTAACAATTTAACAATTTAACAATTTAACAATTTAACAATTTAACAATTTAACAATTTAACAATTTTACAATTTTACAATTTTACAATTTTACAATTTAACAATTTAACAATTTAACAATTTAACAATTTAACAATTTAACAATTTAACAATTTAACAATTTAACAATTTAACAATTTAACAATTTAACAATTTAACAATTTAACAATTTAACAATTTAACAATTTAACAATTTAACAATTTAACAATTTAACAATTTAACAATTTAACAATTTAACAATTTAACAATTTAACAATTTAACAATTTACAATTTAAATTTAACAATTTAACAATTTAACAATTTAACAATTTAACAATTTAACAATTTAACAATTTAACAATTTAACAATTTAACAATTTAACAATTTAACAGTTTAACAGTTTAACAATTTAACAGTTTAACAGTTTAACAATTTAACAGTTTAACAATTTAACAATTTAACAATTTAACAGTTTAACAATTTAACAATTTAACAATTTAACAATTTAACAATTTAACAATTTAACAATTTAACAATTTAACAATTTAACAATTTAACAATTTAACAATTTAACATTTAACAATTTAACAATTTAACAATTTAACAATTTAAATTTAACAATTTAACAATTTAACAATTTAACAATTTAACAATTTAACAGTTTAACAGTTTAACAGTTTAACAATTTAACAGTTTAACAGTTTAACAGTTTAACAGTTTAACAGTTTAACAATTTAACAATTTAACAATTTAACAATTTAACAGTTTAACAATTTAACAATTTAACAATTTAACAATTTAACAATTTAACAATTTAACAATTTAACAATTTAACAATTTAACAATTTAACAATTTAACAGTTTAACAATTTAACAATTTAACAATTTAACAATTTAACAATTTAACAATTTAACAATTTAACAATTTAACAATTTAACAATTTAACAATTTAACAATTTAACAGTTTAACAATTTAACAATTTAACAATTTAACAATTTAACAGTTTAACAATTTAACAATTTCACAATTTCAATTTAACAATTCAACAATTTAACAGTTTAACAATTTAACAATTTAACAATTTAACAATTTAACAATTTAACAATTTAACAATTTAACAATTTAACAATTTAACAATTTAACAATTTAACAATTTAACAATTTAACAATTTAACAATTTAACAATTTAACAATTTAACAGTTTAACAGTTTAACAGTTTAACAGTTTAACAGTTTAACAGTTTAACAGTTTAACAATTTAACAATTTAACAATTTAACAGTTTAACAATTTAACAAGTTTAACAATTTAACAGTTTAACAGTTTAACAATTTAACAGTTTAACAGTTTAACAATTTAACAGTTTAACAATTTAACAGTTTAACAGTTTAACAATTTAACAATTTAACAATTTAACAGTTTAACAATTTAACAATTTAACAGTTTAACAATTTAACAGTTTAACAGTTTAACAGTTTAACAGTTTAACAGTTTAACAATTTAACAATTTAACAATTTAACAATTTAACATTTAACAATTTAACAATTTAACAATTTAACAATTTAACAATTTAACAATTTAACAATTTAACAATTTAACAATTTAACAATTTAACAATTTAACAATTTAACAATTTAACAATTTAACAATTTAACAGTTTAACAATTTAACAATTTAACAATTTAACAATTTAACAATTTAACAGTTTAACAATTTAACAGTTTAACAGTTTAACAGTTTAACAGTTTAACAGTTTAACAATTTAACAATTTAACAGTTTAACAGTTTAACAATTTAACAGTTTAACAATTTAACAATTTAACAGTTTAACAGTTTAACAGTTTAACAGTTTAACAGTTTAACAATTTAACAGTTTAACAATTTAACAATTTAACAATTTAACAATTTAACAATTTAACAATTTAACAATTTAACAATTTAACAATTTAACAATTTAACAATTTAACAATTTAACAATTTAACAATTTAACAATTTAACAATTTAACAATTTAACAATTTAACAATTTAACAATTTAACAATTTAACAATTTAACAATTTAACAATTTAACAATTTAACAATTTAACAATTTAACAATTTAACAATTTAATTTTTGAAATCTTCTTTAAAAAAATTACCAATAAACATAAACACAGAAATTCACCCAGGATTAATTGTCTTGTTTCTTTTCACGAATACCACCTTACCAAACACGCGTGTGCGTAAACCCCCCCTTCCGAAAAGGATGTCATGACTTCGGGCAAACTTCGTGCAAGGAAGTCTGCGGGGGGTGCGCGACACGAGACGAAGATCAAAGATAGCGTTGAGTTTTTTTTCGGGGCTTTGCCACGTGTCGTCCGGCCAAAACGGACGTTGACCTCGTTTTCTTCGCTTCAAGAGAGGGGTGCGTTACTGGTGTGAGTTTAATTACTTTAGGGATTTTTTTCTGGAGTTCATTGATGAAAACAAAGGAGTTTTTTGTTTTTAAACTGGTTTTATTTGCTTTTATTACCGTTTTTCCTCTTTTTCTAAAATGACATAAAAATCAATTAAATAGGTTTTGTAGCTTATTTTTCCATTAATTTGGGGATTTTGAATACTGATAATATTTATTTTTTTGTTAATTATTAAGTTTTACATATTTCTTGCTGCTGTCTGACTGTTGTCCGTTCGAATGGTTTTGTTTGTTCTTTTTTTCCTCCGTCCATTGAATTAGTAAAAATAAAAAAAAAAGTTGATACATGCGGTTTCACATGGTTTATTTCTGTTATAAAATTTCAATTTTTCTCTATACAATTGCCATTAATATAGATTTGTTTGTATTTCAAAGAGTACGGAAACAATTATAGTTTTTTGTTTTGTTTTTTTTTTCTGACACTTGCTATTTTTTAAGTGAGAATTTTCTGTTCGTTCTACGTTTTATTCTCTCCCTTTCTCTCGCTCTGCAGTATATTGCATGTGTGTATGTGAGTGTGAGAGTGTTATTGTGTTTTTGTGTGTGTGTTCCGCTGTGACGTTTCGGCTTTCGCCGGATTTGACGCGCGCACCGTGGGCGTAAAACGGGTCTCATTTCCTAAGAGTATTAAGGGTACCTTTCCTCAAACACACTGCTGCTGGGGGGGCGTTGATTTAGTTAGTTTGTTTGTTTAGTTCGGATCTAAATAAGCGTATATTTTTCAGAGCGAGTGCCCGTTTCCCGGAGTGCGCATCTGTCAGTCCGCCGGAAGCCGACGCCGCCATCTTGTTTGTTTTTGTTTTTGTTGGAATGGTCAACAAACGGTTCGCGTCTGAAGGTTATCGGCTTTGCTATGCTTTCCCTATTGTTTTTTTTTTGTTTACTAAATGTCATCTGCTGTCAGCTAACATGGATGGAGATTAGTTTTGTATTGATTACTGTTGTTTTTTGCTTTTTGGTTCGCTGTCGCGCTCGAATTGTGTCACCCTAGTCGAAGTGTCAAAATGTAGGTGTCCTGGTGGGTGGAGAACAGCTCGGCTTGGAATGTTTTGTGGAATGCGTAAAAACCTAGCGCCATCTTGGATTGGCAGGAACCGAAAACACGTGTTTTGGAATGTCTGGAATGCTCTTTTTGTTGTTGTTTTTGTTTTGTTTGCTTGGGGGTGCCTTTTAATAGCGTCATCTTGGTGTTTCTCTTTGTTTATGTTATTTTTTGTTCTCTCTCAATCTCAGACATGCGCCGCACGCAATGGACTGAAGTGTAAATGACAGTTTTAAACACTATGCTTGTTTTGTTTTTGTTTTTCTTAAATGTTTTGTTTTGCTCGTTGTATTCGTTGACGTTTCGGCTTGCTTGCTCCCAACTTGCGCGCGCAACTGTGTGCTCTCGAACGTTTTTCGCTCCCCCTTTTGTTTTGCTAGATTATGTTTTTTTTTGTCTTCTATTTATTTTTGTTTACCTTTGGAAGTTTCTACGTATTGTGTGTGTTTGTGTTTTACTCTCGTCTTTTTTTTTGCTCACATGGGACTTAACCTTTCTTTTCCGCACCGCTTTTCTTCCTCTGTTGAATACAAATTTGCTTTGCTTACACTGAGTTTTAAAAACTTTTACATCCAGTCTCATTGTTTACCAACTTTTTTTTGTTGTTGTTGCTGTTTTTTTTTGCTGATCGGGATTATTACTTTACCATTCTTCGTTTGGATTCTTCGCGAATTTTGTTTTCTTGTTTTTCTAGGGTAAAAATAACAGTTACTTTTGCGTTACGCGCGTTGTGGGTAAATTTTTGTTTTCCTGTAAATGGAACAAGTTTGATTATAGCAAAAAGGGGGGTTTTCTCTATTGTTTCGGAGCGGGAAATGAGAGTGTCTGTGGAAAAAGTCTGCGATGGAATGGTTCGTTCCAACCTTTCGGTGTACCGCTCTTGGCGTGTTCGTGTGTTTTGTTTGCTGTATTTGTGTGTCTCTCTTTCTCTTGTTTTCTTTTTGTTTATGAATGATAATAGAATAGTTTTATAATAATATGCAAATATAACATGTATTTTATAATTTTCATAAATTTGTTTATTTTTTTTCTTGCCTTTTCGAATACATAAAATTCAATATCAATACTAATGACGAGCTCGCTCGTCTTGTTGTTTTGCTTGCCTTTAGCGTGAGTCTGTGTTTGTGTGTGGTTTGTTTTGCCGGGATTGTGTCGCATTGTTTTCATTTTCTTTTGTGTGTTGAGTGTGGTTGTGTGCGTACGATAAGTTAGAAAAGAAAGGTTAAATTATCTTGTTTGCATTGCCCGAACAGGAGGCTATATATATATTGAAATAATTACACATACACCGAACGTGATCATACCGAACGAACCGTCACCTCTTTGTTTACGTTTGCGCGTGGTTACACCTTTGTTTAACTACCTTGCCATTTTTTTTTGACGTGTGAATTTGTGTTGTTTTGTTATAAAAACGCGTAAAATTGATTCGATTCAAAAGTAGGCGGATGAACTGTGCGTGGGTGTGACGCCAAGGTTGTCAAAACAGGGGTGGGAACACCGCACGTCACCTCTCCGTCACACCACCAGTGGAACCGTGATTGTTGATTGTATGACGTCATGCAACGCGCATTTGCGATTGTTCTCTCGCGGAACATTGAGTTGAGTGGGGGGGAGAGAGAGAGTGTGGTGGTGGTAGCCAAAAAGGTAAACAAACGGGTAGCTGTCAAACGGCAAGTACACTGATACTGATTCTTCTACTGGACTCCGTCGCCGCCTTGCTTGTGCAATAATTATAATGACATAAATGCATTGATAAATTAGTTTTATTTAGTTGTTTTTTTTTTGTTGCCTTAACACATACATTTTCCTTTGAATAATTATATGAATATATATCTAATCAATAAAATTTCGACTAAAATGGAGAAAATATTTTTGTTTATCGAATAAAAATCCGCGTAAATTTAGCGCGTAGTGCGTTTGCTTTCGTTCGCTAATACTTTAATTTAGTGTTTTTACTTTACTTTACTTATGCCCTTGCGGTGACAAGTTCTAAACTGAGTTGCCTTTACTGAAGCAAGACTAGGACCCAAAAACAGGAATTTTGTAAACAATGAGTTGTTTCCATCTGCTGCTGCTGCCCCCTTCTGTGCGTTTCTCTTGATTTCCGTCACCTTCTTCTTTCTTTTCATGCCCGATTTTGTTGTTCTTAAGCGCAACGAGATCTTTTTGTTTTGTTTTGGTTTATGGTAATGTCAGCGTTCTGTATGCTTTTTTTTTGTTTTGTTTTTATTTCCCTTAAACTTAGTTCCACTAATATAAATTTAGTTTAAGAAATTAATCACGAATATAAACATTGATATAAGAGGAGAGAAAAAACCCACAGAAGTAAAATTTCACTACCAACATTTTTTTTAGTTTCTTTTTTTTTGCTTAAATATTTTTGTAGACGTCAAATTCGCTTAAGTTTCTTCCATCCGTTTCAAACAAGTACGAGAGCACGAAAAAGTTTAGTTTTGCTTAACCACTAAAACCATAACACTAAATCAATCTGCAGTACGGTACATTTTCCATTTTGTTTCGGTTATGTTTTGTTTTGTTTGCGTCAGAGTTTCAAAACAAAGCGCGCTCCCGGAATGTGTGTGCGCTGTCAAACCGAACAAGAAATTAAATTCGTCGTCGGTCGGCCATTTTGGATTCCCACCTTTTTGGTGCGTGCGTGCACAAACGTCACACGCGCGCGTTTGTTTTGGTTTTGTTTTTTTTGAGGAAAAAGAGGAACAATTACATGTATGCTTGTGTGATTTTTTCTTTCGTTTGCGATAGAGTTTGATTAAAAAGTACACAGAGTTAAAGAAGTAAGATTATACGGCTGCGCGGCTCGCGCACAAACGTGCGCTCGCGATGTGATTAATAATAGAGAATACTCAAAATTGTTTGCTGGTTAGGTTTGTGTGAGTTGTTTTTTGTTTGCTTTAAATTCAAGAATCCATAGATAATTAGCATTTATGTTACCGTATTTGCGTTAAGTGTGTGTATATATCGATTAAATAAATTATTGTTAATAAATATACGTTTAATTATAAGATTAATTGAATGAACTTATTACACTGTCCTTTCTTTTCTTTTCCTTCTCTTACAAGTTACGCGTTGTTTATGATTCTTCTTCATCCCGTTCCGGTTCTGTCAGTTTTTCGCTTCATGCCGTATTGAAACATTTAAGAATAAATTAGTATATATATAAATAAATAGGTTTTTCATTTCATTTCATTTAGATTAGCATCAATTTTAAGGTTACGAGATCATTCAGCTTCCGCGCTGCTGCGCGGCAACGGGTTGGCCTGCTGCGATTGCGCGCCGGCGCCATCTTGGATGCCCAAATGTCAAAACAACACCCACGTGGTTTGGCCACCCAAACTCGAACGTGCCCAGGTCGGGTCGGTTTGTCGCGTCGCGTACGTTTTTGTTTTGTTTTCGTTTGTCTCTCTCAATTTGGCTAATATTTATTTAATATAGAGTACCATTCTAATACATTATTGCACATTTATATTTGTTTTATTAGGAGTTTTTCTTCTTTTTGTAAGTAAACATTGAGCGTTCCGTAAAATTCGCTAATTTTCTTTAAAGGGGTTGACCTGGGGTCGACGGTTCGAGTGGTGGCCGCTTTGAGTGTGCGCGCGCGCGCGTCGTTGAGGTGAAGTGTCAAAACCGGGTGAGCGCGCGCGCGTTTTGTTTTGTTTTGGAAAGTCAGTGGTGCCGGTCGTGCGCTGCGCGCAACCATCGCGCGCTAGGGCGGGAGCTAATAACAATTAATTTCTTAAGAGCTGTCGTTTTAAATGATTTTTTTCTTTCTTTTTGCTATGTTGTTTGCTGCTGTACCAGTTAAGAGTCGACTCTCGAGCTATAGAGATATCTGCTGATTTTTTTGTTTGACTTTTTTTTCTTTCGCTAGTTTAGGAAATATCAAATTATGTGTTTGTGTTTTGCTTCTATTTACAATATTTTTGAAATATTATTGCACCTTTCTGTTGTTTTTTTTACTTCGTCTTCGTATATTTTCTTTAATACATTTTTCTTTTATTATAATATCCCATTGATTCACTTGATATAACGTCTATCTGCGCGGTACGTGTGCAGTGTTGCCATTCAAGACTGATATTTCCGTTCGGTCGGGATCGTCGGGTGTTTTTTTCTTAATGCTCAACCAAGGTGATTTTTTTCTCTGTCGATAAACTCTAGATTAAATTTTCAAAAGGTCCTATCTGCATAGGAAACCCATGAGGGATAGGTTGTTTTGAAAATTTAATCTAGAACTCTTCCATACTCTTCGTGTCTTCTCGTTGGTTGCTTCTAGGAATTGTTTCTTGCTTTGCTTTTTGAATAAGGAACAGGTGTTGTGTTTGTATGTGTTTTTTTGTGGAATAGGGGAGAGCTGGGTGTGGTGTGGTGGGGTTCATTCACGGTTCGCGGTTTTACGTCGGTCGTTCAAACGGGAAGAGATTACACACGCAGTTTATAAAACTTAAAATTTTTCCCATTTTTAATTGGTTTTCGACTTGGTGTTGTTCGTCTTGAAGCTGACCTGGAGCACCCGGTTGCCGAGGGTGTACCCGTTCAGGGACTGCACCGCCACGACCGCCTCGTCGTAGTTGGTCATCGTGACGAAGCCGAAGCCCTTGCACTTGTTCGTCTGCAGGTCCTTGATCACCTTGACGCTCTGGACGGCACCGAACGGGCCAAACAGCTGCCACAGCACGTTCTCCTCGGTTTCCGGGGCCAGGTTGTACACGAAGATGCACCAGCCAGATCCGTTGATCGCGTTGGCGGACAGGACCGACGTTCCGAGGTCACCGGTCAGCGGCGAGTAACGGCTGAAATTAGAGGGAAGGCTGAAAAGTTACGTGCGCGTGAGTGGGCTGCTTTCGAGCTTGTGATAGAGGGGGATTGAAGCGCTGAACAACTTTGTCGAAGACCGCGATCCGATTGGACTTAACCCGGGGAAGTTACAGCTACAAAGATCGAATGACCTAAGGTCGAACTTCGACAAAGTTTCCAGCAGTGGGATCCAGTTTCAAGCTGTAACTTCTTCCAGCAACTCACCTAAACCGTCCGCCCAGCGGATGGATCGGCCCCGGTGGGAAGCGCCGCAGGTTCGGCGTCGGCGTCAGGTACGCCGCCAGCGGCGGGATCGCCTTGTTGATGTTATTGCTCGGGTTGTTGGCGAACTTGACCGTGATCGGCTCCGAAGCGCCCTTCGGCGTCGTCCCGTTAAGCTGCTGGATGGCCCGTTCGGCCTCCGAGCGCTGGTCGAACCGGATGAAGCCGACGCCCTTGGACAGGCCGGTGATGTTGTCGCACAGGATGCGCGACGTGATGATCTGGCCGTACGGCTGGAACAGCGCCTCCAGGTCCTGCTGGGTCATGCTCTTGGACAGGCCCGAAACGTACAGGTTGGCGCCCTTGATGGCATCGGAGCTGGGTCGCGCGAACGACACCTTGATCGTCTTGTTCTGGAGCCGCAGCCCGTTAAAAGTATTTATTGCTTTTTCTGCGTCCTCTGGACGGTGGTAGTTGACGAAGCCGTAACCGAGACTTTGTCCTGCTTGAAGAGAGTGAGGGAGAAAGATAGAATTAGAATTATCTTAAATTGCTTTTACACCAAAAATAAAAAAAAAATTTCAAGGAAAAAATAAATAAAAATGATTACAACTAATTCAACAATAAAAAATAAGAAATCCTTCAAAATCTCGATACTTAAAAAAGCTGGATTCGTTCGTTGCATTGAAATAGGCAAAGGGTCTTATGCAATTGCAGCTTTGTTTACTAACAAACGGAGCACATGGTTGCATGATTGCGGCATCGAGCCTAACAAAAGGTGTCTTACGGTGAAAAATTAACCTTAAAAGATATAATAATTGTTTTGCACGAAAATGCAAAAAATTATTCCTTATTTTTGAAAGTTATTTAAGATCAAAAATTTCAGCAAATGTCATTCAATGACATTTTGTCAAATCATTTTCGAACTCATCGCCCTATCCCATGAAACCAAGGCATCAACCCTAGTCACATTTTAGGTTTTAAGTAGGCCATAAAAGCCTATTTAGGCCGTATGAGGGTTTTCAGAACCATGATAACACCTCTATGTTTAAAAATGATACTAGGGAAGTAAACGCATAATAATTAAATTGTTTTTAGGGCAACTGCTTTGTCGTACATAAAACTCTCATTAAGAAGACCTAAACCATAGCCGAAACGTCGATAATTTTGTGAAAAACTATGTTTTATATGGCATTTTTATTTTAAATTTGGTGAAATTCGGTTTAAAACTGGATATATGATAAGATATATATGTTATTTTTTTTTGGAAAATTAAAGCAGTGAGATAAATTACTGTTGCATTCAAAAGAAATTGCTCAAAAATATTAAAAATAGATGAATGAATATTCTTAAAATTTTAATTTATATTTTGGTAAAATTTTCTCTAAAAATAAAAAATGAAATAAAATTGAGAGCAGGAAACGAATTTTCGCAAAAAAAATCGCTCGCGAATATTGGTCATCGGCGAAACACGCGAATGAAAATCGCTCTCGAACTTTTCGAAAAAAACGAGCAGTTGAAGATTTTTTGTGGTTTTCATTGCAATGTTAGTACCGCTTAAATCAATTTTGTATCGTTTCGTTTACAAACACTGTTCGTTTACGAAAAGTGAAAAGTCATTTTTCGACGTATGACGTTACACCTGCAAGTGTAGTAGGGTAGTAGTGAAAATAATCCAGATGATGATTTTTTCGGTTTCATTTAACCCACCTTTCTTTTTTTTGCTCTTGATGAGCATCAAAAGATTTTCTTTCGATGAAGTTTCTTCCAACGAGAGCAAAAAAATGATTGATATTTAAATTTTCGTTGTAAATCGATAATAAATTAAACACTTATTCTTGCATTTGAAATCAAATAAACCATTTTTGCAATTCCGTCGTGAAACTACTTACTTTTCCTGTCATTCTTGAACGACAAAAAAGCCTACTTTTCTGTACCAAAAATAACAGAATCGAATAGCAGCACTTTTCACAATGAATGCTGAAAAGTCCTACTTTTCAGCACTGAAATGGGTGCTGAAAAGTTGAACCTTTCAGCACTTGTTTCGAAAAGCAACACTTTTAAAAAAAAATTAGATTTAATCGATTTATTGACAAAATACATGAAAATTTTACTTAAAATTTCACTCAATGGGTGTTTTTCGGAATAGCAAAAAATGTTGTATGGAGCTCGTTGCAAAACTTGATTTTTTCAGCTCTCTTCGTATTTATCCAACTCGGTGAACCTCGTTGGATAAATGTACGACTCGTGCTGAAAAAATCCTCTTTTTGCAACTTGTTGCATAAACTACTATTTTGATCTTTATACAAATTGATATTTCGTCGCTTGTGTGCTATCTTGTGACACGTCTGCTGTAAAAAGATAGGACGTGTCACAAGATAGTGCACGAGCGACGATTTGATACTTTGCAATTTTTACAACAGCATAACTGTAGCTGTGTGTAATGAATGTTGTAATTCTTTCTTTTTCAAAACATTGCAAATTAGGCTTGAAATTTGAAACGTACCTTTTTTTATTTTTCACACAAAAAATAATATTATTCTATCAGAGTTTTGCATTCATGTAAATGTTGAAAGAAAGAAAAAGCTAAAATAAATTTATAAAAGTAAAGAAATAAAGAATATAGAAATAAAAACGATCATAACAAATGCATTAAATTAAAAGATATAGAAAAGACAAGCGAAAAAAAAAAAACAACAAGATCAAAGAAACATAAATTTAAAGGAAACTAAAAAAACAAAAATGAGAATAAAATGTAATAACAATAAGAATAAAATGTATATGAAATAGAAAAAAACTAAAGAATAACAAAGAATAAAAGTAACAGAATACCAAATAAAAAAAAAGAAAAATTAAAAAAAGAAGAACAAATATATAAAAAAATAAAATAAAGGTTTTGCTATCTTTATTCAAGAAAAAATAATAAACATTGATGAAAATTTTGTGAAAAGACTGAAAATAGCGGATTTAAACAAAGAGAAATAAATATAGAGAAAACTTATAGAAAACATGAAATAAATTAATGTGTAATTCAAGAAAAATGTCATCAAATTTGGAAAATTTTTAGACCACAATAAAATTTTATTTTAATAAATCAAAATAAAAAAAAAGAAAAAAAAACAATAAAAATTTAAAAAATGAAAAAAAAAAAATGTAATATTTGAAAGTCAACAAAAATTGTAGAAAATTAAGTTTTGATCACTGATAAACTGTAGAAAAAATCCTAAACATCACCGAAAATTATAAAAAAATACAAAAGAATAAGTAAAGAAAAACGATAGATAGATGACATAAAAACATAGAAAGATTATGAAAAAAAAATAAAAGGTATAAAAAAAAACAAGAAAAAAATAAGGAAAGGTTAAGGAAATAATTAAAAAACGAATAATGGAAAACATACAAAAAAAAACTGAAACAAAAATTGAAATCCGGCTAAAAATAGTATTTTGTGAATTGCTTCAAATAAATTAATCAATTTGATCCAGATAAATAGAAGGGTTTTTTTTTAAATTTAAAGTTTCAAAAATCTATGAGTTGAAAATTCAAATTAAAAATGTGTAGAAGACTCTGAGAAATAAAGAAACATCAGGAAGCAAATAAAAATTATTACACAGATTTGATTTAAAAAATGTTTCTTCAAAAAGTTTACTGTAGATAACTGTTTAATAAATGCATTAATTCAGTCATGAAACTAAATAAATTTTAAGAAATTTTGAATTCTCTTGACAGTACAGGATGTAAAATAGATTGAACATTGTGTGATATTTTTTCTTCTAATTTTAGATTTTTTTTTTCAATTCAAAATCAGCTAATTTATTTACTCAAAGTGATGTTAGAAATGAAAATTCACATGTTTTCGAAACCAATATTCAAAAAATAATAACGTTTTTCATTTCGGAAAATATCAATCGTACACGAAAAATATAACAAAAAAACTTACTTTTAAATTTCATTCATGATTTCCAAAATTTCGAAAAAATGTATCACAGAATGCTTAAGGTGAAAAGGGACGCCAGTTCTTAGACAAATTCTGTTCAACTTAAATCAATTTCTAAACTCGACAGTTTGCTTCCTACCGTTATATTTATTGTCTGCAACACACAAAACATGGTTAAATTACACAATTTCCCCTCAAACTACTTTTTAACACTCGAGTAGTGGTTTAAAGATGGCGGTACCTTCCCGTTTCACCTTAGATCATTCACAGCAAAAAATCCGATGGTAAAATCGCATGCAAAAGCATGCACATCACCTTTGTGAGCAAAAGCATGTAATATTGATGTTATTTTTGGAGTGTGCAAAATTTATTTATTTTTCTTTTGTACATCCTTTTTGTGTACATGTTTTCTCATACAATATTACATACTTTTGCTCACAAAGGTGATGTGCATGCTTTTGCATGCTGTGTTATTAAGTTATGCTACTGTCAAACACCAAGGGAATGATGGAAAGAGAGGAATCACAAACCCGTACAAATTATTTCAAGATTGTTCAGGTGTAAACCGAAAACGCGATCAAAAATTAAAGTGGAAGAATAAGGCTTTTAACTGCTTATTTAATTGTCGGTGTACAGGACGCCACATTGTTTAATCATTTTCTGGCGTACATTCAATTTTGCAGTCCAAAACCGGTTATTGAATTGAAAAAATGAAATTCTTTTCTAATTTTATTTTCTTGATTTGTGTGGTGAAAGGTGAAAGGTTTTATTTAGTTTGAAAAATAATCGTTACAAAATAAGTTTCAATATTTTTTTTTCTTAAAATTATTGAGGTTTTGCATTTTTGATTAGCTCAATGATTTAAATCGAAAACGGTTTTGCATAACAAAGTGGAAATTTAAACATAAATATAATAAATTAAAAAATTAAATAGTGATACAATTTGCGAGATCATCCATAAACCAATTTTTGTGGGGAGATAGAGAGGATTGTAAAAAAAGTATCCACGTAGTTTATGGATGGCCCCCTAGCCGAAGAAGCGCCGCCGGAACCAAACTTACCGGTCACCTTATCCCTAATGAGCTTGCAGCTCTCGACGTCGCCGATGCTGGAGAACAGCGACTTGACCTCCTCCTGGGTCATCGTCTGGGGCAGATAGTTGACGATCAGGTTCGTCTTGCTGTCCTCCTGGCCGCCGCTGCCAATCGAGCCGGACCGGCCGTTCTGCTGCACCGTTTCGAGTCCGTTGGCCATCTTTTTTTCTGTTGTGTTGTTTTTGTTTTTTTTTTCTAATTAAGTGTGAAGTTTTTTGTTGGATGGAATTAGCTTGCTGCTTTTGCTATCAGTAGTCAGTAGGTTTAGTACTAGGACTAGTAGTTTATTCTTTTTTTTTCGCTAACGATTAAATCACTATCAACTGGTTTTATTTTTTGTTTTTTTTTCTTATTCGACTGTTGTGCTATGCACGGTGTCTTTGCTCTGTCTCTAGCTAGTTTTGTTCTTCCGAACTGGTGTGGTGTCTCGCAGGGGGATTTGCTTGCGCTATAAATTCTCTTGGAAAACGCACACTCTGGAGTGCTCTGCTAGTTGCGGGGGCGCTGAGGTGATTTCACAAAATTTCACTCCTGGTTTCCGAGGGGGGAGGCGGCGGCGCAGGTTGTCGTCTTTGTCTCGTGTTGATTGTCGTAGATCTGACTCTTGAGTTTTGCTCGACTTTGCTTTGCAGGTCACACGAATGGCGTGCTCAAATGGCTTTGAGTTGGGGGGTAAAATTTTGCGCTTTTTTTTTTAATTCGTTTTTCAAAAATCTCTTTGATGGTGGGGTTGGTTGGGTGTTTTTTTTTTTGGTAACGCGAAGAGAGATCGGCCAGCGGCAGGACCTGGGAGAAGTTCTGGTGACTGTCGTGTTTGCTCGCAACTCGCTGGAATGCGTCCTCGACTCTTGTGGGTTTCCTTCTTTACTGTTGTTGTTGTCACTTTTGTTTTTCGCTAATTTATTTGCTAAGTTTGGTTGTTTTTTTTTCTTTATATTGTAAATAGGAAGCAATTGATCCTTTTCTTATCTCGGTTGTTTTTTCGCTATAAATATTGTATATTGTTTTCTTGAATTTTCTTATTTCTCTTGTATATATCTCGCGTTGTTTGCCAAGGAAAGAGATCCAAATCCGAATATCTGTATAAAGAAAGAAAGGGATAAAATTTTGGTTAGTTTGCTTGTGATTAAATTCAAATTTGAATAAATTAGGTTGAGTTTTGATGAACACATTTATTGCTATTTTCTGCAGCCTAGGCTGATGCAAATATTTTTTTAAAGTTTGGAAACAAAGTTAAGGGGCCAAAATAACCAAAACCAAAATAAAAAGGGGCCAAACAATAAAAACGGGTTGTAAGATGCTGTAAACACATGAACTGTTTTTTTTACAACCATTAGTTTTCATATAAACTTTGAATTTTGCTTGAAACTTTTGTTTAAATAACGACTATGAAACAACTTCACTGGTGGGTTCCGTTTAAATGTTAAAACTTTGGCATATTGTTTAACCTTTTGTATATTTATAATTATTTTGAAAAAGAAGAAGAAAATAAAAGAACTATAGAAGAAAAAAATTGCAAAATATGTAAAATCAAAAAAGAAACCAAAATCTGAAAAACACAGGAAAGTAATAGAAATAAAAAAGAAAAATCAAAGACAAAAAAGAAGCAATACAAAATTTAATTAAATACAAAAAGCTAAATAAAAGAAGAAAAATAGAATGAAAACAAAAGCAAAGCCAAAAGAACAATAAAAGCAAAGGAAACTTTCGAAAGTTCGTAACAAAAAAGTAACACAAAATGCTTTGAAATTCATTATAGTTATTTTAATATATAAACATGTTTTTTAAATACGTTTGCAGTTTGTACCGATATGTGGATTAAAAGTTCAAATTTGTAAAATAAATTCAAAATTTGTTAATTTAAATCAAAATTAATTAATTTAAGGTGTAACGAAATCTTCATAAATGTTCTGAATAGTTTACAATGGATTCTATATGTTTTTCAATGAATGTTTCTAATTTAGTTAGAAGTAATTTCCCCTCTCATGTTTTGGGAAAATTTTGAAGAGAACTTAAAATAAATTTAATACCCAATGGCATAAACAAGAAATAAGGAATATTAAGAAAATAAAAAAAATCTTAAATATGCATAATTATTGTTTAAGCCAAATCATACTAAAATAAATTTGAAATTAAAGAAAATTTTAGAAAATTTAAAAAATGGAAAATTAGACAAAAATTAAATAAAAATTAAAGAAATTATAGGAAATTAATGAAAATAAAAAGAATTGTTGAAAATTAAAGAAACATAAAAGTAAATGAGAGAAGGAGAATTTAAGAAACATTCAAGAAAGCCCACAGAAAATAAAAAAAAAGTGATAGAGAATTGAAAAAAAAATTATAGAAAAGATAAAGAAAAATTAAAGAATAATCAAATTAGCAAAAAATAAAGAAAAGTTATAGAAAAAGTTATAGAAAATTTTATCGAAACATTTTAAACCGATCTTAAAGAGAAAAGAAGATAAAATAAGTGAATAAATCAACAAAAAAAAAAAAAAAACAAAAAATAATATAAATAAAAGCAAAAAAATACAAATTAGAGAAAAATTATAGTTTTTTTTTAAATAAAGAAAAATAAAAGAAGAATTAATGAAATTTTTTAAGAGAAATTAAAGAAAAATTAAAGAAAAAATAAAGCAAAATTAAAGAAAACTTTATAGAAACTTTTAAGACCAATCCTAAAGAGAATAGAAGACATAAAAAGTGAATAAACCAACAAAAAAAAAAATCAAAAAATAATATAAATAAAAACAAAAAAAAATATATAGAAAAATTAAAGATTTTTTTTTAATAAAGAAAAATTGAAAAAGAATTAATGGATATTTTAAAGAGAAATTAAAGAAAAAATTAAAAAAAATTAAAGAAAAATTAATGAAAAATTAAAGAAAACTTAAAGAAAAATTAAAGAAAAATAAAAGAAAAAATTAAATAAAATTAAAGAAAA
This sequence comes from Culex quinquefasciatus, assembly GCF_015732765.1. NCBI lineage: Eukaryota > Metazoa > Arthropoda > Insecta > Diptera > Culicidae > Culex > Culex quinquefasciatus. The sequence goes on from NC_051861.1 coordinate 120,828,965, forward strand.
TTAAAAAATCGATCGTCCATGTTTTTTTGCAGATTTTTCGAATGAATATTTCGAATGAATATTTTTTAATGATTTGGGAACGAAGCTGGATTTGGCGTCGGAGCCAAAAGCAAACCCTATACCTTTCTTTAGTAAGAAAGGCAAAAATTAAAGAAAATTGAAGAAAATTAAAAAAAAATAAAGAAAATTAAAGAAAATTAAAGAAAATTAAAGAAAATTAAAGAAAATTAAAGAAAATTAAAGAAAATTAAAGAAAATTAAAGAAAATTAAAGAAAATTAAAGAAAATTAAAGAAAATTAAAGAAAATTAAAGAAAATTAAAGAAAATTAAAGAAAATTAAAGAAAATTAAAGAAAATTAAAGAAAATTAAAGAAAATTAAAGAAAATTAAAGAAAATTAAAGAAAATTAAAGAAAATCAAAGAAAATTAAAAAAAATTAAAGAAAATTAAAGAAAATTAAAGAAAAGTTAAAGAAAAATCAAAGAAAATTTGAAGAAAATTGGAAGAAAAATTGAAGAAAAATTAAAGAAAAATTAAACAAAAATTTTAAAAAAGAGAAATTAAAGAAAAATAAAGCAAAAATTAAAGAAAAATTAAAGAAAGCATAAGGAAAAATTCAAGAAAAATAAAGGAAAAATGGAAGATTTTTTTAAAAGAATTTAAAGAAAAAAAAATTGTTGTTAAAATGCTTACGCGTCCTTCTAAAATTTTGCTCCAGGAATAAATAAAAAGTTCACGAAATATTGAAGAAAATTGAAAGAAAAAAAAAAATTTTTTGAAGAAAAATATAAGAAAGCTGAAAGAAAAAAAAAGACAAATTAAGCAACATTTAAATTCAACCTTAAGCAAAATCATACAAATATTTTAGTTTTAAAAATAAGAAACTTTTAAATAAACCTACCGATAAATCAAGGATAAAAAACCGAAATATTCATAAAAGATGAGCAGTTCTCTAGGATTTCGGTCATTCGATTTTTTTTGTATTTTTTAATCCGACTGAAACTTTTTTGGTGCCTTCGGTATGCCCAAAGAAGCCATTTTGCATCATTAGTTTGTCCATATAATTTTCCATACAAATTCGGCAGCTGTCCATACAAAAATGATGTATGAAAATTCAAAAATCTGTATCTTTTGAAGGAATTTTTGATCGATTTGGTGTCTTCGGCAAAGTTGTAGGTATGGATACGGACTACACTCGAAAAAATAATACACGGTAAAAAAATTTGGTGATTTTTTATTTAACTTTATCACTAAAACTTGATTTACAAAAAACACTATTTTTAATTTTTTTATTTTTGATATGTTTTAGAAGGCATAAAATGCCAACTTTTCAGAAATTTCAGGTTGTGCAAAAATCACTGACCGAGTTATGAATTTTTAATCAATACTGATTTTTCAAAAATCGAAATTTTGGTCGTTTTTCAACTTTTTTCGATGTAAAATCAAATTTGCAATCAAAAGTACTTTACTGAAATTTTGATAAAGTGCACCGTTTTCAAGTTATAGCCATATTTAAGTGACTTTTTGAAAATAGTCGCAGTTTTCATTTTTAAATTAGTGCACATGTTTGCCCAGTTTTGAAAAAATATTTTTGAAAAGCTGAGAAAATTCTCTATATTTTGCTTATTTGGACTTTGTTGATACGACCTTTAGTTGCTGAGATATTGCAATGCAAAGGTTTAAAAACAGGAAAATTGATGTTTTCTAAGTTTCACCCAAACAACCCACCATTTTCTATCGTCAATATCTCAGCAACTAATGGTCCGATTTTCAATGTTAATATATGAAACATTTGTGAAATTTTCCGATCTCTTCGAAAAAATATTTTTGGAATTTTCAAATCAAGACTAACATTTCACAAAGGCCAAACATTCAATATTACGCCCTTTTAAAATGTTTGTCTTGATTTGAAAATTCCAAAATATTTTTTCGAAAAGATCGGAAAATTTCACAATTGTTTCATATATTAACATTGAAAATCGGACCATTAGTTGCTAAGATATTGACGATAGAAAATGGTGGGTTGTTTGGGTGAAACTTAGAAAACATCAATTTTCCTGTTTTTAAACCTTTGCATTGCAATATCTCAGCAACTAAAGGTCGTATCAACATAGTCCAAATAAGCAAAATATAGAGAATTTTCTCAGCTTTTCAAAAACTATTTTTGCACTGGAAAACGGTGCACTTTATCAAAATTTTAGTGAAGTACTTTTGATTGCAAATTTGATTTTACATCGAAAATGAAGTTGAAAAATTTTACGACCAAAATTTCGATTTTTGAAAAATCAGTATTGATTAAAAATTCATAACTCGGTCAGTGATTTTTGCACAACCTGAAATTTCTGAAAAGTTGGCATTTTATGTCTTCTAAAACATATCAAAAATAAAAAATTAAAAATAGTGTTTTTTGTAAATCAAGTTTTAGTGATAAAAGTTAAATAAAAATCACCAAATTTTTTTACCGTGTATTATTTTTCCAGTGTAGTCCGTATCCATACCTACAACTTTGCCGAAGACACCAAATCGATCAAAAATTCCTTCAAAAGATACAGATTTTTGAATTTTCATACATCATTTTTGTATGGACAGCTGCCGAATTTGTATGGAAAATTATATGGACAAACTAATGATGCAAAATGGCTTCTTTGGGCATACCGAAGGCACCAAAAAAGTTTCAGCCGGATTAAGGTGAAATCGGAGCAAAACGTTTTTGGCTTCTTCTTTTTCTTCTTGTTCTTGATAACAGTCATTGAAATCATTGATCATTTTCAGAAGAGTTGTATTGGTGAGATCATCTCTCACACCAACAGAGTTATCATATCCCTATCTCACGCACACTTGTACACCATTTGTTTTCCTGACCGGTACAAATTTTAACCTCACTTGTTTATGTTCATGCGCACGTAGATAACTCTAAACTTGTTTTATACTGAGCATGCTTGTTTGCATACACAAAACAAACATATTTTTTCTTGGATAGTTTGTTAGTTCAATGTTAACTTACTAACAAACAGGAAGGATTGAAACCAAAAGTATTTTAATTTTTCCAATGCATAATGCATAGATAATAACTAAGACTAACTTAAAGTATTTCCAATTCAACCACCAATTTCGGTGGCGCTACTCGAGCAACTTCCAGAAATGTTAAGAAAACTAAGTTTAAGGTTAGGTTTAAGAAGTTCTTTCAAATATTTTAACGTTCATATATAACTGTGATGTTGTTTTTAACATTATGTTTATTTAATTTGATTTGATTTATTTACATCATCAGAATTTTCAAACAGCGAAATCATTTCAAACATGTCCCGTCCCTATCACGTAATTCGGCCACCATATACACCACACAGCGCAGTGAGGCAATTTCCGCTTTCCAGATCCTTCCTGTTCCAGTATTTAGCAACCTCAATATCATCTGGAATCGACAAACTCCCAACGGACACTCCGAGTGGTTATTAGCATCGTATTTATCGCACTAGACATCGTTTTACTCGCGCCGTTCATTGAGCTGGAATCACAAGAACAATAATTAAGTTTAAAATAACCTGCTAAAACTGTACTAACTCACCGAAACTTTCCGGCAGACCTACGCCAAGTTCTCGAGCAAAACACCTTCATGTCTATTTTTTTTACCCTGTAGATCGTTTCGCTGGGGTTCTCGAGGCCGGCTTTCCCGGGAAGATTTTTCTCGATCTCCTTCCGTCAGCCGTTTCTTACTGTGGTCCCCTCCCCGTGGCCAACGGGTTCAACTCATCCGATGTTCACGCTTCTCGGTTCTTTCCGATTCAACTTTATTTACGATACGTATCGCGGTGGTCGCGCTTGCCCCCGCGTCTGATTTCATTCCGCTGGATCTGGTCAGATTCACGCCAAAACGGTGTCTTTGACCACTTTTCGTCGACGGTCCCTTTAGGCCGCTGCGGCGCTATCACTTCTGCGAAAATGACTGCCACCGCTCGAGCCGAACCTGGGCAACAATCCGACGGAATCGATTTTAAACTAAATTGCCGGAATCACCACACGGCCACAACTACCGGTGGAATCGACTCCAGCCACTCGATCAATTCCATGCTGGACCTTGGGGCCAGCGGGATACGGATGCCGCTGCCGAACCGGAATATTGTGCGCTGGTTCCGAGAATTTCTTTTCCTTTGTTTACTACCAGTTGTACTTGACAGACAGATGGTTTGCTGGGATAGCAGTGATGCTAGTTCTAGGGTGAATGAAATCTAAACAAATAAGTTTGTTTCGATAACTATCCCAAGACTTAGACTTAGCATTCATGCAAACTACTAAAAATGTTATTATATATTCTGAATATACTCTCTATACTTAAAAAGTTATATCTTATCAATTATTGGTTGAATAAAATTTCATTCAATCTTTTATTATTATAAGAACAAGAACATGATGTTGGCAACAGTGGAAACATTTTTTTCCGCTGCAGCGCGCTGTTTATGAGCGTTTGAAAATGGATTATCAGACATAAATCCAAACAAAATACGAGAATACTGGTATGACATTTCCAAAGGTTTGTAAAGAAATAATTTTTTGCACACCATGAAAGCCATGGTGTGTACGAACAAAGGCAAACACAACAACAGTATTTTTTCGGTGGCTCGAAGTGCGTGAAATTAGGCAATTTGCGGAGAAAAGTGTGTTTTTAAAACATTGCGAATAAGTTTTTCGGGAAGTTTTCAACAAAACACTTCTAGTGATCCAGTATGGAGCCCATCCCGTAAGTGCATTTTTTAATATAAATGAGTGAAATGCAGTGGGGAAAACCATGTGAAAAATAAAAATAATGTGCTGAGAATCAGGCTAAGAAGAAGCAGCCAGCGAATGAAAATGTAAGGTGGCCGATAATTTTAGAGTTTTTGGTGATTTTGTGTGATTAAAAGCCAAAAAATGTGTTGTAATCAGTAGTTGACGATCATATCTTGCTGGGGATTAAACTTTCGTGAAGGTAAGTCACATAATATTGATTCAAGAACGATTTCGTTGGATGAGATGTTTTTGCTACAGTCAAGGTTAGGGTTAGACACCAAATCATTGAAGAAAGTTAAGGTCAATCAACGGCAGCCTTTTTCGGCCATTTTCTGATGTACTAAAATTTCACCTTAAAAATACAAAAATTAAAATTGAAGAAAAAAGACCGATTTCGTAGAGAATTGCTCAGATGGAAAAAATTAAGTAAATTAAAAAAAAAAAAATTAAAATTAAAAATGAAAAAAAAAAATGCAGAAAAATTGAAGAAAACTTTAACAATGCATAAAAACTTTAAGGTAAATTAAAGCAATTTAAAAGCAAAATTTAAAGGAACGTGTAAGACAAATAAAAAAACAAAGTTGAAAATAATAGATAGGTTGAAGAAGAAAAAACATAAATTAATTACAAATAAAAATAAATATTGAAATTTCGAAATGTAGGGGAAATCTACCCTTTCCAATCAAACACCTATCTTCGTCATATGGAGAGTTTGATGCTAGATTAAAGCTCCAAAAATACTATTTGGGCTATAAACTTACCAGCAACAGCACCGCCTCGAGTAAGCACGCAAATGTATGCCACTTACTGGCCAAAAAGATCACATTTAATGCACTTTTGATCATAATTTGTATTTTGCGAGACCACTTCTCATCATTTTGTTGGCACACACAGTGACACACACGAGAATCCCTCAAACGCTTAATGAATATCGCCAAAATTAACTTTTCACTTTCGCTTACTTTTTCACGGCGCTTAAGATATGAAATTGCTTCCAACTACCGGCAACATGTTCTTTCGATCATTAGTAAGGCACTCACTTGAAGAATAATCCCGAAAAATGTAATAAATTAGCAAGCGCCATCAAAAAAAAACAAACGCGCCAAGTCGTTTGACGTTTCAATTTTCACTTTGCATTCCACTCGAAGGCTGAAGAAAACCGAGCGAGAGACGAAGGCAAAAAAAGAACAAAGGCTGGCCGTCAACACCACCAGCAGCACAGCCAGCGATGCCAGGAAACTTTCCCTATAAATGCCACTTTTCGTGAGTGTTCGTTTGAACTGTCAGCGCAAATGGCAACACTCGACAGAGTGTTGGAAGAAAAAGAACTAAGCCGATATTAGAAAAATGGGCGTGGCCCAATGCATTCGCCTCGATTAGAATACCCTTGGGAATTTTTTTGTTAAATGCTTGGTAAAGAAATAGAATAACTTTTAGTGAAAGTGAAAATAAACAGAAATGTTCACAAAAACTTGCTCTACTCGTTGGTGTACTTGGTTTTAGTAAAATTCAAGGGAGACTCTAGATTATCCAGCATCATTCATACACGACCGCTTATTAGGATTAAAATGGGTAGATTTCCCCTAATAAATAAAAATAATTAGAAAATATTATTTAAAAATTAAAAAATAAAATAAGAATAAAAAAGATATAAGTGTAAATAAATCAATTTCAAGCGAAATTTGTCAAAGTTACTAAACGATAATTTGAAAAAAATCAGAAAAATATATAAAAAACTAAAGAGAAAAAAGTAAAGAAAAAAAAGTATAGCAAAAATATTCAAAGGAAAGAAAAAGATATATTTATGAAACAACATAAAAATAAAATAAAATCCAAATAACTGAAATTTGAACAAAACAAAATCAAATGAAAAAATTGAAATCATAAATGAAAACAAAACTTAAAATATAAGGAAAAAACCAAGAAAAATATTTTCGACAAAAAACAAATGGAATAAAAATTATAGATGAATAATGGAGCAATATAAAGAGAGTATAAAAGAATGCAAAAATGAAACAAATAGGAAAAAAACAACAATAAATAATAAATAATTGCATAACATAATTTGGCATCTATAAAATTTTCCCATTGCCAAATGGTACATTTCAAAATATTTCAATTTATATAAATAATCACTAGGGTGCCCAGAATACGGGACTTTTTCTCAAAAACTCGCTCCACAAGCTGAACTATTTTAGGACTCTGGGCAAAATATGAGCAAAATCGGTTAACATTTACCCATTGATACTCGGGGGTGAAGTTTCAATGGGAAAAATCGAAAAAATGTATGGAAAACCCAATTTTCTCTGAGATTCTCATTGGAAATTTAATGCTCTACAACTTTGTAGATCATACCAAAGGTGTAAAACTTAATCCTGAAAAGTTATTAGCGATTTAAAAAAGTCCTTTTTGCATGAAAAACATTTTTTTCGCCAAGTTTAGGCTCGGGTATCAATGGGTTAATCTCAACCAATTTCGCTCAAAATTTTCACAGGTGCTTAAAATAACCCAATAAACTGTTTTCCGCTTGTGGAGCAGGGGGTAATTTTTTCTGGGCACCCTAATAATCACTCATCCACCGGACTTGGCTTTTGGAAGAATTTGTGTGACATTTTCTGAATTTGTTTACACTCCGTGACATGGTGATTTTGGCTAGCATTTCACCCAGCGAAATTTTTGGTGACATCGTCACTGATAAAAATCGGATAAAATGTCCTCTCCGTTATTTCTGGGATGTTCTGCCATTTACAGTCTTGTTCTTCTAGAATGGTAGTAGTTCAATTCTTGTGACAAGATTTTTTTTAGCTTATTTGTTTTATAAATGTCACACAAGCTTCCAACAGTGATTATAAGCTTTATAAAACTTTTGTGAAACTAATTAGAACTTTTTACTTGAATGACACAATTTCAGTCAGTTCCCAACAATCGACTAACTACCCTAATGCCAACCGGAAGCCCTCCACAGCCACCAGTGAAAGTTTTTGCGTGTACAGAACATTCGGTCTGAAACGCAGTGCGCAGTCAAATCCATCGAACTGTATCGGAATCGATATCGCCGTTCCCTGACTTCCTGCTGGGGTGGGGGTGGTCGTCGAAACGAAGTCCGGATGATGACGATGATGATTTATGCCCAAAACCAAAACCGAGCACGGTTTTCGAGGGGTGCGTGTGACTTTCCCCTTAACAACCAACTCCGAAATCGATCGATTGCTCTCGCCACTCTATTTTGGGGGTGGTGGGGGACAGGTCCTTGTTCTGGTGGTACACACAGGTGGTTTCGTTCCATTACCCCGTTGGTTAACCTTCCATTTGCCGGGGAGGTCACGTGAATTAATTACACAGCGTAACAAAATATTTTTTTTATTTTTTGGCAGCACGAAAAAAAATGCTCCTCTAGGGATCGGCTTCCCGAACAAAATGCAACCTGGCGCATATTTTTATTGTTATCCTAACTCGAGATATTCAATGCAGAAGTTTTGTATATGAATCACCCCCCGTCGGAAAATATTTTTTATTTTGTTTTCTCTGTAACTTTTGATCAATTAGGTCTTTTTGGACGCTTCCGGTGTCATTCGACGGTAAATTGTTAGAAAAACTCAAGATTTGGTCCCATTGGCCGGTTCCCGTAACCGGTTCCGGAGGAAATCCGGAATATTGGCCAAAACTATGCAAAAACTTCAAAATTTTGAAGTTTTTTGCTCTTAATGCGAAGTGAACGCACTATAGCATGAAACAATCCATACAAACTAAAAAAATGTTGGTCTCAGCATGTTTGAAGGTGTTTAATTGAAAAGGTGGCCATTGAGAACCGGTTCCGGTGAATCCGGATCCGGAAACTCCGGAAAAATTAAGCAATATTTTCACAATTCCAATGTGTCAGACAGATATAAATAAAAGTGTTGTTGAAGCATTCTTTGCTACTTCATATTCATATTACCACAAAAACATGGCCAAGTGGCCAACGGGAACCTGCTCTGAATGTTCCGGATCAGGGAACCTGTGGAAATTATATATTTTTTATTAATGTTATGAAGCAGTTTTTATTAAGACATTTTCAATGTATCTGGAAAAAATCTGAATTGATTCAAAATCAAAATCAGAAATGTGGCCAAGTGGCCAACGGGAACCCGTTCTGAATATTCCGGATCAGGGAACCAGTGGTCACTTGAAATGTGTATTAATTTAAAATAGCATAATTTAATCAGGAAATTTTCTAGTTTTCTACAAAAATCAGAATTATTTAAAATCAGAATCAGAAATATGCCCAGGTAACCAACAGGAACCCGTTTTAAATGTTCTGGATTAGGGAACCAGTGAACATTTGAAGTTTTTATCAAGTTTTCAAAAAACATGTTTAGATTAATGAAATTTAAAAATTCCTGTAAAAATTAGGAACATATTCGATATCAGAATTAGAAATATTGCCAAGTGGCCTACGGGAACTCGTTCTGAATGTTTCGGATCATGTTACCAGAGGAAATTTGAATTTTTAATTAATTTTAAAAATGCATATTTTAATTAATGAAATTTTTAAATCCCTGGAAAATCTGAATGTATTTAGAATAAGAAATAAAAATGATGCCAAGTGGCCGACTGTTCCGGATCAGCGAGCCAGTGGTCACTTGGCATATTTTAATTTAGAAATTTTCTAGATTTCTAGAAAAATCTGAATTTATTTGAAATCAGAATTGAAAATGTTGTCAAGTGGCCAACGAGAATCTGTTCTGACTGATCCGGATCAGGGAACCAGAAATCACATAAAAGTTTATTAATTAAATAAAAACATTTTTTAATTAAGAATATTTCTAGATTTCTAGAAAAATCTAAATTTATTTTAAATCATACTTAAAAATTTTGCCAAGTGGCCAACGTGAACCTGTTCTGACTGGTCACAATTTTTATTAATTTAAAAAATATATATTTATTTTACTGATTTGTTTTAAAGTTTTGGAAAAAATCACAGTTTATTTAAAATCAGATTTAGTAAAATTGCCAAGTGGCCAACGGAAACCCATTCTGAATGTTCCGGTTCAGGGAACCAGTGGTCATTTGAAATGTTTATTAATTAAAAAAAGCATATTTTAATAAGGAAATTTTCTAGTTTTCTAGAAAAATCTGAATTTATTCAAAATCAGAATCAGAAATGTGGCCAGGTGAACCCGCTTTAAATAATCCGGATTAGAGAACCAGTGAACATTTGAAATTTTTATCATGTTTTCAAAAACATATTTTGATTAATGAAATTTTAAAATTCCTGTAAAAGTTAGAATATATTTAAAATTAGAAATCAAAATGTTGCCAAGTGGCCAACTGTTCCGGATCAGGGAACCAGTGTTTACTTGACTTTTTGTTTTGTTTATTTTATAAAGCATATTTCAATTATGAAATTTTCTAGATTTCTTGGAAAATCTAAATTTATTTGAAATCAGAATTGAAAATGTTGTCAAGTGGCCAACGAGAACCTATTCTGACTAGTCACAATTTTTATTATTTTTAAAAAAAATATATTTATTTTACAGATTTTTTTAAAAATTTTGGAAAAATCACAATTTATTTGAAAACAGAATCAGAAATGTTTCCAAGTGGCCAATGAAAACCCATTTTCAATGTTCCGGATCAGGGAACCAGTAGTCACTTGAAATGTTTATTGATTTAAAAAAAAAAGCATAATTTAATTAGGAAATTTTCTAGTTTTCTAGAAATAGCAGAATTTATTCAAAATAAGAATCAGAAATGTGGCCAGGTGACTAACAAAAACCCGTATTAAATGTTCTGGATTAGGAACCAGTCCCAGAACATTTGATTTTTTAATTAATTTTAATAAAGCATATTTAATTTTTATTTAAATTGCTGGAAAATCTGAATTTATTTAAAATTAGAAATATAAATGTTGTCAAGTGGCCATCGAGAACCTGTTCTGACTGGTCACAATTTTTATTAATTTAAAAAAATACTGATTTTTGGAAAAAATCACAATTTATTTGAAATCAGAATCAGAAATGTGGCCAGGTGACCAACAGGAACCCGTTTTAAATCTTCTGGATCAGGGAACCAGTGAACATCTGAAATTACTATCAAGTTTTCAAAAAACATATTTTGATTAATGAAATTTTAAAATTCCTGTTAAATATCAGAACATCTTCGAAATGAGAATTAAAAATGTTGCCAAGTAGCCAACAAGATCCTGTTCTGACTGGTCACAATGTTTATTAATTTATTATAAAGAATTACTTTCAAGTTATTAAGAAAAATATTTTCAAGAATTACGCAAATTTGTTTTTTTTTTTCATTGATTGCAATGAAAATTTCTCATTAATAGATTTTTTTTCTGAAAATGTTTGTATTTTCTTAATACGAACCGTCGAAAAATTTCGATGAAGATTATGTAGAGATTATTTTTTAAATGTATGGTTGAGAATTTCTCAAATAAAATTATTACTACACTTAACTCATTTCTTAATATGTCCGCCTCTGAATATGTAATTTCTTTTGAGTTTTGAGTAATGTTTTTTTCAAAATTTAAACATTTTTGGCGAAAAATAAAAAGATCAGAACATTCAAAAATTAATGCTTCATTATTCAAAATTCAAATTTCATCAATTCGAAACTTTTTTTTATATTTTAATAGTTTTTCTAAACAATTTTTTAAAATTCAGATTATTTCATTCATATTATTAAAATTCAGATTATTTCCAAAATCGTAATTAAAATAATCCAAAATTTCTAAATTCAGAATTTTAAAAATCTCCAAAAAACTTAAAAATCAAAAATTCAAAATTTATAGAAAAAATCAAATTTAAAAAAATCAAAATTAAAAAACAATATTTGAAAACTAAAAATATAAAATTTAAAACAATTTTGCAAACAAAAAAAAACAAAAATCTCAAAATTCGCAAAAAAATTCTTAAATTCTTGAATTCTTAAATTCTTAAATTCTTAAATTCTTAAATTCTTAAATTCTTAAATTCTTAAATTCTTAAATTCTTAAATTCTTAAATTCTTAAATTCTTAAATTCTTAAATTCTAAAATTCTTAAATTCTTAAATTCTTAAATTCTTAAATTCTTAAATTCTTAAATTCTTAAATTCTTAAATTCTTAAATTCTTAAATTCTTAAATTCTTAAATTCTTAAATTCTTAAATTCTTAAATTCTTAAATTCTTAAATTCTTAAATTCTTAAATTCTTAAATTCTTAAATTCTTAAATTCTTAAATTCTTAAATTCTTAAATTCTTAAATTCTTAAATTCTTAAATTCTTAAATTCTTAAATTCTTAAATTCTTAAATTCTTAAATTCTTAAATTCTTAAATTCTTAAATTCTTAAATTCTTAAATTCTTAAATTCTTAAATTCTTAAATTCTTAAATTCTTAAATTCTTAAATTCTTAAATTCTTAAATTCTTAAATTCTTAAATTCTTAAATTCTTAAATTCTTAAATTCTTAAATTCTTAAATTCTTAAATTTTAAATTCTTAAATTCTTAAATTCTTAAATTCTTAAATTCTTAAATTCTTAAATTCTTAAATTCTTAAATTCTTAAATTCTTAAATTCTTAAATTCTTAAATTCTTAAATTCTTAAATTCTTAAATTCTTAAATTCTTAAATTCTTAAATTCTTAAATTCTTAAATTCTTAAATTCTTAAATTCTTAAATTCTTAAATTCTTAAATTCTTAAATTCTTAAATTCTTAAATTCTTAAATTCTTAAATTCTTAAATTCTTAAATTCTTAAATTCTTAAATTCTTAAATTCTTAAATTCTTAAATTCTTAAATTCTTAAATTCTTAAATTCTTAAATTCTTAAATTCTTAAATTCTTAAATTCTTAAATTCTTAAATTCTTAAATTCTTAAATTCTTAAATTCTTAAATTCTTAAATTCTTAAATTCTTAAATTCTTAAATTCTTAAATTCTTAAATTCTTAAATTCTTAAATTCTTAAATTCTTAAATTCTTAAATTCTTAAATTCTTAAATTCTTAAATTCTTAAATTCTTAAATTCTTAAATTCTTAAATTCTTAAATTCTTAAATTCTTAAATTCTTAAATTCTTAAATTCTTAAATTCTTAAATTCTTAAATTTTAAATTCTTAAATTCTTAAATTCTTAAATTCTTAAATTCTTAAATTCTTAAATTCTTAAATTCTTAAATTCTTAAATTTTAAATTCTTAAATTCTTAAATTCTTAAATTCTTAAATTCTTAAATTCTTAAATTCTTAAATTCTTAAATTCTTAAATTCTTAAATTCTTAAATTCTTAAATTCTTAAATTCTTAAATTCTTAAATTTAAATTCTTAAATTCTTAAATTCTTAAATTAAATTCTTAAATTCTTAAATTCTTAAATTCTTAAATTCTTAAATTCTTAAATTCTTAAATTCTTAAATTCTTAAATTCTTAAATTCTTAAATTTTAAATTCTTAAATTCTTAAATTCTTAAATTCTTAAATTCTTAAATTCTTAAATTCTTAAATTCTTAAATTCTTAAATTCTTAAATTCTTAAATTCTTAAATTCTTAAATTCTTAAATTCTTAAATTCTTAAATTCTTAAATTCTTAAATTCTTAAATTCTTAAATTCTTAAATTCTTAAATTCTTAAATTTAAATTCTTAAATTCTTAAATTCTTAAATTCTTAAATTCTTAAATTCTTAAATTCTTAAATTCTTAAATTCTTAAATTCTTAAATTCTTAAATTCTTAAATTCTTAAATTCTTAAATTCTTAAATTCTTAAATTCTTAAATTCTTAAATTCTTAAATTCTTAAATTCTTAAATTCTTAAATTCTTAAATTCTTAAATTCTTAAATTCTTAAATTCTTAAATTCTTAAATTCTTAAATTCTTAAATTCTTAAATTCTTAAATTCTTAAATTCTTAAATTCTTAAATTCTTAAATTCTTAAATTCTTAAATTCTTAAATTCTTAAATTCTTAAATTCTTAAATTCTTAAATTCTTAAATTCTTAAATTCTTAAATTCTTAAATTCTTAAATTCTTAAATTCTTAAATTCTTAAATTCTTAAATTTAAATTCTTAAATTCTTAAATTCTTAAATTTAAATTCTAAATTCTTAAATTCTTAAATTCTTAAATTCTTAAATTCTTAAATTCTTAAATTCTTAAATTCTTAAATTCTTAAATTCTTAAATTCTTAAATTCTTAAATTCTTAAATTCTTAAATTCTTAAATTCTTAAATTCTTAAATTCTTAAATTCTTAAATTCTTAAATTCTTAAATTCTTAAATTCTTAAATTCTTAAATTCTTAAATTCTTAAATTCTTAAATTCTTAAATTCTTAAATTCTTAAATTCTTAAATTCTTAAATTCTTAAATTCTTAAATTCTTAAATTCTTAAATTCTTAAATTCTTAAATTCTTAAATTCTTAAATTCTTAAATTCTTAAATTCTTAAATTCTTAAATTCTTAAATTCTTAAATTTTTAAATTCTTTAATTTTTGGAAGAAAATATTTCAAATATTGGAAATGAAATTTGTTTCGGAATTATTCGAAATTAAGTGTGGAATATGGAAAACAATCTGTATTAAAATTCATAGATTTTGAATTTTTAGAATTTCGAAATCTAAAATTCAATCATATTCAAATTTTAGATTTTGGTTTTTTGAGCTTATATTTTTAAAGTTAAATTTCATTTATTAGATTTTTAAATTTTGTTTATATTGGTTTATAATTTTCTATTTCGTTTATATTCGTCAAAATTATTGTAGTGTCCTCTGATTCGCAAAAAAATTTTTGGTGACACTTTTCTTGACGTCTCTTTAGGTATTTTTAAAAGGATTTTTGCTATCATTCCTTCAAACATAAAACGAGTTTTTTTATCAAATACTTTCTGTATTAGTTTTTGTTTGGAAATAATGTTTCTTGAATGTTTGTCGCGATTTTTTATATGGCGTGAATTTCGCACGGATTGAGGTTTCGGTCAGCGCGGATTTGGCGCGGATTTTCTTTCGACTTTCCCGTAACAACCCTGCATGTCCACTGGTTTCTTGATCCGGAACAGTCAGAACGGATTCCCGTTGGCCACTTGGCAACATCTAATTCTGATTTCAAGTAAATTCTGAATTTTTACAGGAATTTTAAAATTTCATTTATCAAAATATGTTTTTGAAAACATGATAAAAATTTCAAATATTCACTGGTTCCCTAATCCAGAACATTTAATACGGGTTTTGTTAGTCACCTGGCCACATTTCTGATTCTAATTTTGTATTAATTCTGCTATTTCTAGAAAACTAGAAAATTTCCTAATTAAATTATGCTTTTTTTAAATCTATAAACATTTCAAGTGACTACTGGTTCCCTGATCCGGAACATTCAAAATGGGTTTCCATTGGCCACTTGGAAACATTTCTAATTCTGTTTTCAAATAAATTGTGATTTTTCCAAAATTTTTAAAAAATCTGTAAAATAAATATATTTATTTTAAAATAATAAAAATTGTGACTACTGAAATAATAAAAATTGTAACCACTGGTTCCCTGAACCGGAACATTCAGAATGGGTTTCCGTTGGCCACTTGGCAATATTACTAAATCTGATTTTAAATAAACTGTGATTTTTCCAAAACTTTAAAACAAATCAGTAAAATAAATATATATTTTTAAATTAATAAAAATTGTGACCAGTCAGAACAGGTTCACGTTGGCCACTTGGCAAAATTTTTAAGTATGATTTAAAATAAATTTAGATTTTTCTAGAAATCTAGAAATATTCTTAATTAAAAAAATGTTTTTTATTTAATTAATAAACTTTTTATGTGATTTCTGGTTCCCTGATCTGGATCAGTCAGAACAGATTCTCGTTGGCCACTTGACAACATTTTCAATTCTGATTTCAAATAAATTCAGATTTTTCTAGAAATCTAGAAAATTTCTAAATTAAAATATGCCAAGTGACCACTGGCTCGCTGATCCGGAACAGTCGGCCACTTGGCATCATTTTTATTTCTTATTCTAAATACATTCAGATTTTCCAGGGATTTAAAATTTCATTAATTAAAATAAGCATTTTTAAAATTAATTAAAAATTCAAATTTCCTCTGGTAACATGATCCGAAACATTCAGAACGAGTTCCCGTAGGCCACTTGGCAATATTTCTAATTCTGATATCGAATATGTTCCTAATTTTTACAGGAATTTTTAAATTTCATTAATCTAAATATGTTTTTTGAAAACTTGATAAAAACTTCAAATGTTCACTGGTTCCCTAATCCAGAACATTTAAAACGGGTTCCTGTTGGTAACCTGGGCATATTTCTGATTCTGATTTTAATTAATTCTGATTTTTGTAGAAAACTAGAAAATTTCCTAATTAAATTATGCTATTTTAAATTAATACACATTTCAAGTGACCACTGGTTCCCTGATCCGGAATATTCAGAACGGGTTCCCGTTGGCCACTTGGCCACATTTCTGATTTTGATTTTGAATCAATTCAGATTTTTCCAGATACATTGAAAATGTCTTAATAAAAACTGCTTCATAACATTAATAAAAAATATATAATTTCCACAGGTTCCCTGATCCGGAACATTTAGAGCAGGTTCCCGTTGGCCACTTGGCCATGTTTTTGTGGTAATATGAATATGAAGTAGCAAAGAATGCTTCAACAACACTTTTATTTATATCTGTCTGACACATTGGAATTGTGAAAATATTGCTTAATTTTTCCGGAGTTTCCGGATCCGGATTCACCGGAACCGGTTCTCAATGGCCACCTTTTCAATTAAACACCTTCAAACATGCTGGGACCAACATTTTTTAGTTTGTATGGATTGTTTCATGCTATAGTGCGTTCACTTCGCATTAAGAGCAAAAAACTTCAAAATTTTGAAGTTTTTGCACAGTTTTGGCCAATATTCCGGATTTCCTCCGGAACCGGTTACGGAACCGGCCAATGGGACCAAATCTTGAGTTTTTCTAACAATTTACCGTCGAATGACACCGGAAGCGTCCAAAAGACCTAATTGATCAAAAGTTACAGAGAAAACAAAATAAAAAATATTTTCCGACGGGGGGTGATTCATATACAAAACTTCTGCATTGAATATCTCGAGTTAGGATAACAATAAAAATATGCGCCAGGTTGCATTTTGTTCGGGAAGCCGATCCCTAGAGGAGCATTTTTTTTCGTGCTGCCAAAAAATAAAAAAAATATTTTGTTACGCTGTGTTATAAGCCGGATTGTCGGTTTTCCGAGCGGGTTTTGGGGGTGGAATTTGCTCGAACGGCTGTGACTCCATTTTGGTTTTCCTCGATAAGCAAAATTGAAAGCTAGTGGCATTTATGTTGCACAGTTGCTTCTAATAACTGTTGTCTAACATAAAAAAGGTTAAACAGTGGTTGCAGCAACTGCAGTACAACAAGTTTTTGATTTTTTTGAAAACTCGTTTTTAAGATATTCTTAAAAAATGAAGGACGCAATCCCACGTCAAATCTACCCCTAGAAATCACATGTTCTACCTTTACCCGCCGGGAGCTTTCTTCGTCCCTAACCCCTGTCCCATCCCGTCGAGGTTCATCTGCAACCCTCGCCCCTTGACAAACTCAAAGGAACCAGACACATCTTCCTCACTTCATCACAACAGAGACGTCATCCCCTCTTTCTTGCTGCTGCTCCTAACCCGAAACTTCACTTTCACTCTCGTACAACACAACTCGACGGTCGTCGTCCTGCAGGCAGAGATCCTCTTCGCGTTGCGTTTCCCGGGGAATGTGTGTGCCTGTGTTGCGGAACCAAAGCCAGAAAAGGGGCAGACAACGGCAGTGCATTCAACTCTGCCTCTGGTGGTGCACACAGAATAGCCAGCCAGTCAGCCCAGCCAGCCAGCTATCGATTTTTGGCCCCTTTTGTCTGCTGGGGCGTCGTCGTCGAGAGCAGTTCCAGGCTCGGAGTTCTGATGCTATACCAGGAGGGGTTGTTCTTCAGGAAGTAGGTTGTAATTAGACTGGCGATTGCGGCTTTGTAGCTTTTGATAACCCTGCGTCGTTTGAAGTTATTGGATTTGGATTATAATAAGCCCCTGATTAGCCTTATTAATCTCTAATAATGCTAAACATAATTCTAACAGTGAATAGAGCTTGTTTTTAATTACCGTAAACTGGGGTAACTTTGATAGCCCGGGGTGACTTTGATAGGTTTTTCAAATGCCCGTCAAATAAATATTTAAACATTTTTGAGAATTTTGAGTATGTAAGCATTAAGGGAAAGCTTATTATCGAACATATATGCAAAAATGTGACTGTTACATTGGATGTATCAAAAATAGTGGCCAAATCAAATTTCTATCAAAGTCCGGGCTATCAAAGTCACCCCAGTTTACGGTACTTCCAAAAATCATTACGATTTGATACGACTGTTAGTAATGTTAATAATTATATTGAACAGTATCTTTCCAATAAAAAAAAACTCAAAGTACACACCACTTGGATCAACAGTCGGTTTTGTCCTTATCCTTGATATCACGTAACAAAGAGTACCAAATTCATCATTCTCATGCGATAATTAATTTATCCACGCCATAGATTTTCTTGCTCTCCGTTTCTACGACCATTTTATTTTGCTCCGAACCAAAATCAAGATAAAAACGGTTCCCCCTCCAGGTTCGGACAGGTTTCGATTGCACCTGCCAAGATTGCGATGTTTTATTTCCATTTTCTAATCATTTATTCTGTTTAGGGTGAAGGCACCAACTATTGACCTGCGTCTGTGCAAAAAGTACAATCGTGTTAAAATGGGTACACAAACCAAAGCAGCGTTGCCAGCAGCTTCGAGGTAGTTATTGCTCGAACGATCCGGCACACGCGAACCCACAATCAACACTTTTTTTCGTTTTTGTTTAGGAAAGGGCCATCCATTCCGTCTTTGTTGGCGTGTGAAAGGCACTTTATCAGCCCTCGGGATTTTCCCCTTGGGCGTCGAGAGGAGTAAGGAGTGTTATCTTCCTTGCTTAGAAAAAGTTGTAAAATCACTTGAAAACATTTCTTTTTTTAAACCAAGAAAATTCAAGAAATCGGGATTTTTTTTTGAAAGGTCCAATAAACCAAATTTCTAGTTCTTGCTTGTTATGTGTTTTTGAAACCGCCTTGAGTCAGGGGTTCTAAAAAACACCCAAAAAGCAAAAACTGAAAATTTGGTTTATTGGACCTTTTAAAAAAATACTCCAGAAATGTTTCACATTTCAAGAGAGGTATTTAAAAGTTTATCCGAATAAAAAAATTAGAATCTGACAGCACTGTCTTATGTGTTGTGCACTTAATTGGATTTTTTCTGACGTTTCTAGGTAAGATGTTTTGAATTTGATTTATTGAATGTTATCCACCATTACCAACTTTCTGTGCAAAGTTAACAATTTATAAACCTTCCCGATAAATCACGTAGTTTGACAATCTGGCAACACTGTTAGTATATGTTAGTATGCCTGGAGGAAACTCCTTTGAACTTTTGAAGGGGAATTTGAGCAATGCAATTGTGGTGTCGAGAATAAAATTGGATTCCTAGGAGAAGGATCTTGTTTAATGCCAATTTTGCTCTTTATTTATAAAAGAGAAGAAGACATTCGAATAATATTTGCAACGGCCTAAGCCATTTTACATGATATTTTTGGAAAATTTTTCAGATAACTTGGAATCTTCGGTTGATTTGGAGCTTACACGGAGAAAAATTCGTTCCCAAAATTATTAAAAACGTACTATTCGTGGTTCCATTTTTTATGATTTTTTTAAACTTATTTTTCTCCGTGTATGCTGGTACATTTTTTTAAGTGTGATTTGATACTCGTTTCCATCTGTTTTTAAATAGTAACGTTTGGAAAGTATCTTAAATTAAACAAATTTATTCAGAAATTATATTCGAGCTAACATCGAGTTTTTTTTTGTCAAAAATGTTGCTTTAGTCTTAATTTTTAGATACACTCCAATACAGTCGTTGCAATTATTTGTTAATGTTTATGTCCCAAAATCGACATTAAAAATCAGGAAGCAACAAAAATATTTTTTCAGAAAACATCTAAATTTGAATGACTAAAAAAGTGCAATCCAATAAAAACTGTTTAAAATGCCTTTTTCCGCGTTAATAGTAACTTCTGGCATGTTTTAACTATTGTACAAATATTTTGATTATTATTGTAAAATTGCAATGTACAGTACCGTAAAAAGTTATTTTCCGAAAAAAAAATATTTGATCAAAATTAGGTTTTTGTTAAAAACGAATGATTGAAAACAACTCTGGAGTTGGAGCAAATTTAAATTTAAATAGACATCTTTTCGCATTCTATGCCTTCTATGTCTAATTGTATCAAAAGCAAGCAAGCCCTCGAAAATCCGTCTTTAAAGCAATTCAGGGTCCAGTCTTAGAAAAAACGGATTAGCTTACATGATTTCCATCCATGTAGAATAATAAAATATGAACAAAAATCTATATTTTGACAACTGGGGCAAAATCTAAGCTAAAGCGAGAAAAATTTACATGAAAAAAAAAACATTTGGTTTTCGTTAGGGTGACCCCATACTCCTTTCCCTTAGATAAGAAGTCATTTAGGTCGTTGCAAATATTTTTTAAACTTTATCCCTCGAAATTGACTCGAAAAATCAGAGGGCAAATTAATTTTTGTCTAAAATTATCTGAATTTCAATGTAAATTGACGTCAAATACACTCATTTTTCCGTCAAAATATAGAACAAAAATTCGTTTTACAACATTTTTTTTTTATTTTTGTTCTTTGTTTGCAATTTTGAATTTTCTATTTTAGATTTAAGGCCTATTTTGTCTTTTGCCTTATTCGTTGTTTTTCACTATTTCCCAGTCACTTTAAGGTTTTTTTTTAGATTGTTTTTTCACTTTTTTATATAAACTTACACCATTAGCTTTTGAATCACAAAAATGTTTATCAAAACATAATCCCGGAAAAAAACATTAATTAATGCATATCTATGTTGTAGAGGATATAAGTTAGAAACATGGCCAAAGTTAACCTCAGAATTTTTTTTTCAAAACATTGGCAAAAACTAGTAAAATCAAACAAACCATGAACTTCAAAGTAAAAAAAAAATCAAAATCAAACTTCAAGCGAATTGCAAAATTGATATTTTTGCCAGATATTAAAAACTAAGCAATTTTATGAAATTAAGTTGATTTGAATATTGAAATGGAACAAAATCGAAAAAGGAATAAATAGTAGAAAGTGATCAAGTAAGCTTCTGTTAAATATGTCGCAAAATAATTAGTTTAAAAAGTGGAAATCGGCGAATTTCTAAGGTTAGTAAAGAATTTGATAATTTTTTTGTTAAGAAAAGTAATTTTATTGAAATGCATTTTTTTTGCGTACTACTTATTTTATTTTCAAATGAAATCTTAGAAAATAAATAAATATAATTAGAGCTTACACTGCTTTTGTATGAATTGTTCTTATGTTTACATTTTGAAATATTTGTATACAAAAAAAAAGGTTCGAAACTTGAATTTTGCGGTTTTTCTTCCTTTGTTAAGTCCATCGAATTTCGGAGAATTTTGTCAGATTCTTAAAAAAATAATCTTAAAAATTCTGAATAGATGTATTTTTTCAGAAGAAATATTTTTAAATTTTAGTTATTTGTAGCTTTTTAACGAATGATAAATTTATGCAATGATCATCTAAAATAGAGTCAGAAAATATCATGAGATATTTTATAAACCATATGAAAATTTATCTGAAAAATTTTAAGAATTTGATTTATTTCAATTGAATTATTTAAAAACTAAAAATTAAATCAGTAAATGTGAAAAAATATGAAAAATATTAAATTTAAAACTCAAAATTTGACAAAGACTCAGAATTGGTCAATTAAAGGCTATAATTTAATCTCAAAAATAAGCCCCTTTAAGAATTAAAAACCCAACTAATAACAATAGAGTTTAGTCCAAGAAAGCTAAAATTAGTTAAAACAAATTGGACTTGGGATTTTTTGAAAAACAAAAATAGTTTGGATTTTTTTTCTCTAAAATTTCAATTTT
Source organism: Culex quinquefasciatus (assembly GCF_015732765.1). NCBI lineage: Eukaryota > Metazoa > Arthropoda > Insecta > Diptera > Culicidae > Culex > Culex quinquefasciatus. Next base: position 120,850,731 of record NC_051861.1, read on the forward strand.
CATAACACTTGTCTAGGGCCAAAAAACCTCCTGACCAATTAGCCATTTTAAATTTTGGGGTTTTAGCTTTTATTTGGATTTTTTTTATTAAAACAGAGTTAAACAACTAAAAAGCAATATTCAATAAGAGAATAGCATGTCCCACAGTTTAGTGAGGATTCTAAGAATCAAAAATAAATGTTGTTAAAAATTAAACGTTTTAATAAATGGTAAATCTTTAACGAACTCTGCAAAAATTTTAATTTTATTTTAGAAAGCCACGGAAAATTTTTCAGATTGATCAAACTGCATGTCGTAATCTTTGAAAGAATAATAATCGTCATTTCTTTAGATGGTGAATATATAATTTTAAATTATTTATTTCTTTCATTATAATTTATTTTTGCCTAAAAAAGTTAATAATAGATAATTTATATTTGATTTTAATTTTATTATTTTTCAATCCGACTGAAACTTTTTTGGTGCCTTTGGTATGCCCAAAGAAGCCATTTTGCATCATTAGTTTGTCCATATAATTTTCTATATAAATTTGGCAGCTGTCCATACAAAAACAATGTATGAAAATTCAAAAATCTGTATCTTTTGAAGGAATTTTTTGATCGATTTGGTGTCTTCGGCAAAGTTGTAGGTATAGATATTGTCCAAACTGAAAAAAAATTATGGACATCAAATGCCAACTTTTCAGAAATTTCCAGGTTGTGCAAAAAAACTTGGACCGAGTTATGATTTCTTGAATCAATACTGTTTTTTTTTCAAAAAATCGAAATATTGGTCGCAAAAATTTTTCAACTTGAGTTTCGATGTAAAATCGAATTTGCAATCAAAAAGTACTTCAGTGAAATCTTGATAAAGTGCACCGTTTTCAAGTTAAGGCCATTTTAGGTAACTGTTTTGTTTTTTTTACAAGACTTACATTCTAAAAGGGTGTAACATTGAATATTTGGCCCTTTTGAAATGTTAGACTTGATTCAAATTTTTTGAAAATATCCAAATTAACTTCAAAATGTTAATGGAAAAAATAAGTCTAATGAACTGAAAATAAATTTAAATAATTTTTTCTGTGTTTAAAATCATATTTAGCATATTTGAGATCGATCAACAATATTTTATTTATTTTTTGTGAAAATCCGTTGTACAGTAGGGTAGGGTAGTCATCAATGAGACACTTTTGGTTTTCAACTTTCAACGATTTTTCTATTTTTTTCATCAGCATGTCTTAATGAGCTTTGAGTTGCATTATCTTTCTTTTAATGTGTTCTATCATTGACCAAAATATGAGATCGATCCGACATCTACAGCCAGAGTTATTCAACTGTCTCATTGTAGACGCACTTGGCAGGAACACTGAGACAGCTGGGGAACAATGAGACACTCTACGAAAATCAACATTTTTCTAGCAAAACATCATGTTTTTGTATTGTTCCATTGCAGGTGACTTGCCTTGAACATTTTAGAGCAATTTTGCCAACATGAAACTTTTAATAACAAAAGTTACACTAAAAAGTATTTAAATTATTTAAAATCCATATATTAATACCAAATAACTTTGTATTTTTGGTTAAATGAAGTTTAAACTCTATAAATATGCCAAAAATCACTTTCAATTCATGTTTTGAAAGATTTCCATCGATTTTGAAAAGTTTATTGAAGAAAAATCAAAGTGTCTCATTGTTACCCATGGGCTGAAATGAGTGGGGAACAATGAGACAGTCCTGAATTCTGGGTGTATTCTAAATTTTGGCCAAATCTAATGAAAGGAAATTTTAGCCCAACTTAATCCCTATGGAACGTCGAAAGACATTTGAAGAAATATTAGTTTTGGTGTAAATGGCAGCCTACGAGCGAAAGAGTATTTTTTGTCCATGATTTACTTTTACACCCCAGAATCAAACATTTATGAATAACTTTTCAAGGGAGCGTCTATAACCAAAGCCACTAATATGGCAGACGTGTATCCAGTAGACACACCTTTCCCCCAAATATGAGGCTGATTGGTTGAAACTACGACTTGTGAGAGCCATTTTATCATTGTTCCCCGTGTCTCATTGATGACTACTCTACCCTACTGCAAAAAGGTTTTTTTTTCGACAAAAAAATATTTCGTCAATGCTTCGATATTTTGAAAACTCATGATTGCAAAACATCTGGGTGGGTATAAAATGCATTTTAAAACTCTTTTTTTCATTCAAATGTTAAAACTATGGCTTGTAATTTATTTTTTTTGTATTTTTTTTTGTTTTTTTGCTCCCTCCACCTCGCTTGACTTTGGAGTCGAGTCACTTAAACTTCAAAAAATATTTGCAACAGCTTTAACAATATTTTCGCTATTTTTGTTCACTATTTTCCAAGAGAACAAAGTAAATGAGTCATTAGAAATTATGAAACAAATTCACAAGTACTGAACATGTAAAGTTTTGATCAAGTTTTAAATATAATTTGTTTATTTCTAAATTTAATATAAAAATTGCTTAAAACCTAACTCAATGAAATTAACCACTAAATAAGACACCTTTCACCGCGAAAGGGCGTCGCGGCGAGAGAGCGCGCGATAATTTTATCGTAACTCGACGACTTTCGTTATCGATTTTTTTTTTTTGGTTCGAACTCCTGTTTGTTCTCTCGCCGGGTCACGCGCGCACCGCACCTTGTAGAGTGCCGAGTGTGTGTGTGCGTTTTTTTTACGGTCGTAGCGTATGATTTTGTGTGAGTGTGAGGAGGTGACGATGAAAAAAAAAAAGTGAATGAAAATCACACCCGATTGAGAGAGGGGGTGGTGAAAGCGCGCCCTGGGAAAGTGAATAAATTTTGAGATTTTTTTTACTGCTTTTTTAAATGGCGAAATCGCGTTCTTATCGAGCTTGGTTCAATAAGGCGATTCGAAGTTTTATTGTTCGTTCGGTAATAAAGTAGCATTAGATTTGGCATCATTGTCAACTTTTTTACGATTTTCCTTTTTCCTTTTTAGAATAAATTACAGCATCCGCAGAATCGCAAAAAAAATAGAGAGCGAGCGAAACTCTCTCACTCGAGTGTGTGTGTGTGGGAGCAGCATCTTTGCACTTGCTCTCATTCTAGAAAATGTCATCCCGTCTCCGTAACGTGGTGTTAGTATCAGGTAGTACTACAACACTAGTCGCGCGTCGCTACTATCACTACTGCACGTAGTAGCCTTCCAAGTGGGTGCGCACCGGGGAGTGGCTGAAAATAGGTCACTTTGGGCCCCTCGGAATCTGCGCTGGGCCCCAGAATCGGCGGCGGCGGCGGCAATAAAAGAGGAGAGTTTAATGACATGACAGTGCAGAATAGGGCGAAAACACCAACACACACCCACACACAGAAAGATACTGCCAAGATAACACACATAGACTGACGAGAACGTGAGGGTTCTTCTTCTTCTCCTCTGGTTGCCGGAAGTAAGTCGAAGGAAAAACGGACGATAAATGCATTATTTGAGGCAATTTGCCGTGCCGGCGCAGCCGGAAAATGGGGCGTTTCCCCTTAAGACGAGGACAGGATTTGTCTTGGGCGCGTTGGGTGTTACGTGATTTGAGGAGTGATTGCTTTTGAAAGTAGTTTTTTGAAGAGTGGTTGTTGGATATCTTTTCAAATTTTATAGTTTGTTGATGGAATTGAAAATCTGGCAGCTCTGATATGAGATATCGAAACATGAGTGATGTTGATGGAAAATTTAACAGTTGGTTTAAGCACATTTAAAATTAAAGTCTTATGAAATTATTCAAGTTGAAAGGTATTTGAGATACTTTTGCAATGTGTTATGAGGAGAGGAAATCTGGGAACACTGGAAGAAATAGAGTCCTAAAGCCCTAGGGTAATTTTTATGCACAACGGTAAAAACGTACACGATTAAAAACCATTTCTGATCACTTTTTTTTTATTTTAATGCAAAAAAAAAAAATGATAAGACAATTTTTTTTCGATGGATAAACTATGGTCGCCTTGGAACGAGCTGTCAAGTAGACCTTTTTTGTCATGGAGGGCCGCGAAGTATTTTTTTAAATTGATTTAAAAATCCATTTTAAATCCTTTGGCGGTCGTACAAAGGGTCATTGTACTCAGAAAAATATGCTTTATCGTTGTGTACAGTAATTTTACAAATTTAAGCCTAATTTAGGAACCGATTGCCAAATTTTAAATGTTTTATTTAGGAACATACATTTTATCTGGCAACACTGGCATGATTTAAAGAAAATAAGATGTTTGTGGTGGTTTTGGTAGACTTTTAATATATAATTGCCTTGTTAAAAATGCAACTAATATTTTCCGACACATTAGTCGTCATTTTGCATTAAATCTTATCAGATAAAGAAAACGAAATTTTCAATGATTTTTATAGAATTCTGTATGTTTGTTGTTCTGAGTTATCAATATAATATTATAAATATCGAATTGTAAAAAAGTTAATAAATTTGAGGAATTAATGCATTAAAATAATCAAAGCATTGTTTTTTTTTTAAATTTGGGAAATACAACGATTGGATTGGTTTTATTTATTTTTATAGTTTAAATAAAACAACTTCTGGAAAGATCTCAGAATTATTATTCTGATGCAATTATAATGTTAAGCTTAACTTTTTTTTTTAAATTAATTTGCGATTTGCGAATTCACATTTTTTCATAGATTTAGTTTCTTTTTAAATAAAATGTATTAAATATAATCAAAATCTTTACAAAATATTGTAAGTAATTTCAATATTTTTACAAACAATTGCAAAATTATTAAAAAAAACGAGTATTTTACTCCAAAAACTGTAATTTAGTGAAAATTCATGCAAAATTCGTGTCATTTTATGGCCAAACTGCAAATTGTGATATTAAAAAAAGTTTTGTGTGTGATAATTTTGTTAATACTACAGTCATGCCTCGGTTTAGCACCGCATATGGGGGATGAAAAACCGGGGCGTGCATAACTGAGGTATAGAGCTTATGGGATTTTGGCTATAATCTTATGAAAAATCATCCAAGCTTTTAAAAAATTATAGTGTTTTAGAATCGGGATGATGTCAGCTATCCATTGCAATTATAATTGCATAAATAATTTCACAAAAATACGTATTTTCAATGTACATTAAATATGCTTTTTTTTCTCAAAAAAAAAATCTCAAGATCATTGTTTTTTTCAAATGATTGGGATTTTTAAATAAATTTTTGAACAAATAACTTTTTTTTTGAATACACTAAAATTTTCACAAAACTACTTATTTTCGAAAAAATACATTTATTTTTATTTTTTACAGTATGGGTATCAGATGATCGAGATTTTTTCATACATTTCTAAAATAAGAACACAAATTTTTGAAAATACTCAAAATTTTCACAAAACTACGTATTTAAAAAACACTAAATTTGAGTTTTTTACAATATGGGTATCAAATGATCAAGATTTTTCCATACATTTCGATAGTTACAACACATTTTTTTGAAAATACTCTTTATTTACCTTAGGGACCATCCATAAACCACGTGGACACTTTAGGGGGTATGGCAATTGTCCACGCTCCATATAAAAAGTTTTTTTGTATGGATAATTGTCCACGAGGGGGTTGAGATTCCCGAAAAAGTGTCCACGTGGTTTGTGGATGGTCCCTTATGTGTAAAACTGATATTTTGATTATTTTGTTCAAAAATACGTATTTTTGTGAAATTTTTTAGAATTTTCAAAAGTTTGTGTTATAACTTTCAAGGTTTATGAAAAAATCCCGATCATTTGATGTATTGTAAAATACTGAAATTTTGAGTATTTTTATCGAAAATACATAGTTATATGAAACATTGGACTATTTTCAAAAATTGTTGATATTATTTTCGAAGTGTATGAAAAAATACCGATCATTTGATGCCCATGTTGTAAAAACTGAAATTTTGAGTTCTTTTCTTTTCAAAAATACGTAGTTTTGTGAAAATTTTAATTTAAAAAAAAATTGTATAACAGCTTGCAAAATAAAAAATGGTATTTTGTAAAAATTTAAATACATTCAAAAATAAATAATTTACACATTTTACCATAAAACGGGGTGACTTTGATAGCCGGGGTGACTTTGATAGGTTTGCGATTTTTCCGCAAAATGTAGAGTACAATTAAAATACGTAAGGAATTGTTTAGAAACACACTGTACCACAAGAAAAAAAATCATAAAATTTTGACAAGTTTAAAAAGTTAGTTAACCATAGTTAAGAAAATGTTGATGAAAGTCATTATTTTAAACTTCTCAAAGTGTCATGATTTTCTCAATGAAAATGATTTTTAGTCGGAAAACGGAATGCATTTTCGGATTCTTTGGACAATTTTCCACTAGGAGAAGGTTAAAAAAGTTTTTAAATAAAAATAATATGTGCTTTTGAAACACAATTCAAAAAAACCTCCAAATTTATAGGCAATTTCAGTTGAACAAATGTCATGTAAAATGTGAAAACTTGTGATTCGTGCTTCGAATTCAGTATAAAATGCGATTTAAATCGATAATTTTATAAACAAAACTAGTTTTAAACAAATTTCAGGCAAAATTCCAATTTAACAATTTTATCTAAAATTTATATGTATTTTGCTAAAAAGCTTATACACTCAGTTAAATAAATATAAACATTGATTTTTTTCTTAAAAACCATATCAGCTACCTTAGTGATGGTACATTTAGCGTACAAATAAAGTTTGAACATCTTAAATTAGGTTAAACAAAAAAAAAAAAAAATGACTATCAAAGTCACCCCGAAATTGAAGCTAAGAATTTTTAACGTAACTATTTTTTCTAAACATTATTGAAAAAACTTTTTTCCGAAATAGTGCATGGACTTTGTGTGGCCTACCCCAGTACATATTTAAAAAAATAATAATCTTGAGTAAGACCTTACCTGTTGGAAAACATTCTAAAAACAAATTGAAATCCTATCAAAGTCACCCCGGTTTACGGTACTTCAATGTTACCATAAATCTGATTAATAGTTTTAATTTGTGTACTCCTATGTGATTACTTGAACAAAAAATCGTGCTTTTAATATTGCAAATTATATAATTTCGTAAAAAACAGTTTCCATGAAGTTTAAAAATTAATAAATAACAATATTTAAAAAAATAAATAAAAAAACACAGTATTTTGTTTAAAAATATTATTTAACACTTAAAAGGGCGAAAGTTTATGTTCCCCCTCCCCCTTCAATTATAATTTGAAACATCAAGGGACATAACAATATTTTTTTTCATTTTAAAATTTTATCGAAATTAAATGGATAACTATCTTTTCGACTAAAAGTAATTTATAAATTATTTTCCTATAATATTGAGCATCATAGAAACTTTTTTTTTTTATTTTCGTAAAATTTCGATGTACAGAAAAGTAATGTTTTTTTTCGTCAAAACTTAAATTTTTGAAAACTAATGATTGTCAAACACTTTTCTGAATTATAATGCATTTTACATTATTTCTTAATTGAAATGTTGAAACCATGAGTTATTTATGATTTAACAAAGATAACTTAAACTTTGACAATTATTAGCAACGACCTTAAAATTTCGCTTGGTTTGATATCAATTTGAAATTGGAATATTAATATTAAAAAATCGATTTAATTTGAAAACTTTTACTTTTTCTCATTCTTTTCTACCTTTAAATGTATAAATATAAAAATAAGAATTTTAAGCCCAAATACGTTATCATTTTATGCCTCACAAATTTTATTAAAACTAACACCGTTTTTCAAAGAACAAGTTAATTAAAACATTGATGTTAATTGATGGTTAAATTCTCTAAGGTCAATTTTGTTTTTCGATAATTTTTATTTTTCCCGTGTTCAGGAGGTCATTTTGAGCAAATGGTGAGGTGAGAAACACAGTTCACAGTTTAGAGTTCTTTTTTTCCAAGACTTTTTTAAGATGAAAAATTGGTATTATTTTTACGATTTGTTTGATTATTTTTGATCTTTCCGAATAAATTTATTATATAGTTTTTGAATTTGAAGATTAGAAATTAATTAAAAAATACCGAATTTAATTATCAATTTCAATTCAATTCTCCTTTTATAATTCTTGGCTTCATTTGCCTGTCATACATTTACATCCAAGCTCGAGAAATCTCATCCCCCTCAACCCACTCAAAATCAAAACCGGTCTTTGTATCAATTTAGACGCACGATCCCAGCCCATTTGCTACCAAATATCAAATTTCATCCTCCTTTGATTGATACACTTCAACCATTACACACAAACACACACAAAAAAATCATGAATGAGAAGTCGTTCTCCTGCGAAATGCAAAAAAGATCCCCGGGGAAAATTCCACCCACCTTTCCTCGTCCCTTCTTGCAACCCACAACAATTGCACCCACACACACACACACACGCGATATCTGAGAGATCTGATTTTCCCTTCATTCCACCCACCCCTCCCAAAGTTGCGCCAGTATGTGTGAAATCTGACAGCGCAAGCCTGTCACACACTCGCACACGCTTCGCAAGGTGCAAAACGCACATTAGCAACCATTTTAGTAGTAGGCTGTGCGCCTACGAGGTAGACTACCCGCGCGTCACTCACAGCCTGCCCCTGATTGACAGCTGACAGCTCTTGCGTGCGCGTTGTGTGCAAAAAAGTATTTCGTTTTCTTCTAAGTTGTTATTTTTTTTCGCACACACGGGTTTTCTGCTTCTTTGACAGGCGCCGCTGAACGGAAAACTTTTTGGGTTTGGGTGGGGTCTGACAGTTTGGCGTGTGCGAGAGGGAGCGAGATTGGGTGGGAGAGAGAGAGAGAGAGAGCGAGAGTTGGGGAGCCTGTGTGAGTGCAAGTGGGCCGAATGTTCTCGACGAGCCCCGGGTAACCGGGATGCGATGCGTTAGTTTTGGTAAAAAGTTGGGATTTTTTGTGTCAATTTACACAAAAATGTGTAAATTAGGCTGTTTAAAAATGTTTTTGAGCAAAAAAAAAAAATGACGTTAAGGCTCGTTTACACCTTTCCATAACAGGATCGGAATCCACCCTTACGGAACGGTGCGAATCGACCTTAAAATTTAACAAAACGTCAAAAAGGGGCGTTTCCGGAGAGGGGGCGCTACTCACCAAAAATGTTTCCTCGTTTGTTTGTCTTATGTTGTTGTTGTTGCTGTTGTCTTCCCTAGTAGCTTATTATATTCATGAAAGTGCATCCAAAAGATTACAAGATGTAAAATTTCCTTATCACCTATGATCCCGTTTTCCTCTTATTCTCTGCGTTGTTCGCCCGTTTTTTTTTGCTTCTCTAAAATTTTCCGAGCTGGCTCCCGAGCCTGCTGCTTCCGGTGTGACAGGGGTGGGGCGCGTTCCCGTTCGAAGAGAGTGTGGAAAATCTTCCGGCCGCGCGATCTTTGCTCTAAGATTTAGTTGGTGTTTTCGCTTAACTTTGCTTAAATTTTATAACTTTTGCTATACTTTTGTTTTGTAATATATTCCTGTCGGCGGTTTTCGATATCGGGAGTTTCTGGGATCCCTTTCGATTTTTCCTATTTTTTTGGTGAAGAAGACGACGAACACGACTCACGTCCGAAGAAGAAGTAGAAGAACTGGTAGAAAGGTGGAGTTGGGGCTCGATTCTTGTACTGCCTTGTACGCCTGGATGTATGCGCGACGCTAGCACGCTCTGGCGGTCGATTCGCAAAACCGGATAAAGTTAGGGGGTAATTATGGGTGGTGGTGATTTAAGAGCCCGGTGACGCGAAGAACTTAGGATCCAGTCAAACCCGACTTTTCCCCGTTTTTTTCTTTGCTCGAAAACTCAAAACTCAACCGAAAATTCACACCTTTGATGGAAAACACTAGGCGCTTCTCCCTTCTTCTTTTTTTCGCACAGGACCCTTACACCCTCGAGAAAATTCTCACTCACTTTTTTTCCGCGACGAAGACGACGCCCCGAACTTGTCTCGCACCACCTCACCAGTCGCCAAGTCGCCAAGTCGCCAAGTCGCCGTAAATCGCGCGCGCGCTCGCTTTCGAAATGCTTCGAAAACGCCGAAAGTTGACTCCCGAAAAACCCGAAACTGGAAAATATTACTATTGCAAAAATTATAACAAAATTAAGATGATGCACGAACAGACGAAAAATCAACTTGTCTAGCGCTGGAAAATATACACTGGATTGACGGCGCTGGAAAATCAGGAACAGGGCTCAGGCCCAGGTTTTCCGCGCGAGAGAGCGAGTCCGGCACGAACTCTGGCCGAACGCTCGCGACACGAAGCGCACCAATACAGCCAGAAACGCTCCGTTTCTTATCACAGCAGCTGGTGTAATCGCAGCAAGCCGCGCGGCAAGGGTGGAAAATCGATTTTTCGTCTCAACACGCACGTACACAAGCAAAGTGCGAGTAGGCGATGATTGCCGAAGGGTTGAAGGGATGATGGGAAAGAAAGTGTGAGAGTGAGAGAGCGAGAAAAAGAGAGAGGGAGAGAGTTATCCTAGTAGGCGAGCGCATGTGCGCGGTGTCTTGCCCGGCAGTTTTGCGTTTGGCAGCTGGGTTGTTGAGTGATAAAAAAGGAGGGTTGGGTGGTTGTGGTGGTGGTGGGGAGTCTTTGTGTGTTTGGGGTTGGGATGGTGTAGTGTGTGGTGTGGAGGGTGGTTCGACTGACGGGATGGGAGTAGGCTGGGTGAAATGAATCGTTTTTCTTTTAAATTTTAAACGCTATATATCTTTTGACCCCAAACATTTAAGAATTTTCTAAAGAAGTTAAGTTATTATTTTGTTGAAATGTGCCCCTTACTAGCCCACGGAATTGTTGGGTGACCTCTGATAGTAAAATATTCGGATTTTTACAGAGCAATTATAAACCAAAAATTACTTTTGTTTGTATTTTGAATGGTTAACTGAACATTAAAAAAAAATGTTATTCATTTCAGAATGTAAAAATCACGAACAATTTTTTTGCGTTAAGCTCAGCAATCGAAAATGAAAAAAAAAAACTTTTTTTCGTGGTACAATTATCCGAAGTAAAATTCTGCCGAGGTATCCTGATAATCGAGTCTGGCCTGTATTTTGAAAAATGGAAATTTCTTGGCAAGATTTTCTAATTATGTGAATTTATTCATTATTTTATTAAATTGTTATGTGTAACAATCCATAGTATTGCTTATGTCGCTGAAAAAAAAAACACGTATTTATTACCTGTGATTCAAAAATACAAATAAAACCGAAAGAGCTAAATGTCTTCTTTCTTGGAATATATGAAAATAAACGTATTAAAGCTTTAAAAAACATTAATTGATTTGCAATAGTCTTCAAATTTGTATAACTTTAAAATAATGGTGAATAAAAAACTTTTTGATTTAAAATTTGTTGTAATCTTTTAAAAAGATGACAAAATCTATGAATTGATGATTTTTTTGTGTTCTCTTTCCTTTTCATCTTCTCAGCAATCGATACATTTTTTTTTGTATTTTTTGAAATGCCTATTTTTTACTGTTTACTGATTGCTGAGATGCAGCTTCTTATGCTTGATTTTTTTTAAATAAGTTTTTCTCGGAGTTATCTAATCAGCTTCAATTTTTCAACTCGCAGTATCTCGGAAACGTTAAGTTAGATCTCATTGTAAAAGTAAAATATTAATAAATATTAATTATTTATTAATTCAAATTAGGAATCGACATGGACCAGTTTGGACGTAATTTTTTTTCAGAGCCGTTAATTTGACGTTTTCTCCGTTTTTTTTTTGTTTCAAGTTATTTCTCACATCATTTGCCGAATTTTTACAAAATTCCACGACAGTTTCGGATTTGTTCTTTGGATGACTTTATTCTGCAGAGAATCTTTATGTGACTGAAGACAAAAGTGAAGCTCTCCGTGAACTTTTTCTTATGGCGGAACGGTGAAGATTCCCTTCCGGCAAAGCCAAACGCTGTTTGCAACCTGCGGAGCCTGACCCTTCACTTAAACAGACCCTAAATGGATTCTATTCGATTTGGTTCGTTGACTGATAACTTTCAAGAATCTAGAGGAGGTGACGATCGTCACGCCGTCAGGCTGTGTCCAATTCCGGTTGCAGGAAAATGAAGATTGAAGCTGCTTATTTAAGATATCAAGATTTTGGTGAGATCTTTCCATAATTTTTTGCTAATTTTTTTACATACATTCCACACCAATATAAATTATATTCTATTGATTAAATGAAATATCCTTCCTACCCCTTCTCCATTTCTCCATTTCCACGAACCCCCCTTTAAATATAATTATTTGCCAAATTTACACTAACACACCCAACCACAACTGATTCGGAGCGTTTGGTACGGTATGTCCACGCATCCTTCCTCCCCTGTAGATTCTGTGAAATGTGATACCTTCACAGAGTCCTCTCTGCGGTAAACACAACGCAGTAGGGCTGGCCGCTTTAATTTTTGAAATTCATTTTCGGGTGTTCTCGGATGTACTGCAATTATTAATATTGACAAGAAAGGTGCTTGGGGCGTAATCTAATCACAAGACTTTCCAGCATGCTTTCATTGGACTGGCTGCGTTTGTGTTAGATTAGATTAGATTAGATTAGCTTAGATAAGATTAGCTTAGATAAGATTAGATTAGATTAGATTAGATTAGATTAGATTAGATTAGATTAGATTAGATTAGATTAGATTAGATTAGATTAGATTAGATTAGATTAGATTAGATTAGATTAGATTAGATTAGATTAGATTAGATTAGATTAGATTAGATTAGATTAGATTAGATTAGATTAGATTAGATTAGATTAGATTAGATTAGATTAGATTAGATTAGATTAGATTAGATTAGATTAGATTAGATTAGATTAGATTAGATTAGATTAGATTAGATTAGATTAGATTAGATTAGATTAGATTAGATTAGATTAGATTAGATTAGATTAGATTAGATTAGATTAGATTAGATTAGATTAGATTAGATTAGATTAGATTAGATTAGATTAGATTAGATTAGATTAGATTAGATTAGATTAGATTAGATTAGATTAGATTAGATTAGATTAGATTAGATTAGATTAGATTAGATTAGATTAGATTAGATTAGATTAGATTAGATTAGATTAGATTAGATTAGATTAGATTAGATTAGATTAGATTAGATTAGATTAGATTAGATTAGATTAGATTAGATTAGACTAATTAAATATTAATACAAATTAATTCAAAATTTTAAAATTTTGCCCAACGTTTTGAAAATTTCCAAAATCAGGTTCAAAGGTATTTTTTCCAGTGTACTTTTGCTGAACGGACTAAAATTGTAAAAACATTGCCATGTGGCAAGAAAAAAATAGTTTTTTTTTCTCGATTGCTAATCTCGTTTGACAATATTTTCAATTTTTCCCAAAAATCTATTTTTTTTGTCTTAAAAAAATTATCTTTGGCAACAGATTTTTCAACATTCTAAATTCTATCGAAATAGATTTTTTTTCCCTAAAACAACAAAAAAAAAAAGATTTTTTTCTGAAAAGTCCCTTCTTTACCTACAACTTTGCCGAAGTCACCAAAGCAATCTGGAAATCCCTTCACAAGATACCGATACAGAGCAAAACTAAAATAAAAAAAAATCAAGTGCTTTATCACATAATTCACCTTATGCTGCTAACACATTTTTTCAAAAATATCATTAAATCTATGAAAATATTTTTTTCAAACTGTTACGTCTTTAACCGATTTGTGGACTCGAAATTCAAAATGAGTATGCAGATTAATAAGACTTTATTATAAAAATAACTAAAAACAATATTCTGAATACTTTACATTCGATTTATAAGTTCTTTCAAAGAAAATTTTGTTTTTTCTCCACTATTTTTTTAAAGAAGATGTGAAATAAAAATTGCAATAGCCTAACCATATTAAAAATGTTTGGTCTCGTCTGAAGATTTTTTTTTTGATAAATTTCTATACAGTATGTAAAAAAAGTATTTACACCCCTTGGGCACTATGCGCATTTTGTGATGAAACATCTAAACAATTTAATGTTGACAGAAACCTAGTACTACGTTTTGTTCAGAAACTCGTGCCGAACATTTGGCTAAGAAAAGCTCATGAAAAGATGATTTCCATAAAAAATATATAACAAATACTATTACAGAAATCAAAAAAAGGTGCAAAAAAAGTTTGTACACCTTTCGAAAAATTAACATAAAAAAATTATTTGTTGACAAATCACCATGAATCCAGTCTCCCAACTCCAAATAGGCATCCTTGACCGATAAAAAAATAATTTGGATTGAATATAAAGTTGACTAACTACTTAATATAAAAGTTTATATAACTCCGGAAATTCTACATATAACTTATCTAAACTTAATTTTGCATACTTTTAATTTAACTGAATGTCAATTTATAATCATAGAATTGCTAAATAAACATTTTAGTGTTGTTATAACACCGTTTGGAGGTCTTTGTATCGCTAGAATAGATTTTTCGTTGGAATTTTGTACCAACCCGGAGTTACGTCGTCGGAAAATCCGCCGGCATCCGAACCGGTCCACAATTCACAGGTCAAGCTATGTTGCATCGGAAAGGGTATAAAATTTCCGATCTTTTGATACCCATACATCTAGGTTTTCTATAAAACCCACGTTTTTGAATACCTAGGCAAAAACGTTGTTATGGTTTCGTTTGAGCAACCTGCCAAAAATGTATGGAATTTCGTAATTTTTTTTCTCGTGGATCAAACTTACTTTTTGCTCAGGTATTTTTTATTTTTAAAACCGCTGTTACTTCAAAAGGTTTGGACTTAGGACAGTGGCCAATATAGAGACTTTTATGTAAAATTGTCTGGAGAATCGATTCCCATACGCGGTTTTTGAAAATTTAGACGTTTAGAGCACTTTTAAGTAACTGATTTTTGTATTTTTTTAGGTGAGTTTCTCGATCCTGCATTTTTCGTGAGTCTTTTTGTATCGTCTTAGGCTATTTTCGCAAAAATTTTGATCGAATGGGCTCACTTTCAAATTTGACTTTTAAACTTAAAAATCCAAAAATCTCATCGAAGTGGCGTGTTTTTATCTTTCAGTGTATTTATTTCGGAAAGTCCGTTAAATTTCCTACAAGTTTGTCACAATTACGAAACACAAAAATATTTAAAACGCTTATGCCCTTCTCAAATGTCATTATCGAGTGAAACTGGCTCCATATAAACAAAAACGGCTTATATAAGCGTAAGATAACGTGTCTACAACGGTTCATTGAAATCGGAGAGGGTCCGGTACAACCGGTTCCCTATTTGGCATGGAATTGCTCTAAAACCTTTTCAAATAAGAATTTTATCAAAATTTAACTTTAGTACTTTTTGGTTGCAAATTTGATTTTACTTTCAAGAAAAGAAATTAGTTTTGTCTTTTTTCAGTTTTCATTCATACTACTTTTTTCAAAACAATATTTTTGCTAATTTTGTAATTTTTCGGTATTTTATGTCCCCAAAAATATAATAAAAGAGTGTTTTTTTTAAGATAAATAAATTTTAATTGACAAGAAGTGATTTTATAAAATCAACAAATTTATTTTTCCGTGTATTATGGGTTTTTTTTTTATCGGTGAAATCATCATCCGAATCTAACCAAATCGATCCATACATTTCTTCAAAAGATACAGATTTTTGAATTTCAGCTGACTAATTTATATGGAAAATGACATTGACAAACTGATGGTGCAAAATGGCTTCTTTCAGGTAAAAAGGTAAATAAAAAAGAAAAAGTTATTTTTACTTTTTTTGTTTGACATGTTTTTTTTCAAAATGTGTATTTTTTATTTATTATTAGTACTATCAGTACTAAGTTAAATTAATACTTGAGAAACGAAGATAATATCAAACTTCGGGAAAAATCATTAATGTGCGAAATAAACTCAAATAAAGGCATCCACTACACATTGACCACCTCGAAATTAATGTCTTGAAAACAACTGAAAAAAAAAACAAAATATTCCATTTTTATTAAGAGACCATCTTGCACTAACATTTCGCCTCCCCTAAATCAATCCCGTCCCGGTCCCGAAAACTATTTGCACCAGATGATTCCAGCTCGGTGGTCAAACGCGACAACGTCACCACCACAACAGAAGTGTCCTGGACGACGACGACGGCGACAACCAACAAATACAACGACACTGGCTTTCAACCCTCCGAATTTGGTGTGGCTCTCCCAAGCAAAGGGCGGAAAAACCACCCTCTTTTGTCGTTTTCCTTTATTGAAGAAAGAGAGAGAGAACTTTGAAGCGTGAGACCAAGTTTCTCTCTCTCACGAAGTTATTCTCTCTCTCACTTTCAGCTTTACTCTTTCCGTTCGGTTCGGGCTTTGTGAGTGTATTGGTTTTGCTGGCGCTATCCCGGCTTAGAATTGCCGGGGTGACCCCGCGCCCTGTCGGGATGGCACGTGTGGCAGAGGGGGTTGTTGGCCGCGAAGGGTGGAAACCTCCTCATCCGCCCGGCCTGTGGCAGGTGAAAGAATGGTTTTGTTGCGAGTTAGAGCGGTTTCGAGGGGGGAGAAATTGGATGAAATTTATGAAAAACAGCGAGATAATAATTGCATCTTGAGTTTTGACGTTTCGGCTTGCTTTGATGGTTGGAATTCTTCAGGGTCTTTTTTATTAATTTTTTTCTTGACAAGACCACCCTAAATTCGCCGGATGGCCCGGGAGCGCGCTATGTGACCGGGTTTTGCTCGCCGGTTTTGTGGTGGCTGGAGCGTAAGCTTGGAGTGAGAACCTTCTTCTTCCTTTTTTTCGCCTTTTCTCGAGCTTTCTCTCGATTTGTACGTGATAATGGTCGGGATTTATTGCTTTCGGACGGGCTCTGACAGGTGAGTAGCAGCGGCAACCCTGTCCCTGTCCATCAGGTGGGGCGGTTGACAATTACCGAACCGACATCTTTGCGTCTCCATTCAACAGAGGGAACGTACATATTCTTAACCGGATTAGGGCCGCACCC
This sequence comes from Culex quinquefasciatus, assembly GCF_015732765.1. Classification (NCBI taxonomy): domain Eukaryota; kingdom Metazoa; phylum Arthropoda; class Insecta; order Diptera; family Culicidae; genus Culex; species Culex quinquefasciatus. The sequence continues at coordinate 120,867,629 of NC_051861.1, forward strand.
TTAACCTTAGAACCAACATCGGGGTTTGATGGTTTGTGTGTGTGTGTGTGAAGGCGAAAGCGTGCGCGGCGCTGTCATAAATGCAAATTTTCGGGGATTTTGATGGCCTGTGGAATCGATGAGGGTTTATTATTTATTGACGTAGATTTGAAATGGATGGATATTGTGTCAAAGGAGAAAAAGATGTTCTTTACAAATTTTGGGTCAGTAGAAAAACTACATCGTAAACAACTCATACTTTAGGGTAATATTTGAAGTTTGATTTATCTGTGGAATGTATCACAAAGCATTGTTTTCAGACGAATCTAGTTTTTTATCATTAACATTCAGGAAAAAAAAAAATAATTTAAATAAATTTTAAAATAAATAAACAGTTTTCATTGCATGTTCAGCTTTATTTAACAAAGGGTAGACAAAAACTTTAAATATTACTGTTATTATCCTACTTTTTTGAAAATTTGGAAGGTGTAAAATTGGAAGGTTTAATATTACCTCTTTTATGATGTAATTTCACCTCAATTTAGACTGAAAAAGTGGCATTACAACAGAAAAGCGATGAATTTACGAATTTTTAGATGATTTTTTTTTTCATTTTTCCTGACGTAAAAGATGTACTCATTCCCAGATGTTATATTACCATGATTTTATTTACTGGTTAGAAAAAAAAACGAAGTTAATTTTCTAGCTGTTGGCCAGTATTACTAGTACCAACCATTAGTGTTTTTCTTTTATCTACAAGGGGTTCCAAGTGTATGAAACAATGGCCGGGGCAGGCCAAACTGGAGTTTGGCTAAATCTTCATAAACACGATTGTTTGTCTTTTTAATACCTAAAATTGAATTCCCGAATAATGTATTTTTAATTTTCAAAATTTGTTGACATGTTTTAGGGAACAAAAAATCCATCTTTTGCACTACAGTTAATGATGTGGCTAAATTTGGTACCGGAGATATGATTTTTTGAAAGTGGGAATGTTAGGAAAAGTATTTAAAATAATTTCATACAAAATTTTTCAAAATTCATTTTTGTGTGCAAAATAATATTTGCAATCGAATATGACTAAAACCATTTTTAATACAGAGCAGATCTCTACGAAATTGTTTTTCTTTATTAATTTTTATTTTTGTAATTTTTAATATGGCTGAAACTTTCTTGGTGCCTTCGGTATGCCCAAAACAGCCATTTTGCATCATTAGTGTCCATATAATTTTTCATACAAATTTGGCAGCTGTCCATACAAAAATGATACACGAAAATTAAAAAAATCTGTATCTTTTGAAGGAATTTTTTGATCGATTTGGTGTCTTCGGCAAAGTTATAGGTATGGATGAGGACTACACTGAAAAAAAAATATACGCGGTATGAAAAATTGGGTGATTTTTAATTTCACTTTATGTCACTAAAACTTGATTTGCAAAATGGACACTATTTTTATTTTTTTTTCATTTTCTGATATGTTTTAGGGGACATAAAATGCCAACTTTTCAGAAATTTCTAGGTTGTGCAAAAAATCATTGACCATGTTATGAATTTTTTAACCAACACTGATTTAAATAAAAAAAAATCGAAATATTTCTGAAAAAAATTTCAACCTCATTTTTCGATGTAAAGTCGAATTCGCAATCAAAAAGTGTTCTAGTAAAATTTTTAAGGTAACTTTGTTAAAAGTAGTCTAAGTTATTTATTTTTCAAAATTAGTGCCCATGTTTGCCAACCTCTGTAAAAAATATTTTTGAAGAGCTTTATTATGCTTTTTTGAACTTTGTTGATACGACCCTTAGTTAATGAGATATTGCCATGCAAAGGTTTAAAAACAGGAAAGTTGATGTTTGTTAAGTCTCACCTAAAGAACCCACCATTTTCTAATGTCGATATGTCAGCAACTAATGGTCACTCTCACCTAAACAACCCACCATTTTCCAATGACGTGAGCAACTAATGGTTCGAATTTCAATATTAAAACATGGAACATTCGTAAAATTTTCCGATCTTTTTGAAAACAATATTTAAAAAAAAAAATAAATCAGGTCTAGCATTATTGAATACTTGGCCCTTTTAAAATGTTATTCTTTGTTTAATTTTTATTTATTTCTGGAAATTTTTGAAAAGTTGGCATTTGATGTCCTCTAAAACATATAAAAAAAATAAAAATAGTGTTTTTTTGGCAAATCAAGTTTTAGTGACAAAAAGTGAAATTAAAAATCACTAAAAAAAATTTTACCGTGTATCATTTTTTTAGTGTAGTCCATATCCATACCTACAACTTTGCCGGAGACACCAAGTTGATCAAAAAATTCCTTCAAAAGATACAGATTTTTGAATTTTTACATATCATTTTTGTACGGACAGCTGCTAAATTTGTATGGAAAATTATATGGACAAACTAATGATGCAAACTGGCTTCATTGGGCAAACCGAAGGCACCAAAAAAGTTTCTGCCGGATTTGAAAATACAAAAAAAATCGAATGACCATAATCTCAGAGAATTGCTCTAAAGTGAAAATAAGAAAATTTTCGGTGTACAGTGCCGCAGAATTTTTCTCGCTTTTTTGTTTTGTCAAATATAAATTTTTTAAACTAATGATTGCAAAACAACTGAACTAGTGTAAAATAAATTGTAATGTTGAGACTATGGCTTGTTATTCAAATTTTTATGTTTTTTGAAGAATATTTGCATCGGCCTGATCAGCCTAATTTTTCAATTCTAAAAGTTTCGGAAACTATTGGTTTAATTATGTGAATAGTTATGTGAATTTTTCTGTTCTTTTTAACAAAAATAATTTGGAATTTGGAAAATCAAAATGTCCAAAATAAGTGTTCTAAGAATGTGCGAACTCCAATCCAATTGAAATTTGAAATTTGAAATTTACATTTTAAATTAAATTACAATGGAGCTACTACTAAAGAAGAAATAAAATAAATCTCTAAATTTTAATTAAATTGCATTCCTTGACATCGAAATTGTGAGCCAACAATCTGAAATTACTTTTTAAAATGGTTTTAGTGTTTTGTGAGGAAATATGAATGATTTTTTTTTGTTTTTTTAAGCTTAAATTTAAAGAATTTTAAAAAATAATTTCAATCATATTTATTTTTTTTTTGTTTAACTGAGTTTCAAGAAGCGTTGTTGAGTTGTTAGAAATTTTGAATTATTATTAAATCTTTCTTCTTCAGTCTTGTGCGTAGTTTTAGTCTGTTAGCTACGATGTTTCAAACTTATGAAATAGCCTTTTTTAATTATTGAAAGTTCGGAATTTATTGTTTTCAAAATTTCATAAATAAGTTTGACTCTGCTTTTATAATGCCACTAGACATTTTTCAAGTTTATGTCAGTAAACGCTTCAGTTTCGTCAAGGTATGATTGATTTGAGCTTCCTGAACACGCGCCATTTGGCAGAATTAAATTTTATGGAATTTCCTGTTAATAAATAAAATTTTAAATTATGTTTGTAAATGGTTTAATTCCATGCATGCGCCCAAATCTACCAATCCTTAATAAAACTGAAGCGTTTACTGACATAAACTTCAAAAATGTCGAATTGAGTAATCGTCACAAATAGTGAATGTTTTGACTATGCCATTTCTGAAACAGCTTTGATATATTATTGTTTGCTGTGAATTCTTTCTTCATGCAGAAAATAAAAATCGAGAAATCTTGAATTTTTATTCATGAAGTCGTGAATAATTGAATTCACATTTTTTTTAATATTATGAATAATGTTCATGAAATCTTGAATTGCTGAAAAGAAAATAATTTTGACAAATAAGAAACATTTAAAAACTGCTTCTTTATTACGTGAATATCTTTCTATTCATGAATACAAGAACATTTGTCGGGAAATCAGTACTAAAATCTTTTTATCATGAAAAAAATGTTGTTATATTTTGCATGCGATCTATTTAGGAATTGTATTCTGGTTAGTTGTTTCATCTTTTTAAGGTAACCATAAAGATTTCCTTTTCCTAACAAAAAGAAATAATCTCAAACTCCGATCAATACTCATTCGCGTTCGTGATTCCTTCACCCTTTCGTTTGTAGGTCACTTCTTCCCTCCTCGCCTTAATAGTTCGCTCTAAGATTAAGCACTTCCCTAGCACCTTTTCCAGCTCCAAAGGTATAGCCAAACCCCTTTTTCTTAACGCGTGCCACCCCCCACCCGGTTTCGCCGTGTTATCTGATTGATCAATATGCGCGAGAGTAAAAAAAAAGAAGGTTATTTTTACGCCGCGCCCCACAGGTCAAATCGATATCGCCACCGTCCTGGAGGTGGAGCTGAGTGGGGGTGTTGCTCCTTCGTAATTGAGGTTTGATTAATTTTTCGGCCAGCTTTCGTTCTCAAATGTCACGTTCAGGAGAAGTTTGGAACGAGATCGCGAGTCCCACTAAAATAACAACCCTTTTTTTGTTGCTCGAAAAAGCCTCAGCCGAACTTCGTACAATTTTAATAACCTTAAAAATTTATTCAATTTCCCGTTTTCGAATCATCTCTCCCCCTTTGGTGTAGGTAGTCTGGAATCGGGAAAATTTCAACCCCTTCAAAAATTCTCCCGGAAAAAAATAGCAAAAATGCATGCACGCACTTTCACCACCCTGCTTTTTGGACGACGCCGAAAACGTGGTCAGACGAGAAGCATCGTCGTACCGGGGATGCTGTCGTATCCGGAATTTGTTATGCGGAGACCGAAGGGTTTGTAAATTTGCATTAGGATGAACCGCTAGGGATGTTCAGCTTGATTTAGGAGAATTTTTCATTTTTGTCACCAGATGGAAGCACTCCAAGTTACGAGAATTGCATCAAACTTTGCATGCAAGTTGAATCAGAAAACGCCGAAAAGTAGGCAACAGTTCATTTCGAGCATCTCTAACATTCCCGAAAAACTCCAGTACAAATCAACATCGAGCCAGAACATGCTGCTGCTCTCCGGTTGCATACTTCACGTCCAAGTCGCGTCCATCATGTGTTGGTCCTCTTTTTTCGGGTCGTGTCCACGTGGTGTGGTGGTGGTGGCGGCGTCGGATGCAAATTAATTTCGATCCGAACCCCTTTTGCTTTTACAGAGGAGGACTGCAGCGCTCGGATTGCATCCAGGTTTGTTGTCTACACGTGACGGACAGACGGACGGGTAGTGAAAGGCCATTATCGTGGTGATTTAGAGTTACTGGTTTTCCCTCTTTTCGGGCCGGGGTTTGAAGGATGCTGGCCATTGTTGCGAAGGGTCCTCCAACCCTATCGCTTGGACATTGTTTATCTGCGAGGCATATTTTAAACTTGAATTTGAAGGGGGAGAAATTTTCGTACCATTTCAAGCTTTAAAATTGAAAATTTAAAGTCTCGCAAATTCTTCTCGTAACAAACAGACAAAATTCTCAAAATCTACAACAAGCTTAAAATTCAGGTTACAAATCCGGAGCCCGAGATCTCGAAGGCTAATAACGGGCGTACCCTGAAGGGTGCCAATCCCACATGCTGGCAGTAAATTATTATTTGCATACATTCAGGGGGTTGATTTTCGATGCAAATGTAAACAGTCACAGTGCTGTTGTGTGTGGGGCCCTTAATTAAATCGGGAAATTCGCGTTCGGCTGTGGGCAAGGGTCAGCCCGACCGAGACCCACCATTTTGTGGTTTCGGACTCAAATCGAATTAGGCCCTTTTTGGGATTAGAACTTGGGGATTGACGTTTCCAGTAGGGACGTCAGCTTTGAGGCAATCAAGAGCAAAGTAGGCGTTTTTAAATTGAAGTGTTCTACTTTAACTTCGATTACGGACTTCAATTTTAAGATATTGCTTTAGTATTCTGTGTAAAACGTCATTATCAAGGTAAGTACGAATTGTTGTGAGTGAAATTACAATCGGTAAGTACTATGTAGAGTAGAATCAGTGAATAGTTTTTATCTGTCATCTGTCAACTGTTACCAGTCAACTGTCATTAGGTTTAAGGGTTAGTTTGCATTTGAACCTTAGGGCAATTTGTGCTTAAACTTCCTATAGACGATTAAGAATTTTTTCTCAGAATTCACCTTTCGCAAATTTTGCTCCCACTCTCCTATTTTCGCAAATCCAAACACACTCAAGGAGCGACCTCCTTCCATAAATCACCTTTTACGAGGTGGTTATTAAGTGAGCCATTACGGGTTCCTGAATTCCCGTGTGTTTCTCGCTCCTTTTCTAAGTACGAAACCTTCATTACACGACGTCAAAAAAGGCTAAAATTTCGTTTCACCTTCAGAAGCATAAATTTTTCACCTCGTAAAGTAATGGTTCCCACGAAGCGTGCTGTTTGGTGATGAATTAGTCATTAAAGGTAATGGGCTTCAAATTTAGTTCAAAGACTTGCCCTCCCCAAAAAGTAGTTCGCCCAAAAAATCGATATCTTTTTCAGACATCGCTCATACGCGTTAACGTATGAGAGTGTGAAAGATTTGACGAAGAGAATGCATACATTCATAGGATTGCATCCCTTCGGGATGAAATTGCTCGTGAGGTTGATTTTTGAATTTTAAATTGTTCGCTTATTACACTTTTTATGACACAAGGATAATTTTGTTAAAAAGACAATTTATGAAAGCAATATTATATAAAAAACAGCCTTATTAAAAACGTCCCGCCCGTGTGGATCAATCGGACCGCGCACTGGACAAACAATCCAGAGGTCGCCGGTTCGAATCCCGCGGTGGGCGCTGTGGTTGGTACTAGCAATGGTGGCCGACAGCTATAAGGTCAACTTCGTTTTTTTACTAAAAGCAAATCTGTACCATTTTCAAACAACGTCAAAATAAATTGATCAAAATCAAAATCAAATTATTCGCTCTACAGCATTGCTTGGCGTTCTCGATTGCGATTTTCTAATTTTTTTCTTATTTTCTAATTTTCTAATTTTCTAGCATTCTCATTTTCTAATTTTCTAATTTTCTAATTTTCTAATTTTCTAATTTTCTAATTTTCTAATTTTCTAATTTTCTAATTTTCTAATTTTCTAATTTTCTAATTTTCTAATTTTCTAATTTTCTAATTTTCTAATTTTCTAATTTTCTAATTTTCTAATTTTCTAATTTTCTAATTTTCTAATTTTCTTATTTTCTAATTTTCTAATTTTCTAATTTTCTAATTTTCTAATTTTCTAATTTTTTAATTTTCTTATTTTCTATTTTTTTAATTTTTTAATTTTTTAATTTTCTAATTTTTTAATCTTCAAATTTTCTAATTTTCTTATTTTCTAATTTTCTAATTTTCTAATTTTGTAATTTTGTTATTTTGTAATTTTGTAATTTTGTAATTTTGTAATTTTGTAATTTTCTAATTTTCTAATTTTCTAATTTTCTAATTTTCTAATTTTCTAATTTTCTAATTTTCTAATTTTCTAATTTTCTAATTTTCTAATTTTCTAATTTTCTAATTTTCTAATTTTCTAATTTTCTAATTTTCTAATTTTCTAATTTTCTAATTTTCTAATTTTCTAATTTTCTAATTTTCTAATTTTCTAATTTTCTAATTTTCTAATTTTCTAATTTTCTAATTTTCTAATTTTCTAATTTTCTAATTTTCTAATTTTCTAATTTTCTAATTTTCTAATTTTCTAATTTTCTAATTTTCTAATTTTCTAATTTTCTAATTTTCTAATTTTCTAATTTTCTAATTTTCTAATTTTCTAATTTTCTAATTTTCTAATTTTCTAATTTTCTAATTTTCTCTAATTTTCTAATTTTCTAATTTTCTAATTTTCTAATTTTCTAATTTTCTAATTTTCTAATTTTCTAATTTTCTAATTTTCTAATTTTCTAATTTTCTAATTTTCTAATTTTCTAATTTTCTAATTTTCTAATTTTCTAATTTTCTAATTTTCTAATTTTCTAATTTCCTAATTTTCTAATTTTCTAATTTTCTAATTTTCTAATTTTCTAATTTTCTAATTTTCTAATTTTCTAATTTTCTAATTTTCTAATTTTGTAATTTTGTAATTTTGTAATTTTGTAATTTTCTAATTTTCTAATTTTCTAATTTTCTAATTTTCTAATTTTCTAATTTTCTAATTTTCCAATTTTCTTATTTTCTAATTTTCTAATTTTCTAATTTTCTTATTTTCTAATTTTCTAATTTTCTAATTTTCTAATTTTCTAATTTTCTAATTTTCTAATTTTCTAATTTTCTAATTTTCTAATTTTCTAATTTTCTAATTTTCTAATTTTCTAATTTTCTAATTTTCTAATTTTCTAATTTTCTAATTTTCTAATTTTCTAATTTTCTAATTTTCTAATTTTCTAATTTTCTAATTTTCTAATTTTCTAATTTTCTAATTTTCTAATTTTCTAATTTTCTAATTTTCTAATTTTCTAATTTTCTAATTTTCTAATTTTCTAATTTTCTAATTTTCTAATTTTCAAATTTTCAAATTTTCAAATTTTCAAATTTTCAAATTTTCTAATTTTCTAATTTTCTAATTTTCTAATTTTCTAATTTTCTAATTTTCTAAATTTCTAAATTTCTAATTTTCTAATTTTCTAATTTTCTTATTTTCTAATTTTCTAATTTTCTAATTTTCTAATTTTCTAATTTTCTAATTTTGTAATTTTCTAATTTTGTAATTTTCTAATTTTGTAATTTTGTAATTTTGTAATTTTGTAATTTTGTAATTTTGTAATTTTGTAATTTTGTAATTTTGTAATTTTGTAATTTTGTAATTTTGTAATTTTGTAATTTTGTAATTTTGTAATTTTGTAATTTTGTAATTTTGTAATTTTGTAATTTTGTAATTTTGTAATTTTGTAATTTTGTAATTTTGTAATTTTGTAATTTTGTAATTTTGTTATTTTGTAATTTTGTAATTTTGTAATTTTGTAATTTTGTAATTTTGTAATTTTGTAATTTTCTAATTTTCTAATTTTTTAATTTTCTAATTTTCTTATTTTCTAATTTTCTTATTTTCTTATTTTCTAATTTTCTAATTTTCTAATTTTCTAATTTTCTTATTTTCTAATTTTCTAATTTTCTAATTTTCTAATTTTCTAATTTTCTAATTTTCTAATTTTCTAATTTCTAATTTTCTAATTTTCTTATTTTCTAATTTTCTAATTTTCTAATTTTCTAATTTTTTAATTTTCTAATTTTCTAATTTTCTAATTTTCTAATTTTTTAATTTTTTAATTTTCTAATTTTCTAATTTTCTAATTTTGTAATTTTCTAATTTTGTAATTTTCTAATTTTCTAATTTTGTAATTTTGTAATTTTCTAATTTTCTAATTTTCTAATTTTCTAATTTGCTAATTTTCTAATTTTAAAATTTTCTAATTTTTTAATTTTCTAATTTTCTAATTTTCTAATTTTCTAATTTTCTTATTTTCTAATTTTCTAATTTTCTAATTTTCCATTTTTCTTATTTTCTAATTTTATAATTTTCTAATTTTCTAATTTTCTAATTTTCTAATTTTCTAATTTTCTAATTTTCTAATTTTTTAATTTTCTAATTTTCTAATTTTCTAAATTTCTAATTTCCTAATTTTCTAATTTTCTAATTTTGTAATTTTGTAATTTTGTTATTTTCTAATTTTCTAATTTTCTAATTTTCTAATTTTCTACTAAATTTCAAAATTTGAAATTCCAAAATAAAAAAAAACAAAAATCCCGTAACTCTAAAAATCCGAAATAACAAAATTCCAATTTTTAAATATTACAATTTTCCAATATTCCAAATTTCAGAAATTTTAAAATCAAAAACTAAAAAAATCCCGAATTGTAAAATTCCAAAATTTTAATATTCCAATATTCCAACATTCCAAAATTTCTCAGTAAAATTGAAAATTCAAAAATTTCAAAGCACTAAAATTCCAAAATTTAAAAAAAATGAAAATTTTAAAATTATTTTTTTTATTTCCCAGATTGATATTTTGGATTTTTAGAATTTTTGGATTATTGAATTATTGAATTTTGGAATTTTAATATTTAGAAATTTTGGAATTTATTTATTTTTAATGTGTGGGTTTTGGAATTATGGAATTTTGAAATTTATTAATTTTGGATTCTTAAAATTTTGTAATTTATGTATTTTGGATTATTTGTATTTTATTTTTTTGATTTTAGAATCTCGAAGTTTTAAGATTTTGGAATTCTGGAATGTTGAAATTTTGGAATTATTGAATTATTGAATTTTGAAATTTGAATATTTTGAAATTTTGGAATTAAGTATTTTTTATTTTAATCTTATGGAATTATGGAATTTTAGAATTTGAAATTTTGTAATTTTGGAATCAAAATTTCAAAATTCCATAATCTCAAAGTTCCAAAATTTTAAAATTTCGAAATAACAAAATATAAATTAAAAAAAAAAATCAAAAATCCAAAATTCTAAATTTCTGACATTCCAAAATTCCAAATTTCCAAAATACCATGATCCAAAATTCAAAAGAAATTAAATATTCAAATTCTAAAATGATTCTAATTTTTTTTAATCGTCAAAAATTTCAATATTCAATAATTTCAAAATTCGAACTCTTTTTATTGATGTAGGAGAAAGAAGATGATTTATAAATAATATAAGTTTACAATCTTATTATTTATTTTAAAATAATTCTTCGAAAAATGCAAGCCATAATTGAAAAAATATTAGCGTTAATTTTACTTCTTTTAAAAGTCATTAAAGCGACCTAAATTCATCTTCTCCAACGTTCGAATAACCGACCACGTGCTCTGATGAACTCCTTACCGCTCAAAACCCGTGCAGCAAAATTTGTTTTGTTTTATTCTTGAGCTTTTACATTGCGCATGTATTGGTGATGTTTTCCGTTTACATTCATCCGAAGCCGGTCGATAAGCGCGTGAATTTAAATTCACTCATGAACACTAGCTTGAAATATTTCACTAAACTCCACACGAAACATTTCACGATCAAGGTTACGTTCAACAGGCAACGTGATCAAAACCGCGCCGGCACTTCAAAGAGGCATTCCGGAACGAGCTTTTGGGCGCTCCGGATGCCGTCCGCCGTACATCCGGTTGGGTTGCGTAGTTTGAGCAGCCTAAGGTTCGGGAAGAAGCACACCAGCCGGCTCAGGGTGGCATCCGTCAGTTCCGCCAGGATGGAAAGCGTTTGGATGCTGGTGGAAACGACATGCGGGACGTGGTCGAGAGTGTACTCGGGGAAGTTGCTGCAGATTAGGGTGACGGTTTTTAGGAGCGGGAGGTAGGACAGGTTCACGATGAATTCCCAGCTGATTGGGTCCTGTGGGAAGGGGGAGGATTGATTAGTACAAGAAACGGTGAAATTTTAGTGCTGGACCTACAATTTGTCGCACCGATAGCTGCTCGAGCAGTTGCAGACCCCAAAACTTGACCTCGGCAATGTAGTACAAATCGCGACAGTTGTGCACCCGGAAGCTGGACAGTGCTGGAAAGGCATGCCGGACAAAGTCGTTGAACTGGTCGCTGCTGTCGAAGGAGGCGGCATGGAGCGATAGCTCCGTCAAGCTGTCCAGCACTTGGTAACACTGGAAGTTGGGAGTTTCCACCGAAGATTCTTCGATGTGGAGATACTTGAGCTGCAGCAGCTGGCAGATGTGGACAAAGTGTTGCGCGGTAACCCGGATCATACCGAGGGATAACTCCCGCAAGTTGGTGCACAGTTGGCTCAATCTGAGCGTAAGTCTTGGCAGGTACGTGACTCTGTAGAACTTGGCCACTTGTAGATGTTCGCAGTGCTCAAGAATGCCGTCCATGTCCGTAATCGGGTCGTACGGGTCATCCGAGCCGTCGTGGCGTCCCAAGTGGCACTCGAATCGCTGGAGAAGAGGGAATTTGGTCTGCCAAACGTTGTGAATTTTGGTTTCACGTTTGAGGCAAATGTTTACCAACAGTATCAGTTGTCTCAATCGGGGACCGTAATGATCGAGTACGGGTGCTGGAACGGCCAGATCTTCGCTGTACACGATCGTTAGGGAGGTGACGTTTGGAGCTAGTTGAGACAGGTTGATGCCGGGCAGGTTTAGGAAGCCTATGTCCACTTTTAGGATCTCCAAGTTGACCAGCGGGCGTAACAAGACTGACTTCTAGGATATCTGCTCAAAGTTGCTGAACTTGACATCCAGCGATCGGATATTTGAACAGAGTTGGACAATTTCTGCCAGATGCTCCAGCTTGACATCACAGCTTAGCGTTAACGAGTTCAAATTTGATGAAAATTTGTTCAAAACTTGTAATGCCAACGCGTGTCGACAGTCGACAAGCTTCAAATGTCGGTAAGCTCGTTTGCTTCTGGACAGCGATCGACGGTACGATTTCTCCATGGAACGATTCCTGTTGAGAATGGTCACGTTCAGCTGGACGCTGCCAGATCCGAAGGCTAGAATGTTCCAGCGGCGGCACACCAGTGAGGCTGATCGGCGATAGTCGACCCTCAGGTAGGAGAAGATTTCCAGTAGAATCTAGAGGGCGAAATTCGAAATTTAGTGATGGTTCAGCTTGGTTAAATCCATCTGTTTACATCATCGGGTAGATTATGTATCGTTGTGCGATGATAAGCATCGTTATCAAACGCGTCCGTAGATTTCTTGACACCACACAGCAGCTGGGCTGCACCTTTCTTCCAATTCATTTGATTTTACCAAAGAGCTACCTATTGATCACTAGTCACTACAAGTTTGTTCCAACAAGACTGATTTACCTCGTTATTTAATAAACCTAAATGACTCAGAATTTACGGCAGCGCCGACGACGTGTTTCGCGTTCAACTGGTATCGAACACACTGCCGGTTTTAAATCACCGCCGAGAGCTGTCAAAAAGCGGATGAACGCGTTGTGTTCACTGCAGATGAATATTTTGTGAGGCATGAATTTGTTGTTGTTTACGTTTCCGTACTTTGATTTCAAATTTGAACAAGGATGTTTAAAATGAAAGAGTTTCAATTAAAACATATTTTTTATTTGATTTTAGTTCCGTGGAAGCTCAAAACAACAGTTCGGAACCAATTTCCGAGTCTCCAAAATGCCCTTCGGAGTACATCTCCCGATTCTTCGCAATTTAAGGGTGGTCAAGTTTGGGAAAAACTCAACCAATCGTCGTAGAATCTCGTCGTTGAGTTCGGCCGTAACCGTTAGCGTTCGAATGCTTCCGGAAACAACTCCGGCTAGCCGCTGATCTGGGCTGTTATCCGCAAACCTGTCACAGAATATCGTAACGGTGCGAAGCACGGGGAAGGTTGACAGATTGGCCAGGTAGTCCCAACTGAGAGGAAGCTGTGGAAACGTAGAATTTGTAGTAATTGACGTAGACGGCACGAGTCTACTTACAATCTGTCGCACCGACAGATGCTCCAGCGCTTCCAGCCTGGAAAAGCTGAGTTCCGCCACCTCGAACAAGTTTTTACAGTTGTGAGCCGAAAGTCTTGCCAGGTTGGGGAAGGTTCGTCCGATAAACTCATTGAACGCGGTCGTGTCATCAATTTCCGTACTTTGAAGCGACAGTTCCACCAAACTCTCCACTTTTCGACAGCTATCCAACCCTGGAGTATGCACGGTGGATTCTTCAATGTGCAGCACCCTAAGGTGCGGCAGCTCGCAGAGCTGAACAAACTGTTCTTCCTGGAGCTTCAGCATTCCGAGCGATAGCTCCCTCAGCGTGGAACAGGTTCGGCTCAGCTGCGAGAAAAGCGGACCTTCTTCGCTAGCCGGCAAAAAGTCCAGATACTGCCAGCGGTTGTACAGCACTCGGTACAGCTTGGCGGATTCCAAGTGCGTCCAGCTTTGGTCCAGGAAGCGTTCCAGCTTTGACGCCGGATCGTACGGCTGGGATGGCTTGTCGATGCGCTCCAAGTAGCACGTAAAATGCGTCAGCAGGGGGAACTTGGCGTGCCAAATTTGGTGGAAATGACTTGCGGGTTCATGGGGGAAGTTGACCTGGAGATCTAGTTCACGTAAGCGAGGGCTGATGAAGTCCAGGATGGGCTGCGGAACTGGGAGATCTTCGCTGAAGAGAAGCGTTAGCGAGGTTAGGTTTGGAACGTGTTGGTGGAGGTTGACTTTGGGGAGGTGCAGGAAGGTTATGTCCACTTTCAGGGTTTGAAGATTGGGCAGCGATGGCAGGATGTTCGATTTCTTGGACGTTCGATCGAAATTGCTGAACTTGATGTCCAGCGTCCTGAGGTTTGAGCAGTGTTGAAAGATTTTGGCTAAATGCCTCAGCTCGAAGTTACAGCTCAGCGTCAGCGAGTTCAAATTTGAGGAAAACTTTGGCAACAATTTTAAAACTAAAGAGCGTTGGCAGTCAGCTAGCTTTAAATTTTTGTAGCGTCGTTTGCTTTTTGAAAGTAGTCGCAGATATGATTTCTCAGAGGAACGATCCCTGTTGAGAACGGTTACGTTGAGTTGAACTTTGTTGGTTCCGAAGGTCACACTGTTCCACCGACGACACACTAAAGATGTTACTTTGTAATAGTCACTACTCAAATAAGAAAAGATTTCCAGTAGTATCTGAAGAAGTTTCAAAATTTTCAGTTGATTTTATTGCAGATACCGTATTAAACTCACATCATCTGGAAGATCCTGCATTGTAATTGGTTGATACACATTATTACTTTTTTCATGAGATGACTTCTTCATGCCATGTAAAACACGGGACACAGTTTCCTTCCAGTTCATTTTGTTGAAAAATAAAACTACGATTTATCACAATTTAATAACTTTGAGTAACTTTCTTAAAATAGGCAGCAAAACATTCACAGGCTGTGAATCACCGCTCGATTGCATGGTGAATCCCCGCTAGGCGAACTGTCAAACCGATGAACTTGTGATGAACTCTCTGCCTGAAGCAACAGGTGGCAGTGAATGCGTTGTTTTGATTCATCGCGGCATCGCGGTTATACTGATAAGAGATGTCGAGTCGTAGTCGATGAATTCAGGTTTTTGGGGGAGTCGGAGTCTTAGTCGTAGTCGTTAAGCTCATTTCTCCACTCACAGCACCAATCCTTCCGCATCTTCAAGTCACGTCGCGGAAGTAGCTCCCCATCGGCAAACAGATGAACCTCGCAGCTTGCCGGAAGCAACTTTTTCGCCGTTCGGAGTCCTTTCGCTGTGCTCTTGAGGCGTCCGCAGAGCTACAGAATTGTCAGCGCGGGAAACAGTCCTGTCAGCAGCTTAAGTCGATTGTCGTCCAGCTGGGTCCAGACGCTGAACCGCTTGATGTGACTCAAGTCAGGCTTGACTTTCAGCTTGTTGATGTTGAACTCCAGAGATCCTACCGATATGCAGGTCAGAATTTAAGCCAAAGTTCTGGAACGGAATTAGTGTCGATGAAAGAGGAAGATTAATCTTAGCTGGTATCTTACCGTGTTTTCCAGGTGAAGTTTGACAGCCGTAGAGGTTCTTCGGAGGTGTACTTTATGTGTAATGTGTCAAACGAGGAGCGAAGTAATCCAGAACGTTCTTAGGCATGTCGTAGGATTCCGAGTCAACGTTGAGCGTCGTGAGATTCGTCACCGAAGCACTGTTCGAGCAAAGTTTCCAAATGTGCCGGAAATCGCGGAGTTCCAACTAGAGCAAACTGTGACGAAACCTGTTGATCACCCCCTCTGCTGCGAGTTCGGCGTTGTCCGAGGTGATCGAGTAGTTGAGGTAGTTTTCAACCATGTCCCGGTTCGAATCTAGTACCAGAACTATGTTCGCCGGACGAACTGCGAGTCGACTCCACCGGCGACAAACCGATGAGGCCGATTTCTGGTCTTTCAAGCTGAGAAAGGACAATACCAGTCCCAATATCTGGAAATGAGTTGAGTTGAGCTGTGAAATGCTCTTTATGTGATTCAAACTTACGTTCTTGGATTGGAAAAACGTCTTCCACTCCATGGCAAAACAAACTGCAACACGTAGCTCTACGCGGATTGATGAATTTCTACATTCGAAAACAAGCATGAATCTTCAGTGTTCACGCAAGTTGACAACAAAAGAAAGCGTGGTTATGTCTCGTTGGCGCGTGCAATCTGTCAAATAGATGAACTTGCGTTCATCGCAAATGAACTTTAACTTTGTTTTTGTTTATTTTTGAAGAAAAACTTGTTTTTATTTTGTCGATGAAAATTAATCATCATCACAGCACCGCCTCTCCACCATCATGGAAAATGGCGTAAAGTATCGCAGAGGGACAATCTCCCCTTCGACAGGTAGTCGTAAATCGCACCCCGGCAGCAACTTCCGGACCGCTTCGCGACCTCCTTCCGTATGTAGTGGTCTTCCACAGAGCTGCAGACTAGCAAGCCGCGGGAACAGTTCGGCTAGCCGCAGCAGGTACTCATCGTTGAACTGGGTCCGCAGGCCGAGCGCTCGAATGTGGTCCAGCCTGGGCCGGGGCTGGAAGCTCAGGACGTCAAATTGAGGTGATCCGAGCTTGACGGAGTGAAGTTTGGGTAGTGTTGCAAAGTCTTCCAGGAGGTGCAGGTCCAGGGCGCCCTGTAGGGTGGAGTTATGTTTAGTTCTTTTTCAACGGATTTCTTGGGTTACTTACGTGCTCCTCTAGGTGCAGCTCTTCAAGCCGTTGCAAGTTTGCAAGCCGTAGCGATCCCGCTGCCGAACTTTTGAAGTAGTTCATCCGTAGACTGACCAACGCCGGAAACGCCATCGCGATGAAGCGGTTGAATCGCTCCACGTTCCAAATGTCCGCCCTTTCAAGTACTAAATCTCGGACGCCACTAGTCGGATACTGGAAGTTCGCCGTTCGAAACGTCAGCTTTGCCTGACACACGTACAACCGCCGCAGCTGCGGCATCTGGCAGAGATGCAGAAAGTGTTCCTGCCCGAGAATCGCCGCCCGGAAGGACAGCTCGCGGAGGTTTACGCACGCCAGGCTGAGGTTCCGGAAGAATCGCGCCTCCTGGGTGAGTCCATCCAGCGAGATGGCACGCAGGCTTGTGCAGCTCTTCAGGAAGTGTTCCAGCTCGTAGCTGTTGGCGTAACCGCCGGCGCTGGACCGTAGGACGTCGCACTTGAAACGGGTTAGCAGCGGGAAGCGATGCTGCCAGATGGGACGGATAAAGTCCAGGTTGTCGTGGGACCAGTCGACTTTTAGGAAGAGCTGTGTTAGACGGGGGGAGAGGAATTGAAGGACGTTTGCCGGGATGTCGTAGTCTACGGGTCGCTTCTGGAACTCCACGCTGAGTGAGGTTAGGTTGGGGGTTAGCGAGGGTAGGTCGACGCCGGGAAGGTGCAGAAACTCGGCGGTGATCTTGAGGTGGCGCAAATTGGGTAAGGGGTGTAACGCTTGGTCGTTTTGGAAGTCGCAGTGGTCGCCGAAACATTTCGCAATGTTTAGACAGTGGAGGTGCGAGCCAAGGTTCCAGATCGAGCGCCAATCACTCAACCTATCTAGTTGCAAAGATAACAGCGCGTGACGAAACCGAGTGACGAGCAATTGTGCCAAGCTCTCCATCTCTGAGTTATTGAAGGCAGCGATGAGGAGATGTTTGTACGACCGGCTCGAGGTCAGCAGGTATTGACGATAAGTTTCGACAGTGTCACGATGGCAATCGACTACCAGAAGAACGTCAGCTGGACGGATTGCCAGTGGGTTCCAGCGGTGACACACTAGTGAGGCGGATTTGCGATACTCCAGGCTGAGTTTGGAGAAGATTTTCTCCAGCATCTGCAAAGTGACGACATCATGTGGGGGTTTGAAACTCATTTGCAAATTTACCTCATCCGGTAGATTTTGGATCGAAACGGCGTCCTCAGTCGGTTCCATATTTCCAGAATACACCTGTTGCGCGTCAAACTACTCGAGAACTACTGGCACTGATTCACTGCTCCAGCAAGAGTTACTACACGACGGATGAATGAATGAATTTGAAATGTTTCATGGCTTTGGTTTGAAACGTTTCTGAGCTGGAAGTTCACTGATAAATTACATTTAAAAAATCGACAGATTTTCAGCTAGAATCCGAATCCGTATCCAGATCTGTTGATTCTGAATCGGACCAAGTCTTGACACTGTAAACCGGTGCCCTATGGCCATATATTTGAAAAGAACACTTTGGAAGTTGCTTTTTGGCAGCTTCGACACCGGCTGCTGTGCAATTAGTGATGCAACCGATTAAAAAGCTGTCCAACGCTGGGAAAACCTTCGTAAGCTGGAGTAACTGATCGTCGTCGATCCGCACGCTAGTACGTAGCTCCACCTTCTGAATTTTATCGATGGTCCCGCTCTCCGCGTGGTCGTTCAAATCTAACATCTTTCCGGTGAACTTAATGTCTCGCAACTTTGGCAGTGCTTTCAAGTCCTGAAGTAGTCTGTCGTCCAAGATGCCCTGAAAAACTGTTGTTCAATCATACGACAGGATTACAGAAACAACTGTTGATCTTACGGTTCCAACCACTTCCAACATCTCCAAATTTGGTAAACCGTTAATGCGTAAATCCCCAACAAAATCCGTCAATCTCAGTGATGTCAGGCCAGGAAAGGTTTCACTCACGAAAGCATTCAAAAAAGCAAAGTCGCTGCCGTCAATCTCATCGATCGTCAGCGATCGCATCGAGTGGCAAGGTCTTTTCGCTCGCAAAGCCGCCGGACTTTTGACAACGAGCGGACACTTGAGGCACAGTTCCTGGAGCCTCGGAAGTCCGCCAAGTGCGTTCATCCAGTTCCGTTCGTATACGCTTTCCACATCTAACGTTTCCAGACTGTCGCGGAATTTGGAAATCAGCTTCGAAGTGTAGCGAATCTCACTAACTATGTTGTGCACCTCCAGATGTCTGTACGGACGATCACTGGCGAGGAACGTCTCGTAGACCGATCGGTCCCAACAGCCGGCGATCTTCAGCAGAACCTTTCTCAAGGGGATCGCAGTGCCGCTCCAGCGGCGACAAACCAGCGACGCCGACATGCGATCTTTGAACTGCAGGTGCGAGAAGATGATCTCCAGGATCTGGAAGGAATTGTGTAAGCAAGTTGCGTGTTTCGTAGAACTGTCAAACCTCGGTTGGAAGATCCAAAATCGTTGGGAGCTCTGCGCTGATGTTGTCGTCTGGTAGAATAGACATTCTTGTTTGGCATTCAGTAGTGCACTGAGGGTGGTGCAACTACTGTATTTGCGTAGAGCTAATTGGCTTGTTCATCCGTATGTATTGGTGCAGCTCTGTGCACTTCGTCGAACGCATGCGCTTCAGTGAATTCGTTTGTTTACGTTTTAGCAAATCATGAACATTCGTGATAAGATTCAGTACAACTTTTCAAAAACAAGAATATATTACTGTAAACAACATGTTCATTTACAGAAAAAATTAAATCAACTCGAATCAGTCCCATCAGTGTCGGAGCTCGAGTCCGCCCCATCCGATCCCGACCCCAGCTCCATGGAATCCTCCGTCGGCGCCACATCGAATGCGCAGTTCGGCAGCTTCCGTCTCGCAGCGTCGATTCCGGCGACCGTGCACAGCGACCACCGGGTAAAGTTGAAGCTGGTCATCCCCGGGAACGCCTCCGTCAGCTGGAGCAACTCGTCGTCGTCGAGCGGATCATCCGTGCCGATCTGCACCGTCCGGATGTGGTCACTGCGGAGAACGTGGTCCGGGTAGCCGCACTCGAGTCGCCTTCCGTGGAGGATGATCGTGCGGAGATCTGGCAGGGTTTTGAAGTCCTGCAGCAGCCCGTCGTCGATCTGGTTCTGTGGGATAGAACATGGTCTAGCTGAAGACATTTATTTTGGGGTTACGCTTACGTATCCGGTCATCTCCAAGTGTTGCAATTTCGGAAGATTGGACAGACGAAAAATTCCGGAATAATATTCCACCTTCAAGTACACAAGTGCGGGGAAGGTCGCACTAATGAATCTATTCAGCGCGGGAAACGCATTCGAGCCAATCTCCTCCAGCGTCAGCCAACGAAACGTTGGACAGGGTTGAACTAGGGGCACATCCTCCAAAGCATCGTATCGATAGTTGCATTTAATGCTCAGACTCCGCAGATGCGGAAGTCCACCGAGTGAACCAAGCCAGTCCCACGACTCAACGTTGGTTAGTACAATGGTTTCCAAACTGGCACCAAACTTCGTTATCAACTTCTCGGCTAGAAGGTCACTGTTCATTTCCAGATGTCGATAGGGCCTTCCACTGGTCAGGAATCTCTCGCCAATTGACTTATCAGAAGAACACAAGCTCAGTCGGACATCACCCCATTGGAGGGCGGATCCGTGCCAGTGGCGACAAACCTGCGAAACTACCAGACGTTCTGTGAACTCGAGGTAGGAGAAAATTTCCTCCAACATCTGGAAGGGGCTCGAAGATTTTTGTTATATGAATTATAATCGTTAATAGAACTGCATCACCTCATTTGGCAGATCTGCTATTGTTGGTTGAGTTGAAATTGGCGCTAAACTCATCGTTGAATCGACTGTTTGCACTTCAAATGCTTAGTGTACTGGTCAACCGAATATTTTTCACAAACCTCATAGTGACAGTCGTGCAAGAAATCCAACAGAATGCATTATTTCGTCTGTATGCGTGTCATAGGGTGAATGTTTACATTTTGTTATTCTACTCGAATTCACTTACATGCAGCTGGAGAGATGGCGCATCTACAATCGCTTAACTTATAATAGTTTTCAAGAATACTTTGCTAAGAAAAAGTATACGTTGCTATGCAGTTGCTTGTTTACCTTTGATATGGAAACGTCACCAATTAACTAACTTTTGCATTGTAGAAGATTAGATTCCTTTCCATTGATTCGAATTACTTATCTAAGTTCAATTTTCTATGTTAAGTGATTGTAGATAGGCCATGATCTGTTAGTAGCAGACAGATTCGATGATTGACAGATGTTAGTTGACAAATGTTTGTTGACAGATCTTATTTAAAGCAGTACTTACCATTGCACCCCTTCAAAGATACACTTCACTATACTTTCACAAACACTTTATCACTATAGTACTTACCCCATTCAGTACGATTATTCTTTTACTATTGACTTGGGTATCTCAATTCTGACGTCCGTGATTGGGAACATAAGAAATCGCGATTTATTTTTAATGATGTTTTATTCTATATAGGTATTTAACATTACTACACTTTAATTAGTCTCATTCTAAGTAATCACAACCGTTATTGCTATCGCCATCCGTGACAGCAAAAGCAAACTTTTGCACCTTCAACTGACAACTTCGTGGCAACTTTTCTACAACCAGCTCTTCGACGCCAGCGCTTAAATATTCTTCCCGAGTAGAGCGTCCAATTTCCCGGGGTTACACATTTCCCGGGAAACGGGAAATTTTCAGTCAATTTCCCGGGAAATCCCGGGAATTCCCGGGAAATTTTAATTTTTTTGAAAATTGTTATGATCTTGGTTTCAATTAATATTATGCAACAAAATTGCATAGGACATCAACATTAAGTGTTTAGATAAGTGTGAAGATCAATTAACAGCTTGACTACATGTAAAAAACCATTCAACTACAAGAAAATGTATTTTTGGTATTTTTTTTTATGAGAAATTTTAACTTGCCTATGTGGCCAGTTTATTGAAATGAGAAAAAAACATGCAGAAATTATGTTTTTCATGATAAAAACTGGTTTCAGCTCTTGAACAAATGGTGAAGCGTTTTAGTGTTTGTTTTACTCTAAACAACCCAATGTTTTCAAATATTTGAAGCAAGCTTTGAATATATTTTGCATTTTTTGAGAACAAACAATAGAAAGTAATTTTTCAAGGATTTTTTTTTGTTTTATTATGCAACATGATTTAAATTATACGATAAAATAACATCATTCCACAAAAAGTCTTCTATTTTTTCACATTTAACCTTCTAACACCTGTAGTTGCACCAGTACTCCATAATTCTATTACTTCAAATTGTAATTTCTTTAGTACTAGGTATTCAACCAATTGAATTAATTCATTTTGCACAAATTCGATTTTTATCTCATTTGATCATGGTAAACAAAAACGTAAAAAATCTCAATTTTAATTTGGAGGTAAGGAGTTAATATTGTTTTGATGAAATAACATCAATCTGTTAAAAGCTTACATAATTGTAATAATGTAATACTCATTAAGCAAGATCTTTTCCCAGTTGTGTCCAAAATTAATATTATCAGAAATAATTCTGTTATCATAATTTCTAACAATCTGACTAATTATATATAAACCAAACAATACATTTAATTGCACAAAATCATGTTAAGTTTTTTTATTTATTATTTTTCAGAGCAATTAAAAAAAATAGTTCCAAAACTTTACGAAAATATATACTTCCGCTTGAATTTCGGGAATTCCCGGGAAATTTACAAATTTCCCGGGAAACGGGAAATATTTTTTTTCGGGAAATCCCGGGAATTCCCGGGAATTTTTTTCCCGGGACGGGAAATTGGACGCTCTATTCCCGAGCCGCCACATTCAAACTGGTCAGCGATGGAAATATCTCCGCCAATCGCACCAGATGACAGTCATCCGCACGAACTGTCAGATCAAGTTTCGTAATGTGATGCAGCTGGAAGTTCTGCTCGATCCCGTCGAGCTGCGAGCAGCAAAGTTTAAAAGCGCGAAGGTTCCGAAGCGATCCGAGGTCTTTCAGCACGGTGCAGTCGAATGGGGTCTGAAAAAAAGGGTTAATTAAACTTAAGTTAAAACTTTTGAAATTTTAATCTTACCCCACATTCAATCACCAGTTGTTCTAAAGCTGGCAGGTTCGAAAAACTTAGCGGGACATCGAAGTCGCACTCTGTAAAAACCAATTTGGTGAGTTTGGGGAGTGCTGCAGCAATGAATTCGTTGAAGTTTACGAAGTTCGCAAATGAGACTTCGTAAGCAACCAACTCTCGCAAATTACAGCATGTGTGTTTAGTAGTTTGTAAGTTGTCGGGAACAAAGGTGCAGTCTAAGATTATGCGCTAAAACCATGAAAATGTAAAGAAAAGTTATATTTTGCAGTTGATTTCCGTACATACCTTAAGATTTTTCAATCTATACAGTTGTCCCAAGAAATTTGGTTCTTCCGATGCCATGTATGCGTTCATGGAAGAAATCCTCAAAGTTTCCGCGAAAATAGAGAATTTATTCAATATTCGTGATGGAAACATATTGTACGAAACCCGAAGGAATTTGTAAGGCCGTTTGCAGTTCATGATCTCACTGATAGTGTAAGTATTCTTGGTATCGTAAAGCCGCACATGAAATACGATATCACTGGGATCCATTGCAATTTCGTTCCATCGGTGACAAACTCGCGATGCATTCTTGCGATCTCGAAAGAATAGATTTTGAAAAATCCTGCACAATATCTGCTAGAAGAAAAGTAAAAAGTTTACTGAAATAACCGTCACTTCAAACCTACCTCGTTGGGAAGTGCGTCGATTGTGGTTGGAGCTGGAGAAGTTTTCGTCGAACGCATCATTACAGAACTATTCGCGTCGCAATACCTTGCACATTCAATCAAAACAAGTTGATTTCTCTCACTAAAGAGTGTCACGCAAACCGATGCAAATCTTTTCGCGAATTGCATTCCCAGCTTAGTGTGAGTGTGCTTGAGTGAATGCATTTGTTTACGTTTTTGGACACGTGCTTTCCTCTCAAATTCATCCACACAGGGCTGGGATGCATCGTGAAAAGTGAGCATGCTTGAACTAAACTTAACTTTTTGTTAGTAAGTGACAGCTTTGACAGTTGACAGATGTTAGATGACAGACTTATCCTAAGTAGTACTTACCAATTTGTTCACCGCTTCACTTATCTTCACATAATTTAACACAACATCACTGGTACTTACCATGTTCAAAGGGAGTTTGCACCTTGCAATCGAGTTAGGTACCTCAATTCTGATGTCCGTGATTGGGAACCCTTTCTCAACCGAAAAAAAACATACTTAGCTGGTTTGAATACGACTAGTTGATCGTAATAAGACAGTGTGCGTGTGTTTGAAAGAAATGATTTGAGTCAAGAGTGACCTGATCAAGGTTACAGATGCAGCTAGTTTGTGAGTCACTTCTTTAGAATTGTTCGGTGACTGACTTGTGTATACATCAACACTTTTTTGTAATTCCTAGATGCTTGAAATTAACTGAAAATGAATTTCGGCCAAAATGCTTCTCAAGAAGTTACGATTGATGATCTGCCAAATGAGGTACGAGGCAAGTTCAATTCGAGTGATTAATCTCTACACTAAAGATCGCTCCTTTACATTCTCCAGCACATTTTCAGCTTCCTCGACCATGACGACTGCTTGGAGGCGTCGCTGTTTTGTCACCGCTGGTACTGCAACGCATTTCAGATCAGGCCAGTTGCGCTCGACATCCGGCTTGATTCACCCAGCTTTCAAAGTACTGTTTCAAAGTACTGCTTCAACGGAAAGACGTACTGCACGACAACCGGATTCGAAGCGGCTCGGAAGCTACTGCCAGCCTGTCAGTTTGAAGTTAAATTACTTCACGCTGCTGATTGCAGACGCCCTTGTTTCAATTACACTAGCTCACGGTGTATTTTTGAGAGCATAAAGATAAAAAATTCGGTATGTCTGATATTTGGCACCATGAAAGACATTTTGCGGGGTAAACCGAAATAGTGAACCGTAAAAGGTGCACCTGTATGCACTACAACCCTCAACTCAACCTTTTTAGTAGTTGCTGACAAACTTGACAGTTGACAGATGTTAAACGAAAATTTATTTCCTAGCAATACTTACCATTTTTTATCACCACTTGAAATGCATTTTTCTCCTCGAAATATTACACATCATCACCAGTACTTACCCCGTTTGAAGCGAGTCTTTCCCTCGCAATCAACTTGGGTACCTCGGTTCTGACGTCCGTGATTGGGAACCCCATTTTATGCGTCATAGCCAATGAATTCAGAAAAGACTGCCTCTCAGAAAATTACAATAGACGATCTATCAAATGAAAGTTTTACACATTTTTTCCTCGTAGATTTTGCAGCACATCTTCAGATTCCTCAACCGTAAGGATTGCTTGCAAGCGTCTTTAGTGTGCCACCGATGGAACAGAAATGTTTTTCAGCTCAGATTGATAAAGATTTGCTATATCAACTGTACAGATGGAACAAATTAAGCAACTGGTCGTGCGCAACATAGTCTTTCCTAAGGACTTCCAAGTAGCTGGTTTGAGGGAATTAAATGCTGACGAATATCCTAGTTTTTCCTAGTTTAACGCTTTTGTCAGCGCTTCATTTCCTGCCCTAATAATTCTAAATCTTTCCGATAGCTATTATGGATCCCGTGAACAGTTTTGCCTTTCGAATCTACCCTTTTTGGAGCGTAAAAAAGAATTTAAATGATATTCTCAAACTAACTTTAATCGCAACCTTTTTTTACGCATCATTAATTGCCGATTGCTATTCTGAAGTTTATGAAGTTTAATAATTAACCGTTTTTTAAGTATATGTTATCTTTTTATTTATGATTCTATCATGCTAGCTAATAAAATCCCTGGCTCTCTAATTACTTATTTTTCAGCTTAAAATAAAGTTAGTAGAAAATTTGACAGTAGACAGTTGACAGATGTTAGTTGACAGATCTTATACTACACTGTACTTACCATTTTTGTCACCACCTACCGCTCACAATGTACTTACCCCTGTTTAACCATGATTCAGTACAGCAATCTTCTGAGGTACCTCGATTTTGACGTCCGTGATAGGGAAGCTCTTGAAACATTGTGATAGGAAATTTACGTATTTTTTTCCTTCTTATGTGATGAACTACTAGTAAGAACTAGTAAGAAAAGAACTCATTTGTTTTGGCAAATGTGTGTGTGTGTGTGTGTGTTCAACCAATCCAATATCCGTAGGCCGGCTACGAAATTATGGGAAAGTTGTAACCGATGGGTTCCAATTCGATCATTATCTGCCCAAATATGAAATATTTTGTTTTTTTTTTATAGACTAAGTACATTACATCTCTTTTCGCTATAAAATTTGATTTGCTTGCGTACCGAAATCGCAGCCCACTTCACTATGATAAAGGTTCATTTCCAATGCATGAGAGTGAGTTGAGCAACAGATCTTAGATTTAAAAGGGCAGTTCATTATTACCAATAATCACTAATTGGTTGGTAAATCATGATTCGACTAGAAAATCATGTATTAAACTAACATTAGAATTAAGGCCTCTTAGCTAATGGTTAGGATAACTAACAAAGACGCGCCGCTCTCATGCACAACCACTAGGTGTAGGGAGTTAGGTTGTTGCGGCGTTCCAGTATGGCGAGATTGGGAAATTCAAACTTTGCGTTTGGACTTCGCAACGCATAAGATGACCAGCAGAAACTATGGGAGAGAGAAGTGGACCCGCTGGGACAGACTACCTCGGAGAGCGGAGGATATAAAAGGGCCCCGAAGCCCTAGACTCGTCCTCTTTGCTATCTAATAGCCGACACTAGTACGATCCAGATTGTGGTTCCTCGAACGAGTTAATTAGCCGCGTGTGCGAGTTGAATTAACAAAAGTTAAAATCAGGCGTTAAGTTGAACGGTAATCACGAAATCCACCCGAGTGGATAGTGTGTTGGGAAGGTCAGCGGGGAGAGTACACGTAAAGCGCGCGTTTCGACCCGGATGATCACCTGGTGAGAGTTAGAGGGACGATCCTGTCGCGTATGCCTGATTTAAAACAAGTTTAAGCGGCTTTCCCACACCAAATAATTGGATCATTTGGATCCACCCCGAAGAACTAAAGTGCGCGAGTGATACCGAAAATCTAGTGTCACCGTTCGAGGCCGTTAAGACCATCCATCAACATATGGTCCCACAATCCTGGAAACCCTTGTTCTCACTAGTGAGAATGCCCCGCCGACCATAGCCACGGTCGTCGACGAAAAACCCAGGCCCGGCAGGCGTGGACGCCGCCGTTATCCGCCATCTTGCGACGGACGAGTCGCTGATCGAGGTATGTCTGTTCCCCCTTGACTTGCTTGCTCTCTCTACAATACCCTCATCCCGGCCTTCAGCTATCCGGTCGTGTATCGCGACCTGCAGAAGGGCCCCAACCGCGGGACGGCCCCAACGTGCATGCCATCGTGGGATTGTTCGCGCTCCGTTTTGTTCCAGCTAAAATAAACCCCTAAAACCCATCCCAAACGTGTTAAATTCTCTTTTTTGAATCTTTAATTTAGATTAGTTTTAGTTTTAAGTGCAAAACCGTCGAAAAATCACTAAGGTTTCTGCTTAAAAGTAAAGTAAAGTGCGTTGAATAAACCGTGCGTGTGCGATCGTTAATTTTGCCTTTTATATTTGCTGCACACGAGAGAAGACGATTGTGAGGTTGATAATGATCGGGTAAGTGCCAAATTATCGTTCGTTCCCAAGAATTGCCCTGAGAAGTAGCTAGCCGTGCAAATTAGCTCCTGTTGCTCATAATTAGAACCATTTTCCCCAAAACTCTATTTTCTACAAAGTACCAGCTAGTCTGTCGTTACAATTGGCGCGCAGCGTAAAATCAAAAATCAAAGATTTTTATCCTTTCGAGTGGGGGAAGAACGATAGTTGGCACTTTTATCGCGATTTTTTTGGATTTATTATCCACGCTTTGGGATGTGTGTTCGTAAATGGAGGTTATGTCAACCATATGCTTTTTTCTTATAGGTTATATTCAGAATTACAAGTCGATTTGACTCCCTTTTTTTGTTTTAAGTTTCCCTTAAGGTATTTTTGGGTGAAAAAAGTTCTTATCCATAATCCTTAATTAATTTCACTTTAAGATTTGTTTATTTTTTTGCTTGATTCAGTCAAATTTTGGAACTTTTAGTTTTCATCGCTTAGTAGTTTAATTAGATTATTTTAAAATGGAGTCTTACGGATCATTTCCAGAAGAAAGAAATCGAGAGGAAGCTATCGACACGTGGTATTCAGACCTGCGTGCTGATATGTTAACTGAAGATGAATTGAATTTCGAATTAATTGTACGAGACATTTTGGTTGATCGTGATCGTTCTCGAATGCGAGGATGCTTACGGTCTAAATTGAAAAGTGAACAAGAAGCTGGTCAAATACCACCAGACAGAACTTTGAAGAATCCAGTAAGACAAGAAATCGAAATTGCCCGCCAGAAACTTGAGGAAATTGAAACTCAGATTAAAAATGGTAGTGCTGAGCAAATCGCCTACATGAGAAGCAGACTGTTGCACCTGGGTGCTAGACTTAGGTTGGCACTTTTAAGTGCAGCTGAAATGGAAAAAGATGATCTGACGACGATTTTTTCAATCGTCATGGATCATTTGTATTACTTTTACTATAGTGATGAGGCCCGAGGGAATGAAACAGAATCAGGAACAGAAAGTGAAAACGAAGAACCAACCTTGGAACAAATTATTCAACAAGCTGGTGCTGCGGAGACTCTTCAAGTAGACAAAGCAGTACTACTTCGAGAGCTGGAAAAATTTCGAAAAGCAAACGAAGAGGAAAGTCGTCTCAGAAATGAATTGCAGGCCTTACAGAATGATATTTCAGTGGGACGCCAGCAGTCTGATATGGGAGATCAAGGGGTTCAGACAGATGATTTAAACCTTTTGTTTCAACAGTGGCAAATTTCAAGTGCAGGTTTGACTATTCCAACCTGTACACCAACAACAACGTCGAGCTTTTCTCCTAGTCCAGGATTTTTAGGACACCCAAAAATTAAGCAAGTCCCCAAAAGCGTTAGTTTTAATGTGCCATCCACTTACGGACTCGGGACATCGTACTCGGGTGGTTTTTCTAGTTATCCGAGCTACACACTGTTGAACAACCCTATCCCATCTCCATACCCCCAACCTCCATTTGGTTACCAAAATTCATCCCTACCCAGATACCAGCAACCCCATCCACCCTTTGGAAATCCTCAACAGTTTTACAGACCACCATCAAATTTTCCACCATACCCTCAGAACCAAAATTTTAATTATTCGTACTATCAACAAACCCAACCACTTCCCCTGCCTCTACCCCTACCTCCACCACCACCCCCACAACAACAACCTCAACCACCCAATCCCCAACCCCCTCGCAAAACACGTCCTCAACAACAACCCCAACAACAACCTCAACAACAACCCCAAGAACATCAACAAAATCAAGTACCACAAACAAGCTATCTCAAATCTTTACCTGTGTCAAAGTGGGGCATTGAAAAGTATGCTGGTGACGACCAAGGATTGAACTTGAATGAATTTTTGTTTATTGTGAAAAGTCATGCTATGTCGGAAAAAGTAGCAGATGATGAACTATTTAATTCGGCGCTCCACCTTTTTTCGGGACCGGCCTTAAACTGGTATCAATCAATGCGTTCCACCGGAAGATTGTACAATTGGGATCACCTTGTGTGGGAACTTAGAAATGCTTTTGTTCATCCCGACCTCGACAGTATGGTCAGGGTTAAAGTTTATCTTCGCAAACAACAACGAAATGAATCTTTTCAATCTTATAACCATGACATGGAGAAATTGTTTCGATCCATGACGGTTCAAATTCCCGAAATAGAAAAAAAGAAACTGGTTCAGCAGAACATGCGATCAGACTATCGCAAACAATTGACGTTCCTTACGATTCCTGATTTACCAACCCTTAACGCCGTTGGCAGGATGATCGATGCTGGAAATTTTTCATTATACAACAAAATGTTTGGGTCTGAAAAATCAGTTAATATGGTTTCAGAACCCCCCGAAAAGAAGACTGAGGTCAAGAAGACACCTCAGCTGGCGCCCCAACAAACCCATATTCAACCGGCTAATACTAATAATAACAACTCTCGACAGAATCAACAACCCGGGAATCAGAATAACTATCAACCTCGTGGAAATCAGGATAATTACCAAGCACGTGGGAGTGGTAGTAATCCAAACCAGGGAAATCAGTACAGGGCTAACCCTGCAGCCAACGCGACAAATACTTTTACTCAAAATCTTGCTCAACCAGGTGGCTCAGGCCTGAACAATTCGAACAGGACCGCTTCGACTCCGTCGGTCTTAGCACGTTTGGTGGACGAGTGGAGACCTCCGAATCCGAACGTTTGCTACAACTGTGGTAGAACTCAACATTATCACGAAGAGTGTCGCGAGCCCAAAAGGGTTTTTTGTTTAATTTGTGGGTTCAAGGGATTTGAAACATTAAATTGTCCGTATTGTCGAAAAAACGGGATTCAGGCGGTTGCAAGTCGCGCTCCGTCGAGCAATCAGCAGCGCAATTAAATGTTTCGCTTTTGGAGTCGGAGTTTTCTCAAGTTTGGGAACTAGCCTCCGAAAAAATGTATGCAGCTCCTGATGAAGTGAATCAAATTTCCTTGTTAAATTCAGATGATAATCGACCCTACGCTCACGTGAAGGTTTACGGTGTTCATACCAAAGCGTTGTTAGACAGTGGAAGTCAGTCAACCATGATTAATGATACTTTATTTGCAAAATTAAAATCGAAAAATTTAAAGCCACTCAACCGCCAGATCATTCTGAAAACAGCGGGTGGCGACTCACTTGAGATTTCGGGTCAATTCATGATTCCTTTCTCGTTTGATGGAAAAATTAAAATAATACCAACTTTAGTCGTTCCACGGCTAGCAGTAGATTGTTTGTGTGGAATGGATTTTTGGAATAAATTTCAAATTTCTCCAATTATTCAATACACCGCGTTCGCAGAAGAGTTAATCTCCCCTGCGTCACCGAAAGATACAATTTTAAATCACTCCGAACAGGAAATGATCGAAAATATTAAAAGAACTTTCAAAACTGCCATGCCAGGACAACTTTCAACAACACCACTTATTTCACACAATATTGAACTGAAAGAGGAATGGATAGGGAAACCAGCCGTTCGTCAGTTCCCATACGTTATGTCACCTAAGGTTCAGGCACTCGTAGCGGAGGAATTAGATCGGATGCTCGAACTGGGAATAATTGAGCGAACTCATTCAGATTGGGCTTTGAATGTAGTGCCGGTTATCAAACCCACGGGCAAGGTTAGGCTCTGCTTAGATGCTCGAAAGATAAATGAAAGAACTGTGCGTGATTCCTACCCTTTACCCCACCCTGGTCGAATCTTAGGACAGTTACCAAAGGCGAGGTATCTCTCAACGATCGATTTGACGGAAGCTTTCCTTCAAATCCCGTTGGATGAGAACTCCCGGAAGTACACGTCCTTCTGTGTCCAGGGTAAAGGGTTGTTCCGGTTCACCAGACTCCCATTCGGTCTAATCAATAGTCCAGCTACGCTGTCGAGACTGATGGACCGAGTGTTGGGTTTTGGTGAGCTGGAACCAAACGTTTTCGTTTACTTGGACGATGTGGTAGTAGTTAGCGAAACGTTTGAGGAACACGTACGACTTCTAGCAGAGGTCTCACGGCGACTAAGAGAGGCTAACTTGGCTATCAATGTGGATAAATCGCGTTTTGGCGTTTCTGAATTACCATTTTTAGGATATCTATTATCCACTGAAGGATTGCGTCCCAACCCGGACAAAATTCGACCGATCGTAGATTACGAACGACCAACAACGATAACTAAATTAAGACGATTTTTAGGAATGGCAAATTATTATCGCCGTTTCCTACCCGACTTTAGTGGGATAGTAGCTCCATTAACTGAACTACTCAAAACCAAGTCAAAAATTATTCAATGGACGGATGAAGCTGAACAGGCATTCATTGCTGTCAAAGAGTGTCTGATTAGTACCCCAGTGCTATGTAGCCCGAATTTTGAGAAGGAGTTTGTCATTCAAACAGACGCTTCAGATGTCGCGGTAGCGGGGGTGTTAACGCAGATTCAAGAGGGACAGGAGAGAGTAATTTCATATTTTTCACATAAACTTACAACACCTCAACGGAATTACCACCCGGCTGAGAAAGAGGCCCTAGCTGCCCTGCTTTCAATTCAGGCATTTAGAGGTTACATTGAATGTTGTCACTTTACATTAATTACTGATTCGTCAGCGTTGACTCACATTTTAACCACCTCGTGGAAAGTGGGTTCACGTTGCAGCCGCTGGAGTTTAAACCTCCAGCAATACGATATGACAATTATACACCGAAAAGGGAAGGATAATGTAGTAGCCGACGCCCTGTCACGCAGCGTCGCGGCGGTCTCTCAGGGTGCTGAAGATGAATGGTACGGGTCAATGAAGCAGAGTGTTTTGGAAAATCCCGATGATTTTGTAGATTTTCGGGTGATCAACGGGCAACTTTTCAAGTTTGTTTCCACCAACGATTCTCCGTACGACCACCGTTATGAATGGAAGATCGTTGTGCCTTTAGGAGATCGCGAATCTATTATAACTACCAACCACGACGATACCATGCATCTCGGTTATGAGAAGACTCTTTCGCGCGTACGGCAGCGCTTTTATTGGCCGAAAATGGCAAAAGATATTCGTCAATATGTACAAAATTGTGGAATTTGTAAAGAAGTTAAAGGTGTTACCGTTCCAGTGGTACCAAAAATGGGAGAAATGAGGGTGGCCGATCATCCGTGGCAGATTATCGCCGTCGACTTCATCGGGCCCCTCCCCCGCAGCAAGAAAGGCAATCAACACCTTCTTGTAGTGGTTGACCTTTTCAGTAAATGGGTTTCACTACATGCTGTTAGGAAAATTGATAGTTCAAATTTATGTATAGTTTTAAAAGATTTGTGGTTCCATAAGAACTCTGTGCCACAAGTTATCATTTCTGATAACGCCAGTTGTTTTACATCGCGTGAATTCAAGAATTTGTTGGACAGATTTGGGATAGTCCATTGGTTAAACTCTCGTTATCATTCGCAAGCGAACCCAGTAGAGCGTGTGAACCGAACCGTAAACGCAGCAATTAGGACTTATGTCAGGGACGATCAACGCCTTTGGGACACCCGTTTGGCCGAACTTGAGACAATTTTGAACACTAGCACCCACAGTTCCACAAAACTTACTCCATATTTCGTTACCCACGGACATGAAATGTTTATAAAAGGAGAAGATCATCAATTAGTCGCTAATCAAGAACCACTGCCGGAAGAGACAATGGAAAAGAATCGAAAGAAACTGTTTGGGGAAATCTATGACCAGGTGAAAGGAAATTTGACGAAAGCGAATGAAGTTTGTCGGAAACAATACAATCTTAGACACCGTCGTTTTCCAAATTCGTTCACACCAGGACAACTAGTTTACCGTAAAAACATGCGTCTTTCGAGTGCCGTTGACAATTATAATGCTAAATACGGGCCTCAATATTTGCCTTGTAAAGTTAAGGCCAAGATTGGAACATCTTCGTATGATTTAGAAGGTTTAGATGGAAAAGCACTCGGCGTTTGGCCCGCAGCACATCTTAAGCCAGGGTAAAAATATCTAGTTTATCATCAATAACTTAAGTTAACTTTTTTGGAATTAATTTGGTTTTGGAGACCCAGATCCTTCGATCGAAATCCCAACTAGAATAATTTAATTATAACACTTTGCTGCTTCTTGAAAAAAGCTAAAAAAAAAAAATTAGAAATAAATTGATGTTGCTTAAATGCGAGCACTTCGATGGTTAAGAGCAAACTATTTAAAATAATTGCATTACATCTGTTAAATGCCCGATGTTGGTACTCTACATGTCTGCCTCGATGATTGTCCGAGTCAGATATGTTAATATGTGTGAGAAGCCTCACGGTGTATTTTTTTTTGTTCTTTTGATAAGAATGTTACAGTATACACAGTAGTGGTATTCTCCAATATGAAACAATAGTTTTCGCCTCAGCCTCCGGACGCGGAGCTGATAGCGAACGATTACGATCGTGTTGAGGGTCGACTGATAATAAAGCGACCGAATTGGTATTAGTTAAGAAATTGATGGTAGGAGTCCAGTGTGAACGATAAAGGGATTTGGAATAATTGCGATGAGTGTGAAAGAGACAAAATTTGAATAGCCTAGGATTCGAATTTGGATGAAAGTGATAGAATGTTTGGTTTTGGAAATGATACGTTTGACCGTGTTAATTATTTGATATAGCACTTGTGAGAGCGAGAATTATTTTTTTGTTGCCCCAGTGCATTAGAAGATTTTTTATTTGTAGTATAAATTGGATTGGATAAATGAATATGAACTTTTCCCTCAGAAATGCAGAGGTTTGAGACAGTAGAGTAAATGTGGTCTTGACTAAGTCGTTCTGGGAGTAATCATAAGATTTAGTATATAACCGATATAAGTTTAGTTTACGAGCATATTAACCCCAAAAAAAATAAATTCTTTAATTTTTCCCCCTGACCCAGGGAGTATTGTAACCGATGGGTTCCAATTCGATCATTATCTGCCCAAATATGAAATATTTTGTTTTTTTTTTATAGACTAAGTACATTACATCTCTTTTCGCTATAAAATTTGATTTGCTTGCGTACCGAAATCGCAGCCCACTTCACTATGATAAAGGTTCATTTCCAATGCATGAGAGTGAGTTGAGCAACAGATCTTAGATTTAAAAGGGCAGTTCATTATTACCAATAATCACTAATTGGTTGGTAAATCATGATTCGACTAGAAAATCATGTATTAAACTAACATTAGAATTAAGGCCTCTTAGCTAATGGTTAGGATAACTAACAAAGACGCGCCGCTCTCATGCACAACCACTAGGTGTAGGGAGTTAGGTTGTTGCGGCGTTCCAGTATGGCGAGATTGGGAAATTCAAACTTTGCGTTTGGACTTCGCAACGCATAAGATGACCAGCAGAAACTATGGGAGAGAGAGAAGTGGACCCGCTGGGACAGACTACCTCGGAGAGCGGAGGATATAAAAGGGCCCCGAAGCCCTAGACTCGTCCTCTTTTGCTATCTAATAGCCGACACTAGTACGATCCAGATTGTGGTTCCTCGAACGAGTTAATTAGCCGCGTGTGCGAGTTGAATTAACAAAAAGTTAAAATCAGGCGTTAAGTTGAACGGTAATCACGAAATCCACCCGAGTGGATAGTGTGTTGGGAAGGTCAGCGGGGAGAGTACACGTAAAGCGCGCGTTTCGACCCGGATGATCACCTGGTGAGAGTTAGAGGGACGATCCTGTCGCGTATGCCTGATTTAAAACAAGTTTAAGCGGCTTTCCCACACCAAATAATTGGATCATTTGGATCCACCCCGAAGAACTAAAGTGCGCGAGTGATACCGAAAATCTAGTGTCACCGTTCGAGGCCGTTAAGACCATCCATCAACATATGGTCCCACAATCCTGAAACCCTTGTTCTCACTAGTGAGAATGCCCCGCCGACCATAGCCACGGTCGTCGACGAAAACCCAGGCCCGGCAGGCGTGGACGCCGCCGTTATCCGCCATCTTGCGACGGACGAGTCGCTGATCGAGGTATGTCTGTTCCCCTTTGACTTGCTTGCTCTCTCAATACCCTCATCCCGGCCTTCAGCTATCCGGTCGTGTATCGCGACCTGCAGAAGGGCCCCAACCGCGGGACGGCCCCAACGTGCATGCCATCGTGGGATTGTTCGCGCTCCGTTTTGTTCCAGCTAAAATAAACCCTAAAACCCATCCCAAACGTGTTAAATTCTCTTTTTTGAATCTTTAATTTAGATTAGTTTTAGTTTTAAGTGCAAAACCGTCGAAAAATCACTAAGGTTTCTGCTTAAAAGTAAAGTAAAGTGCGTTGAATAAACCGTGCGTGTGCGATCGTTAATTTTGCCTTTTATATTTGCTGCACACGAGAGAGAAGACGATTGTGAGGTTGATAATGATCGGGTAAGTGCCAAATTATCGTTCGTTCCCCAAGAATTGCCCTGAGAAGTAGCTAGCCGTGCAAATTAGCTCCTGTTGCTCATAATTAGAACCATTTTCCCCAAAAACTCTATTTTCTACAAAGTACCAGCTAGTCTGTCGTTACAAAGTATAATTTGTATCAGTCTTGAGTATGCTGATACAGCTTATCGCAGTCTCGGACATTAGGTGGTGTTAGCCCTCGCGCTGCTTCCAATGACCCGTTTCAGAATGACAGAGCTCCTTGCGGTCCAATTCCGAGGTCATTGGGCATTGTCTGGCCCCGCTCAAACATAGACCAAGAACCAGAAGAGTCCTCAACCTATCTTTAGACTTCCAATCTCATAAGGCAAACATGAGATCAGCGCGTATTTAATGGTTAATCAGTAGGCAAAAAGTCACAGTTTCAGTTTGGATAGATCTCACCAAGTTTCTGGAACTTCCGGTAGCCCTTTTTATCGGTTGCTTCAAAGCATCCGAACGTTTTTCAGTCGCAGGGGTCCGGACGTCCAGCTGCGGGTCCTCAATCACGGACAGCTTGATCTTCCTCATGCCGATTCAACACATATCCTGGCGAGCGTATTGTGAAGATTTTCCTTAGCAGCCATGAACACGATCCTGCGGTTTCATCTTCAACAGGAAATCGGGATTTACGAAAACCCCCGAAAAGACCGGTGAGCTCTTACGTTTGTTCACTCTTTAACACGATACAAGCTCACAAAAGTTCAAATAACTCTTTGATTAATATAATAAATTTTGACCGAAACATTTTCACATAACAAAACTTCGCGTAAAAAAAAAACAATTCATTCCGCAACACTCTACTCATTTGTTTTGGCAAATACATCGAAAATTGGTGCATTCGAGTGCAACAGGTTGTTTCACATGTATTCGTGAGCTTGCGTGAATTAGTTTTGAGCATGCGCATGAACTTCATTTTCAAAACATTGTTTACCTTTCCTCGGATGAAATTCACTAGTCGAGCAGATGTTACAAATCAGTTGTTCTGCAGTGACTCTCCGAATTTCATTTGAAAATGCGAAAATTTTGGGATTGTATTTCAAAAAAAGGCAGCTCTAATCGGTATTCAATCCCTAATATACAAAGTCTTCCTGATGGAGTGAGTATTATTCAGAATAAAATCTTGAACCGAAATAACAGTTAGTTTTACAGGTTTTGCAAACAATTTTCCTCAACCTCGACTTCGCGAGTCGCAAAGCTGCCACCCTGGTGTGTCACCGGTGGAATCGGCTGGCATTCCACCCGGAAACGGTCATCCTCACGGTCGATCTGTATCCCTTCACGCATCGGAACATCGTTCCGGAAGCAACGTTCAGACGACGGCTTCTTGCGAGTCGCAGACCGTACCGTAATCTGGACCTAATAGTCTGCCAGCGTGACTTTGTGGTGGACATTTTGCGGAAATTTTCGCACTGTCTCAAGTTTCTTCGCCTGCAGTGTCGCTTCGAGAAGGAGCACGTCCGGGAAGTGTTGGATTTGTGCCCGAATTTGGCAGCACTGGATATTACGAACAGTATTTTCATTTGGGAATTTCACGAAAAGGTCGCGCTTCGTCCGTTGACCAATTTGCAACAGCTGCGTGCAAATTACAGCTTTAGGAATTTGTCTGATCATGATTTTCGAATACTTTTCCCAACCCTCACAGAGTTGACGATTCGACATGGGATTAGAGAAGTGGATCTTGGATATTACAGCCGGAACTTGACACGATTGGAAGTTGTTGATTGTTCTTTCAAGCATGATGATTCGATCTGGAACATGGAGTTCCCAAGGTTGGAACACTTTAAACTACATGCAGATTTCTATGACTCTGCGAGTACCGAAAGCTCCAAGGTTGAACACTTCCTGTCACGATGTGGAGACTTGAAAACAATTTCGCTGAAGCGCGTCACTGGAATTCCAAACTTCATCCAGAATCTTGCCCTGATTTGTCCTAACCTCAAAGAACTCACACTGGAGACGTGCTGCAAGTTTCCGGAGTCCCTCAGCGAAAACTTCTGGCACTACGTTCTGGCTCTGCAACACCTGGAACAATTCGGCCTTCAACTAGGGGACGTTGTACTAACAATCCCACCCATTACTAACACCTTACCAAAGCTGACTTCTCTGCGCCATCTCGCGCTAAGATCATACAAAGTCTCCCATGTTGCCAGTCTAAACCGCTTCCTGGAGCACGTCTTTCCAGCGCTGACTCATCTACAGATCATGAGCAGTCCGGAGATCGTTTCACCCGAAAATGTTCCCTTCCCTAACCTCAAAAACCTTCAAACCCTTCATCTAATTGACCGCTCGGACGCCTACCAGCACCTCACGCCTCAACAAGCTTGGAGATCGCTCCACTGCAAGTTCCTGTCCGGACTCCAGTCGCTTCCAGCTCTTTCCGAGCTGATCATCGACTTTCAAAAATTTCATCTCGAAAACATCACCCCAGCGTTGACCAACATTCGAACCGTGGCGAGCAGTTGCGACATCAGTCGCAAACAGTGGGAAAAGCTGGCAACACTGATGCCGAATTTGACAGCTGTCAAGTTGGGCTTCCGGAATTATGGGGTGGCCGACGACCGCATGGGGAACGCGAAAATGGCGCGCAAACTATTCCCCAAATGTCGGCTCGAAAGTTACTGCCGGTGCCGGAAGCGGTACGAGTTGCCCAAAGGTGGACAGTGGGTTTACAGGGTGAGGAATTTGGCTATTTATTGACAATTATGAAATTATAATAAAAAAAAACAACTTCATTTCGCAGGACTCGCTCAAAGGATGGAGCGCAATTTATGATATGTATTGAGTGGAATTTACAGAAAATTGTGAAACGAAAGCTTTGAAATGTATGAAAAATCATTTAAAATAGCAAGCTTCAAATTGATTGGTTACAGATTTTTATTCCGACTCACACATTAGTTTCAGTTTGAATTGAAAATTAAAAGGGCATTTCAATAAATTTATTTTGGTATAAATAGTGCCTCCGAACAAAAATTAATTTGCGCTGAAAAAACGTTTTCAGAATGAAGTTCCCATTGCTGCTCATCTTTTCGATTGCGCTTTTGGCACTAAACTTGAATGTTTGCTCGGCCGTGAGTATTTTTGATATATTTTGACGAGAACCTCGAAAACGGTAACTGTTTCTGTCATAAATTCCAGGAAGACATCGCTGGGCCCCCTGTCGGTAAGTGTTGCTTGGAGTTGCTGATGAATGGATGAATATTAGGTAATGGTTTATTTTCAGTGTTCACTAAACGGTTTTTTAAAACGTGTCAAAGGATCCCCGGGAATCTCCGGGCATGTCCCCCCGTTCAGCATGAATAGTATTAGATTGTATGCTAGAAGTCCCTGTAGATAAAAGGAAGACACTAGTAGTCGGTATTAGCAACGGTGGCCGACAGCAATAAAGTACACTTTGTTTTCGTATGCTGAAAATGAATAAATGAAGTGGAAAATGAATTCCGAACATAATGTTATTCATTTTCATCCCAGCGATCTATCAAATGAGGTTTGATGTAAACATAATTAGATGAATAAAGTTTTTCACAAAAAAAAATACATAAACACTTGCAATCCATTTTAATACCCTGATATTTCTGAAATGTTTCATCTTAAAATAATGTTAGTAGATCATTTGACAGTTGAGCAGTTCTCTCAGATTTTGGTCATTCGTTTTTTTGTATTTTTTAATCCGACTGAAACTTTTTTGGTGCCTTCGGTATGCCTAAAGGAGCCATTTTGCATCATTAGTTTGCCCATATAATTTTCCATATAAATTTGGCAGCCGTCCATACAAAAATGAGGTATGAAAATTAAAAAATCTGTATCTTTTGAAGGAATTTTTTGATCGATTTGGTGTCTTCGGCAAAGTTGTAGGTATGGATACGGACTACACTGAAAAAAAAAACACGGCAAAAAATGCTGGTGATTTTGTCACTAAAACTTGATTTGTTAAAAAACACTTTTTTCATTTTCTGCTATGTTTTAGAAGACATCAAATGCCAACTTTTCCGAAATTTCCAGGTTGTGCAAAAAATCTTTGCCCGAGTTATGTTTTTTTGAATCAATGCAGATTTTTTCAAAAAATCGAAATATTGGTCGCAAAAGTTTTTCAACTTTATTTTTCGATGTAAAAACAAATTTGCAATCAAAAAGTACTTTAGTGAAATTTTGATAAAGCGCATCGTTTTCAAGTTTTTCTTCAAAATAGTCGCAGTTTTTATTTTTTTTAAATTGCTTTTTTTAACTTTGTTGATACGACCCTTAGTTGCTGAGATATTGCCATGCAGAGGTTTAAAGCCATGAAAATTGATGTTTTTCAAGTCTCACCCAACGTTATATTCAATATTACGCCCTTTTAAAATATTAGTCTTGGTTTAAAAATTTGGAAAATATTTTTTTCGAAAAGATCGGAATATTTCACGATTGTTTCATATTTTTACATTGTAAATCGGACCATTAGTTGCTGACATATCGACATTAGAAAATGGTGGGTTGTTTGGGTGAGACTTAGAAAACATCAAATTTCCTGTTTTTAAACCTTTGCATGGCAATATCTCAGCAACTAAGGGTCGTATCAACAAAGTTCAAAGGAGCAAAATATGGATAATTTTCTCAGCTTTTCAAAAAAAAAAATTATAAGTGGGCAAACATGCGTACTAATTTAAAAAAAATAATAACTGCGACTATTTTCAAAAAAGTACCTAAAATGGATTTAACTTGAAAACGATGCACTTTATCAAAATTTCACAAAAGTACTTTTTGATTGCAAATTTGTTTTTACATCGAAAAATGAAGTTGAAAAATTGTTGCGACCAATATTTCGATTTTTAGGAAAAAAAAAATCTGTTTTGATTAAAAAATTGATAACTCGGGCAAACAGTTTTTGAAGAACCTGGAAATTTCTGAAAAGTTGGTTGTGATGTCCTCTAAAACATATCAAAAAATAAAAAAAGTGTTTTTTTTTTGTAAATCAAGTTTAAGTGACATAAGCTAAATAAAAAATATCCAATTTTTTTTACCGTGTATCATTTTTATCGGTGTAGTCCTTATCCATACCTACAACTTTGCCGAAGACACCAAATCGATCAAAAAAATCCTTCAAAAGGTACAGATTTTTGTATGGCCAGCTGCCAAATTTGTATGGAAAATTATATGGACAAACTAATGATGCAAAATGGCTTCTTTGGGCGTACCGAAGGCACCAAAAAAGTTTCAGTCGGATTAAAAAATACAACAAAAAAAATCGAGTGACCGAAATCAGAGAGAACTGCTCATGTTAGCCAGACGAAAATAGGCTTTTGGAAATATTTTTGTAGAATGCTAGAAAAAGTAATAGGAATAACTTTTAGAAAAATCAACATGCTCAGAATTGTTCACAAAAAGCTGCTCAACTGGTTGGTTTATTTGGTTCTAGTAAATTTCCAGGAAATCCTCGTATTATCGAGCATCATTCAGACACCACTGTTTAGACTGATGGGAATGGGTATATAAGGCGATGCAACTCTTTCGACGACTTTTTCTTGTTCAAATTGTCGATAAAATGTGGATTAGTGATGTTGTTGTTGTTGTTGTTCAGATTAAGGTAACTTCAACGCTAAAATAAGTGTGGTAATTTTGAATTAGTCTTACTTATTTTAGCAATAACGTTTTGTTAGATTGAAACAATCAATTTTCATGGTAATAAATAAATCTGTGCTGCACTGCTTTTTGGTAAAAGTAAAAATTTGCTTAAATAGGACGCCAATCCCGCTTGAGTTCATCATTTCAAAATGAAGTTTCCGCTGTTGATGGTCGTTTCTTTTATGCTCTTGGTAGTGCTAAACTTTGGAGCTTTTTCGGCGGTAAGTAGACATTGTTGTAGAAACGAGGCGATAAAATGTCGGGCAAGAAACTACACTAACACTTGTTTTGAACAATTTCAGGATGTGGGCCCTCCTGATTATAGTAAGAAAAGGTTAATTTAAAAAATTCAAAATGTAATTGCAAAATGCTTTTTTTCTAGTTTATCACAAAAGGATGGCTAGACCACCATGTGGACCACCTTTGAAATTGGATTCTCCACGAACGGTCTGTAAATGAGGGGAGTTTTGTTGGAAGTGTTGCCAAATATATTTTGATGATTTAAGAAATAATTGTTTATTTCGTTGTCTTATTAACGATGGCCATAAGGAAGAAAAACAGTCAGATATTTTTTCAACCCGAAAATATCCCATAATTTTCATTTTCTAACTGTGTTGATCGGCCGACAGCCGGTTGTTGCGATTTAGCCTATTAATGTTTAAATTGAGTGAAAAATGAGTTTAATTCAGTGTCTCCTAGCTCTCATTTTTCCCCTTATGATATCTCCGAAACTCCGGCTTGATTTTAAATGTTAAAAAATTAAACTTTAGTCACATGTTTTGCTCACTAGTTGTATTTTTTTATCTGGTTGAAGCCTTTTGTGTGCCCTCGTATGTGATTTCAGATTCGACACCAATTTAAACTGAAGCTTTGTTGGTCCCTAACTAGGGGAACTATACCCTTTCTCAGCCTATTTCTATTATCGGCCTATCAGCACTTTGATCATGAATTACAGCTTATATAAAGTGTTGTTGACTGTTCCAAAGTAATAAATATCTCAAATAAAAGTTAGCAAGCAACTCTCCATTGCTGAAACATCTGAAAATGTTGATTTAATAGCAGAAACGGCAAAAGTGATGAGAATTGGTCGAACCGCTTAGTGTGATTAAAATGGGTATATTTCCCCTAACAAAATTTCAGCGTAGCGCTCTTTTGGCCTGCACAACCACAGTTTGCCGTCAGTTTGAACTTGGCATGGTTCATATTACTGTCATATATGCCTTTGATGGTGTTTACACCACAGAATTGCTAAATATTTTCGTTAGCATTGATTTTAAGCACTTTAAAAAATGATCAAAACAAAGCCGATCGCAAACTTTTTGTGTCAACTTTGAGCGACAAAGCGCAATCGGTCTCTCCGAGCCATTCGCTGTACTACCCGATTGGAGTGAGAGGGAGAGCAAAAGAGAGAGAGAGAATGACAAACGGCTAGGAACACATCTGAGCAGTTTTACTTCGCGGTCAATTTGTATTCGCGAATGAATGAGTCTTCTTGGAGTAATCAGGACCATAGGTAAAAATCTATGAATTGGATGGAATTAGGACCGAAAAGTATGCTAAACATATGAGAATTTATCCTAATAAAAATGAAAAAAGAAGTAACCTTTGTTTCCCGCATGATTGTTTTTTTTTGCCATCAAGATAAGTGTCAAACTCCAAAAATAAATGGAGTTTGAGCTTGAGAGACTACCCATGGTTATTTATATTATAGTTAATAAACATATCCAAACATTCCTTATTCGTTCAAACTAGAGACCCTAAATAGGGAGACTGGTCTAAGCTTGCTAAATCGATCTGGCAACGTATGTTTTGAGCTTGGCAACACTGATAAGTTTTGCTGGGCGTAAAGGCAAATGCTCGTTTGGATACGTCAAACTCGCGTCTGTTTGGGTACGTCAAATTCATTTCGTCCAGTCTCCCTATTTAGGATCTCTAGTTCAAACCACGTGTCACACCAGCCAAAACAGAGTAGGCCATTCATGTACTTGTACCATTCAAGAAACGCAGTTCGCAATTTTCGCGCGCGGTCGTTGCATCGCAACGCGGTCCTGTTTGTTTTTCCACGGCCTGCTGCGTGCGTACGCGTTTGCGCACTGTTTTTCCCGGGGAAACCCCCGCCGCCGACCTTCGGAACTCAAATCCAGCTTCGCCGAAAATCGAATAAAATAATATTGATGGGACTCGGACGCGGCTTCGCGAAATCAATTTTCGACCCACTCCCTTCAGCCCCTTATTTTGGTCCTATATTTTAAGCGGGGGAGAATATTATTTGAGTTTTGTGCGGACCGTTGAAGCAGGGAAGCGACCCGCTTGGGACCGGGAGGGGAGGGGGGAAATCGGGAGACCAGGTGACGATACGCGCGATTCCGCGTTTTCCCAATAAAAATTAAACACTGTCGATAGATTTCGGCGCGGTTCGGTCCTGGTGCCCTGGTAAAATTTCGATTGTAAGACGATTCCGAGGCCTTCTTGGACCGTCTTAAGGAACGGGGTCAGGCCTCTTAAGGAGGCTCGGTTGCACTAGGACACACGCAATGCTACGGGGAAGGAGAATCCTATTTTTTGGTCTGTTAACCGAAATTGATAAGAAACTGAAGGAGTTGCCCGACGACGACGGGGAGTTGAACGGCTGTATTGGTGAGAGCTGTCACTCTGACAGTTCTGCGATCCTGGCCCAATTTCAAACTTCTTCACACACATTTTCGATATCGTGTCTTTTTTCGGCATAATACGGTCGTTCACGAATTCTCCCTACTTTGTTGAATACATTCCAACGGTAGACGACCGTATTGGACAAAGGACGAAATTGAAGTGTGTGTGTTTTCGTGCGTGTGCGCAGGACACAAACGTTGCATTTTTGTAAAACGGTCAGCCACGTGGCCCTACTGCTGGGCATGCCCTCCTGGTAGGGTTATCATTTGTATACAAAAATTCAGTTTAAAGTTGGTTCCCCCTTGGGACTGTTATAGCAGTGGTGAGTGTGTTATCGGTATGGGTGAATACATGTTAGAATAAATAATGTTTTTTTAGTCTTTTGTGTATCATTTGTTGCATTACTGTTTCTATATTAAGCGATGAACGTATTTCTAAAAGTCTATTCTAAAAGTGTAGTCTAAAAATCTATTTAGATTTTTAAATATTTTTTCCAGATTTAATGAAAATTTTGTTAACTGTACATATAGCCGAAGCGTAGTTAATACTTTTATATTTTAATTTTAGGTTAAACGTTGCTTTTTTATGTTGGTCTATTTTTTTTAGTTAATAAAACCTGTAAATAAACCTGAAAGGTTTTTAAATAAATC
This sequence comes from Culex quinquefasciatus, assembly GCF_015732765.1. Taxonomy (NCBI): domain Eukaryota; kingdom Metazoa; phylum Arthropoda; class Insecta; order Diptera; family Culicidae; genus Culex; species Culex quinquefasciatus. The sequence goes on from NC_051861.1 coordinate 120,912,185, forward strand.
CTTAGATTTTAAATTTTAAAATATCATTATTTAGCCATATAGAATCCTAGAATTTTTGTATCTTTGGATTTTAAATATTCCAAAATTTTAGATCTTTTGATTTAATTTTTTTCTGAAGATTTTCAGATGATAAGATGATTTAATTTTAGATGTTAGATTTTATGATTTTGGATTTTTTAAATTGTTAGATTTTAAAAATATTTTTGCGTAGATTTTTTGATTTTTTGATGGGGACCAGCCATAAACCACGTCGACAGTTTTTTGGAAATCTCAACCCCCCTCGTGGACATAAAAAAAAATTGTTTGTATGGAGCGTGAAAATCAGTAATTTTAAATCTTTAGATTTTAAGTTATGTGATTTTTGTTCTAAATGAAAAAAATACTCTTCTGGGTCAATGTAGATTCGAAAAGTACATTAAATTTCCCATAAAATGACATGTTGCAAAATTTTTTACAGTCATTTAACGGAAAATGGGAGAATTTTTAAAACTTTTTTAGTGCTATTTTCGAGGAAAAATAGGTTTTTTTTCGGAATTCTGAGTACGCCATCAAATCGGGCGTCTAATTTTACATAAAAGTCCCTTTGACATCAAATTTCTATCTCATCACCGTTTCAGGCTGCAAATTATTGAAAAACACCTCTTTTTTCGCATGTTCAAAAATGGAAGGGGTCGTACCGCCCCTCCGTCACGAGATATCAAAAAACGGACCTCGGATTCGTGATCAGGGACAAAAGTTACCTCTAAGGACAAACTCTATGCAAATCGAAGAGGGGTCGGGGCAACTTCTGTGTGAGTTGGCGGAGAATTACCCATAGTTGATTGCTTATTAAATAATACACTGCATTTTTTCAATATTTCGTCACCGCCATATTGGCCGCCATCTTGGATTTAAAAAAAATAGTAAATCACTTTAGCGTAGTTTAGGGGTCACAATTAAGCTCGAAAATAAAAAAAAGTGAAAAAAAGTGATTCGATTATCCGAAGTTTCGATTATCCGAAGTGAAATTTTTCCGAAGCCTCCGGATAATCGAGTCTGGACTGTATTACATTTTCAGACTTTTAGTTTTTTAAATTCTGCATGTTTTTTAATTTTAGGATTTTTTAATTTTTTGATCTAATTTTTAGATTTTCGATTTTTCGATTTTTTGATTTTTTGAATTTCCGATTTTTAGATTTTTAGATTTTCAGATTTTTAGATTTTTAGATTTTTAGATTTTTAGATTTTTAGATTTTTAGATTTTTAGATTTTTAGATTTTTAGATTTTTAGATTTTTAGATTTCTAGATTTTTAGATTTTTAGATTTTTAGATTTTTAGAATTTTAGATTTTTGATTTTTAGATTTTTAGATTTTTAGATTTTTAGATTTTTAGATTTTTAGATTTTTAGATTTTTAGATTTTTAGATTTTTAGATTTTTAGATTTTTGAATTTTAGATTTTTAGATTTTTAGATTTTTAGATTTTTAGATTTTTAGATTTTTAGATTTTTAGATTTTTAGATTTTTAGATTTTTAGATTTTTAGATTTTTAGATTTTTAGATTTTTAGATTTTTAGATTTTTAGATTTTTAGATTTTCAGATTATTAGATTTTTAGATTTTTAGATTTTTAGATTTTTAGATTTTTAGATTTTTAGATTTTTAGATTTTTAGTTTTTTAGATTTTTAGATTTTTAGATTTTTAGATTTTTAGATTTTTAGATTTTTAGATTTTTGGATTTTTAGATTTTTAGATTTTTAGATTGGCTACAACATTTGACCTAGGTCCAAATTAGGTAGATTTGTTCCTATTTAGTCGCTAACATTGCCTTAGTCAAGAAAGTGCCATTTTTTTACATGTTAAATTCTTAATTTCTTCAATTTTTTTGGGGTTATGAATTTTTTAAACTTCATTTTTCAGATTTTTGTTTTGAAAAGGAGTTTCCTTTCTAAAATCATTCCATAAAATCTTCTTTCCTTTAATCAAACAGCTCTTTCTTCTCCGCCCCACTTCACAACAACAACAAACCGATTTCTCCATGAAGTCAAGAGGAGGGGTGTGAAAATCGAACTCTCTCTCTCTCTCTCTCTCTCTCTCTCTCTCTCTCTCTCTCACACACACACACACACACACACACCATCGCGCACGTGTCCTGTCCACGTGGCATCCTCTGCGAGTAAGTGGAAATTTCCAACGAAATCCCGCTTCAATCCTGCACTCCCGATAACGGTATGAACTTTGAACAAATCTTGTTGGCCGTCCGATTTGGCCGAGGTCACGCCGAATTTGGCCTTGAGTCCAAATCCAGGTAGGGAAAAAATAACTCATTATGTTTGGTTTTTATTGGTATAAAATTAGACTTTATTACAAAAACTTGTATACAAAACGTGAACGTGGTACAAAAATGGAAGTAAAACGAAAAAAAAAAAAAAACGAAACTACTCGAAACAACGATCTTGGGAGGGGCGTTCAGCCTGTTTGTATGCTTTACGAAAACGTATAGAAAAAATGAAATGGTGTTGGTGTGCGACGGTGCTGCCACCACCGTGTCGTTCTGGGAACTTGGGGTTTGTGTCCTGGGTGTCGCACCGTCGCGCCATCTGAATCTCAAAATTCGATGTGTTTTTTTTATCCCTAACAGCTATGACATAGATTTCACACGTGATTATCCGAATACCTTCTTAGCTTTTAAGTGTTTTTAAATGTTGTGGTTCGACGATGATTTCTGTGTATAAATAAGCCGGCTTAGCACTCTAGGCGTCTTTGTTTCTGTAGAGTTACGATAGTTTAAACATATTTTGTAAACATTTCATATTAAACAAAGTTGAGATTTCATTCTCGTTGGTCAAAATTCGGTGGACTTAATCGCGGAACGTAAAGACAGCGTCGAAGAAGAACAGCACCCCGTTGACGATGGCCAGCGAACCCTTGGAGATGGCGAGCCGGCGGCGCTCCGTCTTGAAGCCACTCTCCCAGGCCTGCAGCACCAGCACGCCGGACGCGATGAACATGGCGCAGCCGATCAGGCTGAAGAAAATGTCGATCTTCTTGTTGATGGGGGTGCCCATCAGGTAGCCTGAAAAGAGGGGTAATTTTAGTAAAAAAAATCAAGGTTTTGAAATGGGGTGAAACTCACCAGCAAACAGACCAATCAGGATGACGCTGAAACCGACGAAGGTTCCGGCCACCAGCATGATGGTCAGCTCATCGCTTTCGCCCAAACTTTTGTAGTGCAGCACCGCGCAGCTGATGGTGACGGCCTGTAATGAGAAATAATCCCATTTAAAATTATTTCTTTTTAAAATTGACATTAAAATAAAAATATAAAATATCATCTATAGAAGTGTTTTTCCATTGAATATTCAGCTGTCTACTGCCTTCTGCCTACTGCCTTCTTCCTACTGCCTTCTGCCTACTGCCTTCTTCCTACTGCCTTCTGTCTTCAGCTTAGTGCCTTCTGCCTACTGACTTCTGATTAATTCCTTCTACATACTGACTTCAGACTACTGACTACAGACTACTGACTACAGACTACTGACTACTGACTTCAGACTACTGCCTACTGCCTACTGCCTGCTGCCTACTGCATACTAACTACTGCCTACTGCCTACTGTCTACTGCATACTAACTACTGCCTTCTGCCTACTGCCTTCTTCCTACTGCCTTCTGCATACTGCCCACTGCCTACTGCCTACTGTCTACTGCATACTAACTACTGCCTTCTGCCTACTGCCTTCTTCCTACTGCCTTCTGCCTACTGACTTCTGATTAATTTCTCTACATACTGACTTCAGACTACTGACTACTGACTACTGACTACTGTCTACTGCCTTCTGCCAACTGTCAATTCAGTCAAAAACGTGATTATGCCAAAAATGTTAGACTAGAATGATCAATTTGACACATAGTCCATCGTTGTTTTCAATATTTGGGTCACGAATCTATCCAATTGTTTCGCCTCCCAAATTTCTATTCCAATACCTCACGACTTCAAACATGGTTTCAGGCATGGTCACGCCCTAACGATCGCCATTATTTGTGGAATTCAAACCAAGTTCGAACGGACAAACAACATTTGGCGTGGCAAAAAAACTGTCCGCCCCGTACGTGAACTGTTTACCAACAGAGATGATGTTTACAAAATATTTCCCCTTTTTGCTTGTTTTGAGCTGACATCGACCACCGGAGAAAGAAGATCGATGCGAATTGCATCACGGTTCTTTTAATAGAACTTCGCCGCGATCAACCTTGGAGGGTGCACCCTTCCATAACTCCAGAACGCCCTCCATTTTCTACAATATTAATTCGACTATTAAGATGCAGAGGGCGTCGTCGACGCCGTGGTCGTTACGTCACTTTTGCAAACTACCTACTTTTCTCGATGTCGTGCTCGGAAATATTTATATTATGAATATTTGTGTCGTGCGTGTTGCGCGCAGATGATCGAACGATGAGATCACACACCCGAGCGGATGGCCTCCGGAAATGTGCGCGAGATGATCTATCGGAAGGCAGATTGTGCGCGGCGAAGGAAGGTGTGAGGTCATGACATTTGAAGGTTAGCGAACCCTCGGTAGACTTGAACAAGTTTTGGCAGAAAATTGGCAGGTTTGAGTCGGCAGATTTCATTGGGAAGTTGGCAGATTTAAGTCGGCAGTTGTCAATTTTCAGTGAGCAATTGGCAGTTTTCAAACGGCAATTGGCAGTTTTCAATCCACACTTATGTGATTTCAATGGGCTTTTTTCAGTAGGCAGATTGCAGTTTTCAGTCACTAGTTGACAGTTTTCTGTGGTCAGTTGGCATTGTGAGTAGGCAGCTGGCAGTTTTCAGTCCGCAGTTTACTGTTTCAATGGGCAGTTGGCTTTTTTCAGAAGGCAGATAGCTTTTTCAGTCACCAGTTGACAGTTTTCAGTGGCCAGTTGGCATTTTAGGTAGGCAGTTCGCAGTTTTCATTGGGCAGTGGGCAGATTTAAGCAATTTGCAGTTTTCAGTCCGCAGTTAAATGTTTTCAACGGGGTTTTTTCAGTAGGCAGATGGCAGTTTTTAGTCATCAGTTGACAGCTTTCAGTTGTCAGTTGGCATTGTGAGTAGGCAGTGGGTAGTTTTCAATGGGCAGTTGACAGTTTTCAGTCAGCAGTCGGCAGTTTTCAAACGACAATTGGCAGTTTCCAATCCGCAATAATGTGTTTTCAATGGGCTTTTTTCAGTAGGCAGATTGCAGTTTTCAGTCGCCAGTAGACAGTTTTCTGTGGTCAGTCGGCATTGTTAGTAGGCAGTTGGCAGTTTTCATTGGGCAGTTGGCAGTTTTCAGTGAGTAGTCGGCAGTTTTCAAACGACAATTGGCAGTTTCCAGTCCGCAATAATGTGTTTTCAATGGGCTATTTTCAGTAGGCAGATTGCAGTTTTCAGTCGCCAGTTGACAGTTTTCTGTGGTCAGTCGGCATTGTTAGTAGGCAGTTGGCAGTTTTCAGTCCGTACTTTACTGTTTCAATGGGCAAATAGCTTTTTTCAGTGGGCAGATAGCTTTTTTCAGTCACCAGCTGACAGTTTTCAGTGGCCAGTTGGCATTTAGGCCAGTTGACATTTTAGGCCAGTTGACAGTTGGCTGATTTAAGCAATTTGCAGTTTTCAGTCCGCAGTCAACTGTTTTCAACGGGCATTTTTCAGTAGGCAAATGGCAGTTTTTAGTCATCAGTTGACAGCTCCGTTGGCATTGTGAGTAGGCAGTTGGCAGTTTTCATTGGGCAGTTGGCAGATTTATGTCGGCAGTTGGCAGTTTCAGTCGGCAGTCGGCAGTCTTCAAACGGAAATTGGCAGTTTTTAGTACGCAGTTAACTGTTTTCAATGGGCAGTTGGCATTTTTTCAGTAGGCTGATGGCAGTTTTCAGTAACCAGTTGACAGTTTAGGCAGGCAGTTGGATTTTTCATTAGGCAGTTGACAGTTTTCAGTGGGCAGTTTACAATTTTTAAACGTCAGTTGAATGATTTTGAATTTGAATAGTATTCAAGATAGTATTTATATTTTAAAATTTAGGTATTATCTGCCACATTTATGTTTGATTTGAGAATAATTTCAATCAAGATGTGACGATGAAGGGTTAACGAAGCAGTGCAGAATGTATAAATAAATATATAGCACACAGAGTTAATCGCTCAACCAGACTGAGAGAGAGAGAGCAAGATAACGCCTGCTAGTACAAGCGATTAACTGCCTCAACAATCATCGTTTTGTGGTTCAGCTTCAACGCTTCGTATCAAATATCTCGCTTGAGCCTTGACCTAATGACAGCTCATCAGAACAAAAAAATGCGTCCAGAAGCCTGTAAAAGAAAGGTCCCACGGGATCCTGGAAGCATCGCAAGTCAGTCATCTTGTTTTCCTTTGAAACGATGATGTCATGCTCTGACATCATGCACATCGTTGTTGTGGTTTCACTGAGAGACTCTAGATTAGCTAGCGTTTGTGGGATGATGCTCCTCTTAAATTTTGCAAAGTGAGCTAAAGAATTCGTCTCGCGACCGTAATTTAGAGCAATTGACATTCCTTTCAAATTTAGTGACATAACCTCCAGAGTTGACAACTGTGCGCCTTAATTAATGCTTTGTTACGGGCTATTTTCGTCCAAACAAGTTTGGAAGCAACAGTTCCTAACCTCAACCTCTTAGGAGTGGCAGACGTCGTCGCAGAAGAATGATGTTGTCGCCATTTGGGCGCCAACGCTCATTTCCGTCATGCCCGACCATTAGGGTTATTATTTGTCTTGCTTCCTTCTGGTTTTAGTACCAATTTCCGGAAGTAATGTGTGTGTGCGTGTGTGTGATAGTTTTATGTTTGTTCCCGGTGGAGTTTTTGGAATGGTAAGAACCGTGAACGAAGCTTGACCTTAAGAAATTCTAACCTTTAGCTTGTCACACTAAATTATATTTTTAGGAAACAAATCAAGCACCAAATTATCAAGTTCATACAAGACCATTTACAATTTTAATGATCAAAATGATCAAAATGATCAAAATGATCAAAATGATCAAAATGATCAAAATGATCAAAATGATCAAAATGATCAAAATGATCAATCAAAATGATCAAAATGATCAAACAAAATGATCAAAATGATCAAACAAAATGATCAAAATGATCAAACAAAATGATCAAAATGATCAAACAAAATGATCAAAATGATCAAACAAAATGATCAAAATGATCAAAATGATCAAAATGATCAAAATGATCAAAATGATCAAAATGATCAAAATGATCAAAATGATCAAAATGATCAAAATGATCAAAATGATCAAAATGATCAAAATGATCAAAATGATCAAAATGATCAAAATGATCAAAATGATCAAAATGATCAAAATGATCAAAATGATCAAAATGATCAAAATGATCAAAATGATCAAAATGATCAAAATGATCAAAATGATCAAAATGATCAAAATGATCAAAATCATCAAAATCATCAAAATGATCAAAATGTCAAAAATGTCTAAAATACAAAATTTACAGAATTGACAAAATTGACAAAATTGACAAAATTGACAAAATTGACAAAATTGACAAAATTGACAAAATTCACAAAATTCACAAAATTCACAAAATTCACAAAAATTCACAAAATTCACAAAATTCACAAAATTCACAAAATTCACAAAATTGACAAAATTGACAAAATTGACAAAATTGACAAAATTGACAAAATTGACAAAATTGACAAAATTGACAAAATTGACAAAATTGACAAAATTGACAAAATTGACAAAATTGACAAAATTGACAAAATTGACAAAATTGACAAAATTGACATAATTGACAAAATTGACAAAATTGACAAAATTGGCAAAATTGACAAAATTGACAAAATTGACAAAATTGACAAAATTGACATAATTGACAAAATTGACAAAATTGACCAAATTGACCAAATTGACCAAATTGACCAAAATTGACAAAATTGACAAAATTGACAAAATTGACAAAATTGACAAAATTGACAAAATTGACAAAATTGACAAAATTGACAAAATTGACAAAATTGACAAAATTGACAAAATTGACAAAATTGACAAAATTGACAAAATTGACAAAATTGACAAAATTGACAAAATTGACAAAATTGACAAAATTGACAAAATTGACAAAATTGAAAAAATTGACAAAATTGACAAAATTGACAAAATTGACAAAATTGACAAAATTGACAAAATTGACAAAATTGACAAAATTGACAAAATTGACAGAGTGGACAAACAAAGCCAAGGGTTAGAGCACCATGTCTCTACCGCTGCTTTTTTATGAACTGCTCACTCCAGGGTTCGCCCAAGTGTCGATCATTCCGCTTCTTAGTTTATTTGTTTAGTGTATAGTTTTTGCAGCTGAGGGTTCCCCCTAGCAGAAGTAGTGTGTCTCTCGCGATGATTGATTGCTTGCACAAATAGCACTTTGTCTTAGTCATCGCAGTTAGTTCGATTTATTAGGGTGTTTTTTCGCTAAGAATGGCTTATTAAGTTATTAATTTGTTTATATTTAAGTTTTTGAATAAATATTTACAACAAAAATAGAAATTACTTCACAGAAAATCGGTAAATTGAAAAAAATAACCCTAAAATTCCTTAACAAACAATACATTTTCATTTTGATCCAAATAATAAGACATTGCCACTCAAATTGACACTCGCTATCAGCGCAGTCTGCCAAAACCGCAAACAGCACAGTGACACCGTTTAAACGCCAAAGTTCACTTTCGCAACCAACTGCCGGGGCCAATCAACCTTAATGCTATCGGGCTAATATTTGGTTATCGGGACTCCACCTCAAACCACTACTGCACAGCAGTGTCGAACGGATATGGCATTGTTTGTATTTGCAGTCATAACCACGGTTGGTCTTATCAAAACGGTGTTCGAGTTTGATGCCTCGTGGCAAAATTGAAAAAAAGCAGACGATTTTGATTGGGAAAGGTGTGTCTAATTAACACTTAAAAAAATACTCAATAAAAAATAAAAAAAATAATCTTACCAGCTCCAGGAACTTCACAAGCGACAATCGACTAACGGCCATTTTTGACGGTTTCTTCTTCTTCTTTTTCTCACAAAAATCCGTAGAAAAGATGCGTAAATTCCAAAAATATCACCGTCCCCGAAAAAAAAACACGACTCCAAAACTCTTCAACAGATGGTTTGGTGCGTGTGTGGGTTGAGACACGATGTCACACTCGCTGGGATAGTAAAAAAAACAGCAGTAAAACGCACCGAAAACAGTGTTGTGTGGTGGGGAAAGGAAGAGCACTTTGTTGGCACGACTGAACAAACCGACGGTTGGCGAGACACTGACTGACGCGACGCCGATTGCGATCGATGTCGGTGGCTGGCTCTTGAAAGTGAGAATGGTTGAGCTGAGCAAAAAAAAAAAAACAGTTGAGAAGAATGAAGTTGGGTGGTTGGTTTTCTTGGATGAATGGGGAAGGAAGTGCACTGGATTGCAAATTTTGTCAATTAATTCGATTCTGGAGTTTTTTTTATTGTCTTTAAATTTATTTGCAAATAGTTTATTGGTCACTTTTTCTATTTTTTTCCAATTAATTTGAATTTTTTTAAACAAATACAATCATTTTTTTCAAGTTTTCACCAATCAGTGTTACGATGTCAGAGTACGAAACGGAATCACTTTTACGACGCTGCTTCTGAGAAGCAGGATCGCCGCAGCCAAAGCAGTCGTAAGTGACAGAGAATGATTTCATTCAGTTAGGGTGCTTGGTCAATTCCAGGAATTGGCGGTGGATTTGGGAGATAAGATTTAGGCTAGATAATTGTACCTTTCTACCAGTTTTGTTTGGAGACCATCCTAATTGCAAATATCCATCATTTAAATTTTTTGTCTTAAGTTTGAAAGTGTGTCGAATAATGAATAGTTAAAAACACTCGATTTTAGAAATCACATATACTTGAGTCATCAATATTAAAATTCAAAGAAAATATTTAAAAACTTTTTTATGTTTTGTTGGATATCATAGATTAAATTGTATAGAAAACCACCCTTATTTCAATCCAAAGTCATATCATGCACTCAAATTTATGCAATCGATTTTAAAGTGGTAAAAAAAAATTTGAAATTAGAATCTTATGTTTTGATAATCTAGCAAAAAAAGTTCAACTAAAAAACAGTTTTTGCTCGAAAAATTGGAAAATTGTTTTTCATTGTGAGTTGAATAAATGATAGTTTGTCAGGGTTTGAAAAATAATAACACTAAGAAAAACTAATTTTCACAAAATTTAAAACTTTATGAGGATGTATATCAGCTACACTGAAACCCCGATAGTTTGACACTAATTGTTGTTAAACAAACGGGGTCACTTTTTAGTTTGGCACCCCTTTTACACGAAGTTCACACACACTACCAAATGTTTGTTTTGATAGTTGAAAATTTACGTACCTTTAATTTTTTCCTTCATAAAATGGCGAACGGCGGTATTTTTAATTCATGTCCGACTGGAAATAATATTCTCAATCGTTTTTTTTTAAATTGATTGACATTTATTTAGATTTTTTAATCAATCATTTTTTTTCAAAAAATCAAGGCTTTACTATCAGATTTTGCACCATCCTCGACAAAATATGCAATTTTTAGTCCCCTAAAATATATCATAAAAAATTTGAAAATCAAAAATAAGTACGTATTTAATGAATTAAAAAAATATGATTTTTCCATTCTCTATTTTTTTCTAAATTGCCCTAATCATAACTTATAACTTTGCCGAAAAAAAAAAATACCAAATCGATCATAACATTACTTCTAATTGTCATTTTGTATGACTAGCCAGCAAAATTGAATGGAACTTTGTATGAAATATCGAATGATGCAAAATAACTTGCAAAATTCTATCTTTTGAGCCTGATAGCTAGAAAATTCAAAATACATTTGACAGTGTTGCCATCATTACAAAATTCATGATTTTTCGGAAACGTCGTTTTTTATTAATTTCTTTTTTTAATGACGGATCAAATTTAAAATCATAACGCTCTTTATATTTTTGTTGATGTAATTTCCTCCAGAAAGTTATTTGTTTGTTATATTGTTTGAAAAATTACCTTTTTAACCTGTAGAAGTCATGTTTCAGTTTGAACATCTGTGAACGTATTTTTTCGAAAGGCTCGGAAAATAAGCTACAAATTTGCTTCAAAAACATTGAAAAATCTTAAACTACTTGAACCGTTTGAAATGCCAAAAAATGCAATATTCATGTGATTTTCTAAACTATTCAGACTTAAAATATGTTCAAAATTTCAAAATGAACCATAACATTAGAAAAGGTAAAAATATACACACAAAGCAAAAAAAAAAAATTAATTTTAGAAGGTTGAAAATTTGGTTGGTTGATTATAAACCTTTTTATGAGTAATTTTACCTAAAAAATATGTAAAAATGTTAATCTGATAAAAGTTTACAAGCTTCTGATGTAATATTACACATTTTTTTTAACATAAAATCTTTCACAATTCTCTGATGAATATTACCATCATTGTTTTTCTGAGCGTGTGGAAGAATAAATGTGATAACTCCTGAGTACCTTGAAAACATAATTGATTAAAGCGATGGTAATGGATAACATCAACGAAAATTTTTGTTCAATAAATAGTTCTTGAAATAGATAACAAAAAAAAAAAGCATGAAATGTTCTTATTTTTATTGCTAAGATTGGATTTTTTTGTTTTTTTTTCTCCTTCGAATCCTCAAAAAATAATATTATTCAAAGTTTTGAATTGTCTTCTATATTTAACAAATATGATATTCTTTTCATAATTTGAAAAAAAATCTTAAAATAGTCATCCAAAAGTCATTATTGTTACATTTTTATTGATTGTTTTATTTTTTAAATTGATACAAATTAAATTTTGTAAAAAATTAGGATTATTAAGAATACCAGAGAATTTTTTTTTTCTCAATTTCTATTATTTGCTATTCTGTATTTATTCGTCAGTAAATATTTGTCTGATTTTCATAGTTTATTTTTTTAAATAAATTGTCCATCCACCCCAGCGATTAATTTTTTTAAGAATTGGACTTAAAAAGTACTTATTTTTACTTTAAATTATCCCTTAAATGACTACAAGTTGCAACGGTGCATTCCATCTAAAAAAATATAATTGCTTTTCAATTTCAAAAATTAAATTGAATTTTTAAATCTGATTTTCATGGTTTTTTGGAGCATATTTTCAATATTTTGAAAAAAAAAGTGTACTTTACGTAATTTTTCGCATTTAAGTGATTTTTTTCCATACTTTTTCCAACTAAAAATTTGCCCCAAAAACTAAAATAAAAAAAATGAATTGTTTTCATTTTAACCTATAACTTTGCTGAAGATAAATAAAAAATCACTTTGTATCTTAAATTTCCCCAAATTAAAATACCTACATTCAATTCTCGTTCAAAATCTTGAAATTATTTTTTGTTAGCGTTGATAAAATATTTTGAAATGAAATGAAAAACATAAAGAATGTTTTTTTTAGAACTCTCTGTTGGGTGTGAACTAGGGCGACAAGAAAAATTGAAAATTTCGGAAAATCGCAAGAGATACCCCCTGGATCGATTCATTAGGCAAAAACAAGTAACTGTGCCAATTTTGATCCAAATCGGTTAAGGCTAAGGGGTCGCTTTTCATCGTTGAAGTTTATATGGGGAAAATCGCAAAAATGTATGGGGAAAAACATCGCTTCAGGATTTTTGCAGCAGGTGGCGCAGGTCTCGCCCAAAATTGTCCAAGTGTGAGATTCTTGTAGGAAATTTAATTACCTACAACTTTGTAGAAGGGTGCAAGACGATCCGAGTTGATCCTGATGAGTTATTAGCAATGCGATGAAAAGAAATCGGCTTATATACTTGAAAGTATACAAGGGGTATATGGGTCATTCCATCTGAAGCGGAACAGCATTTGAAAATTACCCTCTCCGATCCTGCTCAAATTTGGCAGGGCTGTTGATACTATCATAACATGCAAGAATCCCGAATTTCATCCAAATCGGACCACCCCCTCCATTTTTGTACCTCCCCAAAAAATCGACTTTTTGGCGATTTTTGACCAAACCTCCTAGTTTTAAACGACGATAACTCAGGAACCACAAATCTTAGAGGGTCGGTCTTAGACTCAAGTTTAAAGGAAATTGGACGTAGAATCCATTTCCGTGATCAAAATTTTGATTAATTTATTTTTTCTACCTGTATTGCGCAATTGAAAACTTTAAACGGCCGTATCTCAAAACACCCCAATTTATTTTTTTTATTTGACCTCACCATCGTGTTCCCCGGCCAATTTTACATAAGAATCACTTATCGACAGAAATGAATATGTTTCCTTCCAGAGATATCGAATTTTAAAGTTTTGTGTTTTCGAGATTACCTACATCAGCTTCATTCGCCGCATCTGCTAGAAGCACACAGGCGGGCTGATCAATAACTGCTACCTGTCTATTTATTGAAATAATATTTCATCATAAAAAATCTTTATCAAATTGGGCAAAAATTGACTGTATAACACTGTAGGAAACTGGAGTTGAATCACGAATGTTTATCTGCTCAAAAAAAATGTATGAGGTGAATTTCTGTGCTAACCCACAGGACAGAGCAATAACGACACACAGTAATGGGCAGAATGAGATTCCGACGAAGCGAGCAGGAAAATGCAATTAATCTTGTTAGCAACACTGAACAATAAGTGCACGATACTTTACAGAGTAAAAAATATGAACTAAAATTAATAAAATTTGTTGATACGTTGTACTCTAGTGAAGGACGATCACAAGGTGTAGGAAAAGAATTTCTGGAAAGTATAAAACTGAAAAATGTAAGAAAATCACAAACTTTGATCTGCTGCAAAGCGGCTAATTCCCCAAATTTAGTTGCGATGATTTCGACACCGTCCGAACAACAGTATTTTTTTTCTTATATCATTCTTGGATTCTTTTAATCAAATGGAGCTGACTCACAATATAAAAATTGATTTAATATGATCAATCTTTTAAACCATAAATCGGATTTGCCAAATTATGGTAAAGTGTCAATAATAAACTATAATAATAAGAATAATAATAAAGCAGGTTTTGGGGTTTTTGCTGAATGGCACTATTTTGCTACTGCCCATAATAAAGGCCCTAGTCATGGCCTCGGAGGTACTCTAAAACGGTGAGCAACACGTAAAATAACCCAATAAATATTCCTTTCACAAAAATAGATTGATCAAGGTAGGGGAACAGTATCTAATTCCAGCGTTCCTCTAATGTTGCCATATCAGCGCTTTGGCATTCAATTACAGCTGATTAAAAGCGTTTTCAACTGAAATCGAGTGATAAATAGCTCAATAAGAAGTGAACAAGCAAGTTTATATCAAAAGTGTTGCAAAATTTGTTGTTTAAATAGTGAAAATGAGCAAATTGGACGAAACTAGGAGCGAGGACTTAACCTGCCAAACATACTAGAATTTCCCCTATTAGCCATTTGAATAAATATTTGCGTAAAATTATAAAAATATAAATTCAATTAATCATCTCCCAGAACAACAGGTAGCAGTTATTGATCAGCCCGCCTGTGTGCTTCTAGCAGATGCGGCGAATGAAGCTGATGTAGGTAATCTCGAAAACACAAAACTTTAAAATTCGATATCTCTGGAAGGAAACATATTCATTTCTGTCGATAAGTGATTCTTATGTAAAATTGGCCGGGGAACACGATGGTGAGGTCAAATAAAAAAAATAAATTGGGGTGTTTTGAGATACGGCCGTTTAAAGTTTTCAATTGCGCAATACAGGTAGAAAAAATAAATTAATCAAAATTTTGATCACGGAAATGGATTCTACGTCCAATTTCCTTCAAACTTGAGTCTAAGACCGACCCTCTAAGATTTGTGGTTCCTGAGTTATCGTCGTTTGAAACTAGGAGGTTTGGTCAAAAATCGCCAAAAAGTCGATTTTTTGGGGAGGTACAAAAATGGAGGGGGTGGTCCGATTTGGATGAAATTCGGGATTCTTGCATGTTTTGATAGTATCAACAGCCCTGCCAAATTTGAGCAGGATCGGAGAGGGTAATTTTCAAATTTGCACTTTTCCGTGCACAGTTGAGATGGAATGACCCATATAGGAAGTATAAAAGAAAATATTTTTTTCTAGAAAAATCACCAAAAATCAGGATTAACTCGGATCGTTTTGCACCCTTCGACAAAGTTGTAGGGAATTAAATTTCCTACAAGAATCTCACACTTGGACAATTTTGGGCGAGACCTGCGCCACCTAGCAGAAAATTACTGAAACGATGTTTTTCCCCATACATTTTCGTGATTTTCCCCATATAAACTTCAACGATGAAAAGCGACCCCTTAGCCTTAACCGATTTGGCTCAGAATTGGCACAGATACTTATTTTTGCATTAGGAATCGAGTCAGAGGGTATCTCTGATGTCGATTTTTTTTATTGTCACCCTAGTGTGGACCGACGCTGTGATCAAATCTCCAGACGCTTTTGTGACGACGCAATTTTTATTTGCCGAAGAAAACCGACGCCACGTTTTTCTTTTCTTTGTCACAGTTAATGTAAAATTGAGGGGAGAATTTCGTTACGAGAGAAAATTTACGACCGTTGTTTACAACTAAATCGAGAGAGAGAGGGAAAAACAAGAACTTGTTTAAAGTTAGTCATTCTCAAACGAAAATCAGTTCATATTTTAAACAAAACAGCTAATTTATTGACGCTGAGATATTTTTCAAAACAAAATGTATTCTCGTTTTCGCAGCATGTCATGACCGTCGGAGCGGGACGCCCGATTTCCTGCCAAAGTAGTGAGGCTTCGAGCGCGCGCTTCTCTGCCGCGCTACTACGTCATAATTTTGTTTTTGTTTACCCTTGGATTTCGGGGGGGCTTCGGCGGCGGCGTTCATGTTGCCGGTGTGCGTTGCCGCACAAAACAAAACCGGTTTCGCGTTTTACGACTGCGAGTCTCTTTCGTGTATTTTTTTTTAGTTTTTATTTATTTATTTCGCACATGACGCACCCTTCTTTTGTCAAGCGATGAGCGAATCCTATGTTTTGATGGTTGTAATTTAGTATTCATCGATTCGTTCATAAGAATGATCTCACTAGATTTGCTTCAGGGTGCGATTATGACGACCAAGTGACGGAATCAATTTAAATTAGTCATACCGATTAACATCTCTAACTGATGATTCCTAGGACCACCCTAGTCGGGGTAGAACGCGCACATACAGGGTTTCACGGTCAATGTTAGGTTATACTCGCCAAGTTTGCTGTATTCTGCAGTGTGAAGGTTAACCGGACTGACAGCTATGGCCAGGCCCGGCGAGTTCAGGTCGTGTTGTTGTTGTTTACTGCCAACTTAGGGTACGTTATCCATTAGTGGACCCCTTTCCTATAGTGGACCCTCTGAAGGGTTTTTGATGAAAAATTCAATAAAATCACAATTTCAAGCGTGTTGTTGTCTTCAAATCTTTTATTTGGCATGTTCAGCATCATTTAAAACAATGTTGACTGACATTGAATAGTTCTTTTCGCCAAAATAAGTGTTTTGAGTTCGACATCTGAAATCAGCCATGGCCACTAGCATTTTCACAACAAAACTGCATTTATATTTTATGATTGAATTAACCATCCAATCATTTTTTGACTGATAATTTAACTTCAGCATGTCGAAATAATGTAAGTTAAAGGATCTTTACTAAAATAAAGCGAAGAACTGCCATTTTTGAGCAAAAATTAGGGGGGTCCAATATAGGACAACGAAATCCAAACTTTTCCAAAAGTGGACCCCTGTTAATATAACCTTCAAAAATGAAGAAAACTGTGTATTCAAGCAAAAGTTTCTCTAAAACATACAATAAATGCTTGTTGTTATCAACCTAAACGCATATTTTTTCAATTATGAGTATAAATATAGCTGTTTTCATGTTAAAAGTACCAAAAATGCTGAAGCCGTAAAAAATTATAATTAATCAAAACTATAGTTGATTGTACTTAACTGAAGCATCATAAATGCAGTTTGAAATGATATTTTATAATAATAAATCAATAACAACACATTTTTTTAAAATAAACATGCGTGATTTTATCAGCAACTGTAAACAAATCTATTATTTAGTTTCGGTCAACCATTTATGTAATTAATATGGAAAAATTTGCATCAAGATTACTTTTTTTAATTATTTTTATGTTTATAGTGGTTTTTGAAACGTTTTCTCTGATCTTTTTCGGAAATAAATGTTTTTAAATGTCTGTTAGGTTTTTTGTTGTTTAAAGCCAAATTTGTTAACAAAACATATTTGTTTATAATGAAAAATGAGCAAAATCCATCTTTTATTCATTATATCTATCATTAGACCTACACAATGCATCAAAACATCAAATATCGGTTAAATTTGGTATAAAAATAACAGTTTGCCTATAGTGGACCCGGGTCCACAATCGGATTATGGACCCGGGTCCACTATAGGAAAAGAGGGTCCATAACAAGGCAAAAAAACTTTTTTTTCAAATGGCTATTTTTCTGCTCAAAAACAAATAACTGATGAAACAAATAGTCAAAATTGTTCAAAAGACTTAAGATTTCAATGTTTTGTACAAAGGGTTATGAAAAAGTGCTTAAATTATTGAAAATTTGTGAAAAATGTGCTTCGGCTCTACTAGGGGGTCCACTAATGGTTAAAATACCCTACTTGTTGAGGTGGAAGGAACTCTGCCTGCGGCAGGTTAGAATTGAGGTTAGGATTTCAAAAATGTCAGTTTTTTTGACCTGCCTCATCAAAGTAACCATTAGCAGGAGATGTAGCAATGTTAAGAACCTACTTTGACCTTTTACGTGAACTAGCCGGGGTTGGTTCTATGTTAATGGGTTGCTTTGATTTATGGTTTTAGAAAACAATTAGCTTTTTTATTGAATTCTTCATAATTAGTCAACCGAACAATTTTACAGCATATTTACTTAAAAATATCGTCAAACTAAACCTTGTCTCCTTGAAAAACCTAACCTAACCTCAAACAATTAAAGCGAGTGACTCACAATGGACAGAGCTCGTAAAAAATCCAATTCCTAATAAAATCGCGATTCCTTGCGAATCCGCTGCGTGCTTGTCATAAAAATGGTCGCAATTATTAATGCCGTGTGAGTAATCTGCAATGGCCGCAATGGGGGTCCACCTACTGGGCCACGCGACCTTCGGTGGCCAAACTCCAAATGAGCTTTTGGCGCGGGCGTTGATTAGCCAAAGGTCGTCTGACCTACTTGAAGATGTTTGGGCGAATTGATTGCCGAAAATCCGCGGGGTGTCATCAGAATATATCATGAAAATTGGTTGCATGCTGATTGAGGTTATTTTGAGCTGGAGGTTTTTTTTGTATTTTGAAAAAGGAAATATTGCCTTTTTCCCTGTACATTTAAGAAATTTATTGTATTTTTATGTATTAAATAACAAGATTTTCCAAAATATTTGTGAAAGATAATATTCATAATTTAAGCATGCCATGAAGGAAAGGCAGTTTGCACTGCTTTTGGCGCCAAGCCGTTTTTCGAGCTGATAGCTCGATTCAAGCAGTTGCAGCTTTAGCTATCCTCCGCTAGATGGCAGCATTAGTTATGCCCTGAAAGTTTCATAGCGCTGTTCAGAAGGGCTATGAAAAGTTTAAAATTATTATCTTGTTTACATGAGAAATATTTTTTTTGTCGATCTTATGTACAAAGATTTTTTATTTATTTATTCAAAGAAAATCGAGAAAATTATTTGGATATTTTTATTTGCAATCCTCTAAAGCTATTTTTTTTCGTGAAGGAGGTTCAAGATTCACAATCAATTTTCAATTTTCAATTCTCAATTCTCAGTTCTCAATTCTCAATTCTCAATTCTCAATTCTCAATTCTCAATTCTCAATTCTCAATTCTCAATTCTCAATTCTCAATTCTCAATTCTCAATTCTCAATTCTCAATTCTCAATTCTCAATTCTCAATTCTCAATTCTCAATTCTCAATTCTCAATTCTCAATTCTCAATTCTCAATTCTCAATTCTCAATTCTCAATTCTCAATTCTCAATTCTCAATTCTCAATTCTCAATTCTCAATTCTCAATTCTCAATTCTCAATTCTCAATTCTCAATTCTCAATTCTCAATTCTCAATTCTCAATTCTCAATTCTCAATTCTCAATTCTCAATTCTCAATTCTCAATTCTCAATTCTCAATTCTCAATTCTCAATTCTCAATTCTCAATTCTCAATTCTCAATTCTCAATTCTCAATTCTCAATTCTCAATTCTCAATTCTTAATTCTCAATTCTCAATTCTCAATTCTCAATTCTCAATTCTCAATTCTTAATTCTCAATTCTCAATTCTCAATTCTCAATTCTCAATTCTCAATTCTCAATTCTCAATTCTCAATTCTCAATTCTCAATTCTCAATTCTCAATTCTCAATTCTCAATTCTCAATTCTCAATTCTCAATTCTCAATTCTCAATTCTCAATTCTCAATTCTCAATTCTCAATTCTCAATTCTCAATTCTCAATTCTCAATTCTCAATTCTCAATTCTCAATTCTCAATTCTCAATTCTCAATTCTCAGTTCTCAATTCTCAATCCTCAATTCTCAATTCTCAGTTCTCAATTCTCAATTCTCAATTCTCAATTCTCAATTCTGCATTCTCGATTCTCAATTCTCAATTCTCAATTCTCAATTCTCAATTCTCAATTCTCAATTCTCAATTCTCAATTCTCAATTCTTAACTCTCAATTCTTAATTCTCAATTCTCAATTCTCAATTCTCAATTCTCAATTCTCAATTCTCAATTCTCAATTCTCAATTCTCAATTCTCAATTCTCAATTCTCAATTCTCAATTCTCAATTCTCAATTCTCAATTCTCAATTCTCAATTCTCAATTCTCAATTCTCAATTCTCAATTCTCAATTCTCAATTCTCAATTCTCAATTCTCAATTCTCAATTCTCAATTCTCAATTCTCAATTCTCAATTCTCAATTCTCAATTCTCAATTGTCAGTTCTCTCTACAAAAAAGTCATTGAAATATTTTTTTTGAAAATATGACTTAAAAATAGTTATTTTAAACTTATGACAATTTTAAATTGAGATTCTTTCTTCTAATTTTTTTTCTTGAAATAAAAACAAGATTTTCGGTGAATTTTTAAATTGAGTTTGTGATAGTTAATAACTTTTCAAATAAAAATTAAATGATTTTCTCATAATTTCTTCTCACTTAATGAATCATTTGAATGTTTTCTTTCATTATTTAGAAAATGTTGATGTTTTTTTGCTTATATTTATGTTACTTTCAACAACATTAAAATTCCACTTTAGGAATCAAACGAGCAAATGTCGCTAAAACTCCCACCAAAAGGGCAAATATCCTGTCACGTAGATCCCTATCTAGTTCATGTCCTGCGACCAACATATTGATGATAAATAGAGCGCAAATCCTCCGCGGCCCAGTGGCATCTCGGTGCGCCAAATTTGTGCAAAATCCCTTTAGCTGAGCATTTATGGCCGTGAGTGGTTGCCTTATAAAGAGGGGGAGCAGAGACACTGTTTACAACAAATTTGGGGATTTGATGTTTACAGTGAAACATGAATAATTGAACTTTTTTTTAAATCTGTTTTTATTAAATTTTTAGCAAAAAAATCTTGGCTCACAATTCACAACTCATAACTCGCAACTCAAAATTCAAAACATAAATCTCACAGCTGACAACTCACAACTCACAACTCCCAACTCACAGCTCACAACTCACAACTCACAACTTACAACTCACAACTCTCAACTCTCAACTCACAACTCACAATTCACAACTCACAACTCACAACTCACAATTCACAACTCTCAACTCACAACTCACAACTCACAACTCACAACTCACAACTCACAACTCACAACTCACAACTCACAACTCACAACTCACAACTCACATCTCACTCATCTTATCTAATCAAAAATTCAAATTCCAGGAATTCACTGTTCCTCACGCGTCACACTGCTGCCACGGGCATTTCACGGAAAGGGTCTCACGTGGGGCATTACAATTTAGCCAGTTTGAGTGCGCGCCCCAAACACAAGGCCCGAAATGTAAACAAACCCAACAATGCAATGATATGAAATATTGTAGGCTTTCGCGGGACAGCAGCCCCAACGAGATCTGCTGCTGCTACACAAATTAAAATTCCTGTCACGAGGGCTAGGATGTGCACACAGAAGTTGACTCCAAGGGAGGATTTCTGGCAGGGTTGTGAAAATTTTAATTTTAATTCGTCTTTTTTGATTTTTTTATTTTCTCTGAAAAATCGTGATTTTTGAGGCTTAATTCAAATAAATAAAAAAAAAAATAAAACTAATCAAAAAACTGGCAACACTGCCCCCAAAACTTTGGCGTATTGAAGATAAGTCACCGTAAATTTTCTGTGGATGCATCTTTCTCTCTCTTCCTCTAGTGTACTGTAATGCAATTTATTTCCGGCTGAAGTCGGCGTTTGAAGGTCCTTCGCGCTCCGCTGGAACCGCCGCAGAACAGTGAGGCCAGCAGCGGCAGCAGTGAGTGGTCTTCCCACGGGGACCCTTGAACGAATAGTGATGGGGGTCACAGACAATTAGATCTACTTTTTAAAATAAAAATATTTAAAATTTTAGAAAATTTAATGGAATTTACTATGACTTATCATTAAATTAATATTTTTGGTTCAAAATAAAAATTCAACCTCTGTTTTTTTTATTTCTCTATGAAAACTAGTCCCACTCTCCCACAAGTGCACCCGGGAACGTGATGTAGACATTCTTGGTTTCGACAGTTTTGCAGCATTCCCGAGGTGAATTTGTTTCGGTTTGTGTAAACTCTCTTTCTGGGAACTAGCTGCTCTGTTTGTTTTTAATGTTTTCCTCTTTTTTTTCTGGCAGATCGAAAGATATGCGGTCGAACGGAATTGTGTCAGCGACTTTGAACTTTGGACGTTTGCCTTCAGTGGGTTTGACATTCGTTATTTGGGTGAACTTGCGACTAGAAGTGGTTACGCAACCAATTTTTAAACATAACTAAAAAAATCGAAATTTAGAACTTAAATTAACAAATTGCAATAAAACAAAGAACCGTTGCTCACAATAGCTCGAAATCCTCAATTCTATATTCTATATGCTCAATTCTCAATTCTCAATTCTATATGCTCAATTCTCAATTCTCAATTCTCAATTCTCAATACTCAATTCTCAATTCTCAATTCTCAATGCTCAATTCTCAATTCTTAATTCTCAATTCTCAATTCTCAATTCTCAATTCTCAATTCTCAATTCTCAATTCTTAATTCTCAATTCTCAATTCTCAATTCTCAATTGTCAATTGTCAATTGTCAATTGTCAATTCTCAATTCTCAATTCTCAATTCTCAATTCTCTATTCTCAATTCTCAATTGTCAATTGTCAATTGTCAATTCTCAATTCTCAATTCTCAATTCTCAATTCTCAATTCTCAATTCTCAATTCTCAATTCTCAATTCTCAATTCTCAATTCTCAATTCTCAATTCTCAATTCTCAATTCTCAATTCTCAATTCTCAATTTTCAATTCTCAATTCTCAATCGTCAACTCTCAATTCTCAATTCTCAATTCTCAATTCTCAATTCCCAATTCTCAATTCTCAATTTTCAATTTTCAATTTTCAATTCTCAATTCTCAATTTTCTATTCTCAATTCTCAATGCTTAATTCTCAATTCTCAATTCTCAATTCTCAATTCTCAATTCTCAATTCTCAATTCTCAATTCTCAATTCTCAATTCTCAATTCTCAATTCTCAATTCTCAATTCTCAATTCTCAATTCTCAATTCTCAATTTAGTTTTTAGTTTTTAGTTTTTAGTTTTTAGTTTTTAGTTTTTAGTTTTTAGTTTTTAGTTTTAAGTTTTAAGTTTTTAGTTTTTAGTTTTTAGTTTTTAGTTTTTAGTTTTTAGTTTTTAGTTTTTAGTTTTTAGTTTTTAGTTTTTAGTTTTTAGTTTTAGTTTTTAGTTTTTAGTTTTTAGTTTTTAGTTTTTAGTTTTTAGTTTTTAGTTTTTAGTTTTTAGTTTTTAGTTTTTAGTTTTTAGTTTTTAGTTTTTAGTTTTTAGTTTTTAGTTTTTAGTTTTTAGTTTTTAGTTTTTAGTTTTTAGTTTTTAGTTTTTAGTTTTAGTTTTTAGTTTTAGTTTTAGTTTTTAGTTTTTAGTTTTTAGTTTTTAGTTTTTAGTTTTTAGTTTTTAGTTTTTAGTTTTTAGTTTTTAGTTTTTAGTTTTTAGTTTTTAGTTTTTAGTTTTTAGTTTTTAGTTTTTAGTTTTTAGTTTTTAGTTTTTAGTTTTAGTTTTTAGTTTTTAGTTTTTAGTTTTTAGTTTTTAGTTTTTAGTTTTTAGTTTTTAGTTTTTAGTTTTTAGTTTTTAGTTTTTAGTTTTTAGTTTTTAGTTTTTAGTTTTTAGTTTTTAGTTTTTAGTTTTTAGTTTTTAGTTTTTAGTTTTTAGTTTTTAGTTTTTAGTTTTTAGTTTTTAGTTTTTAGTTTTTAGTTTTTAGTTTTTAGTTTTTAGTTTTTAGTTTTTAGTTTTTAGTTTTTAGTTTTTAGTTTTTAGTTTTTAGTTTTTAGTTTTTAGTTTTTAGTTTTTAGTTTTTAGTTTTTAGTTTTTAGTTTTTAGTTTTTAGTTTTTAGTTTTTAGTTTTTAGTTTTTAGTTTTTAGTTTTTAGTTTTTAGTTTTTAGTTTTTAGTTTTTAGTTTTTAGTTTTTAGTTTTTAGTTTTTAGTTTTTAGTTTTTAGTTTTTAGTTTTTAGTTTTTAGTTTTTAGTTTTTAGTTTTTAGTTTTTAGTTTTTAGTTTTTAGTTTTTAGTTTTTAGTTTTTAGTTTTTAGTTTTTAGTTTTTAGTTTTTAGTTTTTAGTTTTTAGTTTTTAGTTTTTAGTTTTTAGTTTTTAGTTTTTAGTTTTTAGTTTTTAGTTTTTAGTTTTTAGTTTTTAGTTTTTAGTTTTTAGTTTTTAGTTTTTAGTTTTTAGTTTTTAGTTTTTAGTTTTTAGTTTTTAGTTTTTAGTTTTTAGTTTTTAGTTTTTAGTTTTTAGTTTTTAGTTTTTAGTTTTTAGTTTTTAGTTTTTAGTTTTTAGTTTTTAGTTTTTAGTTTTTAGTTTTTAGTTTTTAGTTTTTAGTTTTTAGTTTTTAGTTTTTAGTTTTTAGTTTTTAGTTTTTAGTTTTTAGTTTTAGTTTTTAGTTTTTAGTTTTTAGTTTTTAGTTTTTAGTTTTTAGTTTTTAGTTTTTAGTTTTTAGTTTTTAGTTTTTAGTTTTTAGTTTTTAGTTTTTAGTTTTTAGTTTTTAGTTTTTAGTTTTTAGTTTTTAGTTTTTAGTTTTTAGTTTTTAGTTTTTAGTTTTTAGTTTTTAGTTTTTAGTTTTTAGTTTTTAGTTTTTAGTTTTTAGTTTTTAGTTTTCAGTTTTTAGTTTTTAGTTGGTAATTTTGCATTTGTGGTCGTTTTAATTTGTAGACAAAATATTTCACCTAAATTGAATCAATCCCACATTTCAACTTCATTAAAGTGCATTTTCAACGACCGATAAATCCGTTGATCAACTTCCGGCAGCCAGCCAACCTGCTCCCACACACTACTAACAATAAGTGGAATAAATAGTTCGTGTTAAATCGAATTTATTCGAAACGAGAACTGACAGCGCCAACCCTTCCACAGTACCCAAACCAACAATTTCCGAACATGTTCTATGATTTGTCTGCCTGGCACGGGGAGATGTGAGTAATAAAATCAACTGCTGAACGCAATTTGCCTGATCACCACCAATTCATTGGGAGAAAACGAGTCATTTGCGTGGGTGAGGCAGATCCAAGGGGTTGCGGGGAAAGTGATTGAAGTTGGAAAATTTAAACGCGCTTTTCCGATGAATTGGAGCTTGATTCCGAAACTGGTCAATGAACTGTTTTATTGTGGGTCAATTGGGGAAGTGCTTTTTTTTGTTTTTTTTGCTTGAAATAAAAATGAGACAGTTGATTGGAGAAAAACAAACATATAAAAATAAACAATTGGTTTTGTCATTTTGTGCTGCCATCTGTGAATATCTAGTTGATATTGCTTTTTTTCGTTAGAGTGGTGCCATCTATTGTTTACTAGCTTGTAACTTTAAATCAAGAAATAGTTTGGGGTTTTAAACATTTATTTGTACATTTAATCATCATTTGTTTAGTCTACCAAGAAAGACATTATGTATCTTAAAAATTTAGCGAAAAAAAGTAAAATAAATCTTCAAAAAACACTGCCACCTAGCGGTCACTAGCGCCACACCCCACACCCTACTTCCTCTCGCGAAAAGTAAAAATGGTGTCCATCAGAAATATAACCCCGTTGATGATGGCAATCGAGCCCTTGGTGATGGCCAGGTCCCGCGTGCGCGTCCGAAACGCGTGCTCCCAGGCTTCGATGATGAACACGCCCGAGGTTAGAAAGAGGGCGCAGCCGAGCAGACTGTAGAACAGGTTCAACCGCCGGTGGACGTGGGCCTTCATGAGGTAGCCTGGAGGGGAAAAATAAAAGTTTTATTGTTGCACTTTTTTTTTTGTTAGCTAGAACACACAAATTGTAGGAAACTCACCCACCATGACCGTGGTCAGGATAACGATGTACCCGCAGAACGTTCCGGTGGACAGGAAACCGGTCACTAGGTCACCATCGTCGAAGCTGTAGTAGTGCAGGACGGTGCAGGCGATGGTAAGGCACTGTTGGGAAGAGAGTTTGGTTAGGTTAGGATTAATGTAATATTGTACATTTTATTTATTGTTGATAATTAAAATTTAAATGCAATTTTACAGTCCATTTTTTTCGATTTTTAATAAAATCTCTTGAAAAACTAGACTTTTCTGCGGTCAATTTTCATCAAGAGCTGATTTTTCAGCAGTCAAAGCGATATTTTCATTAAAACAAAGTTCAAATGAATTTATAAAGGTGCAGGTGGTTATGTTACGCATGACCAATCTGACAAAGAACATGGCTAAAATAAAATTAAAGTTAATAAAAAAGAATAATATTTCATAATCACGCCTAACATTTTAAAATGGCAAAACTTTATATTTTAGCCCTTTTTAAATGTAAGACTAGGCGAAAGAGAAAATAATAATTGATCGCGCAGATAAGGCCCTTATGACAAAGTTCTTGGTCAAATAATGTGTTGCGTGAATTTTGTCTGAACTATTAATAAGTGAAGCAATTTACACACTTTTGGATAAAATTATGTAAGCTTTTGAAAAAAAAAATTATTGTTTTTCATGGTTTATTAACTTATCATTCTTGGGTTGCTTAACATGGCGAAAATTTCTCATAATATTTTTATTGCTTAACCATATTTTTTTAAAAAAGCAAATTGGGAAAAATCTTGCATGTTTTGATAGTAGCAATAGTAGGTCCACTCTTCAAAGTTTCTTAGACAAATTAATAATACATTTTTCGAACTCTTCGAATTTGATTTTTTCAGATTTGTGCAACTGCTGAAAAATTGCAAAATTTTCACGAAAGTCAATCTTTTGTTGGACTTGTTGCGAAAAGTTTTTTTTTATTCCAAATCAGAATTTATATTTTTAAATCAAGTAAACATTTTGATTTGACCGTCTTTTAAATGCTTTCTAAAAATTCTGTTAGTGATTAATTTTATTTTTCAAATAGTAAGTTAAACAGAGATTTCTTTAAATAAATTTATATTTTTTTTTTAGAAGTATTCATTTTCCCTCAATTGTCTCACCTACAACAGAGGTGTCCAAAGTATGGCCCGACATAAACTTTGAAAAATATTTGCAGCGGCCTTAATTTTTTTTAAATCAGTTATGGAACGTTCAAATTTCGGGATTTGTACTCATGACATTTGGGTTTTCAATTAAGTACGTAATATGATGACCAAAATTTATGGAAATATTTTTGAAATTTTAGGAATAATTGTACAAAAATCTCTTTGCAACGATTTATAGTTTTAGTAGCAATTTATTCAAAAATAAAGTTAATCCATTTTTCCAAGTACAAATCACTTCTTTGAAAATACTTTTACAGAAAAAAACTATGTGAATATATTTACAAGTTTAAACCCATTTTTGATTTTCATTTAATTTGTTCAACAAGGGATGTTTTCAGTCACAAAAGCAAACAAATAATTTACCCCGTTATTGAGTATGCAGTACCTGTTTGGGAGTGTTGCGCTAGAACTCATAAATTGAAGCTCCAGCGTGTCCAAAACAAGGTACTCAAAATGGTTTTGAATGTTCCTGGCTGGACAAGATCAAGTGAGGTTCATGAATTAGCAGAAGTAAAAATGTTGGATCAGAAGATTCAGGAAAAATGTTTGAAATTCAGGGAAAAATGTGCTATATCTGAATACCCCTTGATTCAAGGATTGGTTTAGTTTATGGTAAGATTAAGTTAGTTTCAGGTCAGGTTAGGTTATGTTTTCTTAATTTTTTTTTTCTCATTGTACCTAGTGTTACAAAAATGATAAATCATATACTTTTAAAGTTAAGAAAATGAACAGTGTTTAAATCACGAAAAGCAAACTAAAGCTGAAGAGCCACAGCTGACCACTTATTATGTAAACCAAATGTAATTATTATAAGAAAGATTCAATAAAGTATATTTAATTCAAAAAAAAAAAAAAAATTCAGTCACAAAAGTATCAACCATCCATCAACCTAAACCAGACTGTGGAATATATTTTTTACAAAGTTATTGTATAACCTGATCTTTTGGGTGAGGCATCAAGTTGCAATATGTATGCAGTTTTTGTTTTCTTTTTATTTATAAAAAAAATCAACCAATTGAATAAAACTGTTAAACATATTTTTTTGTTTTGTTTTCAAATATTTAAATGATGGAAATGTAAAAAAAACCTACAATTAAAAAAAAACTTAAGCTGATAAGGGACCATCCATAAACCACGTGGACACCTTTTTGTAAAATTCTTACCCCCCCCCCTTCGTGGACAATTGTCCATACAAAAAAAAGAATCACCATACCCCCCCCCCCTAAAGTTTCCACGTGGTTTATGGATGGTCCCTAAGTGTATATTACAATTTTAGTTTTTGAAAGAAAGTTTTTTTTAAATTTTTTTAGATTCGACATAAACTTTGAAAAATATTTGCGACGCCCTTAACATTGTTTTTTGCGTAACATTTTTTGTTTGTGTAAAAAGTGTAACTAAATTAATTATTTTATTTAAACAATTTTTATTTAAAAAACTTCAAAATTTTAATGGAAATAGGAGTCTAACCAGCTCAAAATAATTTAAAATGCATTTTCTTGCGTTAAAAATTCCAATGTTTCAATACTGCACAAAGTTTTCATTTCGGCGAAAAATTTTTTTTCAATGAAAACTAATGATTGCAAAACAAATGGGCTGGTGTAAAATGCATTTTAAAATACTTTTTTCATTGAAATGTTACATTTTTAAGTGCAAATAGCTGAAATCAATTGAAAGTGCATTCTCTTGCGTTTAGAATTATTTTGAGCATGTTGGGTTTATTTAAAAATCATTATAATTTTTGAAAACTTTCGATGTACAGTTCCGCAAAAAGTTTTTTTGCTATTTTTTTATTTTCTTTTTTTTCCTGAACTAGTGTAAAATGCATTTTAAAACACTTTTTTATATTAATTTTTAGACTATGGCTTGTTGTTTAAATTTTCTTTTTTTTGCCACTACCAGCCAGAGCCGAGGTACAAAAACTTTGAAAAATATTTGCATAAGCCTTACATTTTTATTTTAATTTTTTTAAATTTTCTATTTACAAATTTTTATCTAAATAAAAAACAAATAAAAAATTATGTTTCATAAATAAAAAATGTTCATTCTTGGAAGAATTGCTCAACTTTCACATTTGCAATACATGTTTTCTGGAAAAACGTAGTTCATTAATGAGTGCCACGATAATTCAAACCGGTTGGCTAAAATTTTGCCAGATTTTGGCATTTGACCTCTAAAAAATTTAAAAAGATCATCTCAATATATGAGGAATAAATGAAATTAAACCTAATGTTAATTTTCACATTTTAAGAGGTATTATTACACATTTTTTCTGACGCATCTGTCTACATTCCTCGATGTAATATTACCATGATTTGTTTACTGTGTACTTGATTTTTAATCCTCTAAGATCCAACTCCACCTCTAGATGGACTTTGAAATAAAAATTCGTTGAAAACTTTGAAAATTCAAAAACATTGGAAAGAAGAACTTTTTTTTTCAAAATTATAGATTTGTTGAAACTACTTATTTCATGTGACTTTATAAATGTTTTATAAATTGATCTTACAATTTTTTTTTTGAAAAAATGTCAAAATTAGAATACAGTAATTTTTGTCACATCACAGATTATTCTGACATGCTGTGTTGCGACTTAAAAGCTATTACAAAAAAGTGATTATTGGAGTAAATCAGGCCCGTGATACTGACGTAGCTTGCTGAAGCCGCCACCAAATGTTTGGTGGCGCTGTTTCGGGAATAACATTTCAGAGGGTCACAAATCAAAATATAATAAGTCTTATTTAATTTTTTTGGAAAATAATCCTGTAGCTGCTCAGAATGATTCTTTTCATTAAAATAAACAAAAAATGCCGCCAACAACAATATATGTTTAGCATCAGGTCTCAGGCAAAGCTTCCCAGCAGGTGTCTTTTTTAAATCCTCTGAAATGTCTTTTGCAAATTCTTATTTGGCCAATGAACTTACAGATCATCATAATGTTAATTTAAATCTACAATTTGAGGCGGTTAAACCATTATGTGAGCTCAACCATGTTGTTGAGAAACCTTAAGAGCGAGTCCACGAACAGGGCAAAGCCCATTGTTAGGGACGTTGTGGAGGAACCTGAAATTCAGGGGTTGTTTGAACTTATATAACTAACATCTGGGCTAAATATGAGCACTATGAAGCATCCCAATTGTTCAAATCTAACGGAAGTTATAAGCATTTCAGTTAAAAAAATTGCTATTTTCGACATTTCGACCTGGAGCTCATTGTAAGAACTAAAAAGTTGATTTTCATCCATTTATGCCTACTCTTTAAAAATTAAAGTAAAAAAATAAGAATCTGCTTTTGTCGGTTGACATTTCGTATTGATTGATATGAACCTAGTTTCCAATAAATGTGAATCGGTGATTTCTTTAAATTTTATTTTTATAAAGAGTATGAATGGATAAATATAAACATTTTAATACATGTTATTCAGAAATTGGCTCAGGAACTCGAATTTGATAAATCCATCTCCAATAAATGGGATATCCGAGCAAAAGTTTCCACCTGAAACAATTCATCGTAACATTAAGTTTAAAGCTAGATAATACTCAAATCATCATGCACTGAAAGCCCAATCATGGTTTTTGCTACCATATTGTGGAGTTGAATTGAGGCACACACCGATGTATTTTGCTAAAAACAAACCGTACAAACTTGATTTGAATAAATTACGTTGTCAATTTTACGATGTGCAGTAGTGCATAGTAATTTTAACCCTCCAATAAAGAAAAGGTGAACAAGATTTAGTTTCTAGTTTCGAGGAAGCATGGTACATTTTACCACATTTGCGTTTACAAGAAATCATGTTTTTGAGTCAAATAAACCAACTTCTATGGTACCCCGTGGTTTGAATGTGTTGGTAAATTTTCGACAAGAAAGCCTTCTATGAACAGCTGTTTTTAGACATAAAAGTTCAAATTTAGAAACTAATTTTGTTGTTTTGTGTCTATTCTAACTGAAACCAATACAAAATATTCAAATATTGTGCAAAAACATTGCTAAAATCACTTCTCAATTCACCCCATGTGTCTCGATTTGCCCCGGATAATGGTACACATTTAATTTCATTTTAACTAACGAAACAAAAATAAAGAAAAAACATATTTTGGTCTTTTCGATTTTGCGCCCTTTTCGTCATGTTACTCCCCATAATTTTGACACTAGACACCAAAACTTTGGTACTTTTTAGGCTTCAGTGACATTGTATGCAGATGACAGCCGAAGCATCCCCGTGGAGTAAATGGAGTATGTACACAGCAAAAATACGATGGTTAAATCGCATGCAAAAGCATGCACATCATCTTCGTCAAAAAAGACACTTAATTTTACACACTGCATGTACAACTTTTTAAAACTAAAAAAAATGGAAATGGACGGGATTCAAACCCAGCACCAATAGTAAGGACTGGCGCCTTAGCCAGCTCGGCCATCAGACCGATCAGATGAATTCACACGTGAAAATAGTAAAAAAAATTGCAGTTGATGTAGATTTTCATGGTTCCAATGGTTTTTGTCTACTGCGGAAACAACTTTACTTTGTTTATAGATTTGCTTCCATGACGAAAAACTACATTTTTTGTCTTTTATAAACCATCATAAAAAATATTAGAGTAAAGTTTCCAACTAAAACTTGATTTGTTCAATTCTGTTCTGTTTAATTTTGAGTGAGATAAAACAGCTGTCATTTTGTCTTTTAGTTCAGATTTTCACACTTTATTCCCTTCCGCTGTGTTGTTTTCAATATTCCACGATTACCGACGCAAACATCAAGATTTAATCGCTCAAGTTTCACCTCATTCACACATTGTTCTCGTTTTCTTCTTTTTTTTTCTTCACAATTTGCAGTTTTTCCGCCCATTTGCCAGGTCCATTCCAGGTAAATGGTCCGTTCCGATTCAATCTCCGGGCGGGTTTTTTTCCCCCATCATTTTCATCTTCTGCATTTCACTCCTCACCTCCCACCATCGGAACCCATAAAACACAACCACAATCGACGCAATGACCATCGGCCATGATGGTTCTTTTCCGCGGTCTGCGGAATGGTTTAATTAAAAATTAAAATCAGCACGAAAAAAAAAGAGTACGGAAAAACGTTTTTATCCACAAGCCACAATCGCACAAGAATTTAATCCAATTACGTTCTGTCCTTTAGGTTTTTATCTCTTTCTTCTTCGCCTTTTTCCCGTTCTCACTTATTTAAATCAATTAATCTGATCGCGCGTACCAGTTCCAAGAATTTGATTATCGACATCGGCGGTTTGGACCCAGTTCCGTTGGTGGCCACGTGTCGTCCGTTCAGCGCCGAGTGGAAGCTGCAAATGGTGGCCGTCGAAGTGCCGTTTTGGTTATTTTGAGGACATTCCTCCACCTGGGCCAGAGGAGGTGCAGGATGGTGGTGCTGCCGGGGTGGTGGGACCACCCTAGGACTTTCCACCGATGAGGGCATCCTCCGGAGGAACAACGTGAAACTTAAGCGCGGAATGGCGTGCGGGTGCTGTGCGTCTTAATTAATGGGACTTTGCGCGGAGACTGACTGTGGGTGTGGGTGGTGAACGCGAGCGATTTGGTGGACTTCAACTGATCAGGGAGTGAAAATCTTCCCGCGACTGGACAGCGAGAGTCAATGAGCGGTTTTGGGTAGGTCTTCAGACGGATGGGAAGGAAAAGTCGTGCTGTGATAGGTAATTTTTGGGTGGGATTGTGAACACGGAAAAGTTCTTTCCCGGATTTTTATAACCAAATCATACATTTGAAAAAAATCATGTTTGTCCCATTTAGAATGAAAAGCTACCGAGCGAACCAGAATATTGACTTTTTATTGACTGGGGGTGATATTAAATTATATTATTATATTTTTTTTTATTTTTTTTTGAAATTTTTATTATGAGAGATTGTTCAGATTTCAACAATACGTTAAGATTAAAAAAAAAAAAATCGATGTGGGACAACAACACTAATAATCTCATCATAATTAAGTTCGCAATTAAATTTTGTTGATGAAGTTTCGTTGAAGTAATGCAAAATAAACATGTTTGGTGTTTTTCATGCAACTGAATTATCACTGTTTAATTAGATTTATCGAAGTATCCCAATTTTTTCTTCGTGACAGGACGCTTAGGGAGTAATTCTCAAATATTCGTGACCTAGAAAATAATTTACCTAGGGATTTTTGATTGATCATGTGCCTCTATAAAATATTTTAAATTTTTTTTGAATTATTAATATTAATTTACAGCTTTTTTTCATTGAATTGTAATTCAATTCTTTCTTTTTACTTTTATTTGTTTGCCCCTCTCCCTGGATTTTGGCCAGAGTCAAAGGACATAAACTTTTATCAAATATTTGCATTGGCCTTAACAATTGATATAAGAATCTAAATTGTTGAATTCTGATAGGTGATTTTTTAGAAATATCTTAGGAATACAGTCATGCCTTGGTTTAGCACCGCATATGGGGGATGCAAAACCGAGGCGTGCATAACTGAAGCACAGATCTTATGGGATTTTGACTATATGGGCGACATTGGCTATAATCCTATGAAAAATCATCAAAACTTAAAAAAAATTTAGTGTTTTAAAATCGGGATGATGTCAGCTGTCAATTGCAACTATAATTACATGAAAAAAATTCACAAAAATACGTATTATTTCCTGTATTTTTAAAATGCATTTTTTCTGGAAAAAAATTCTCAAGATCATTGTTTTTGCAATATGGGTATCAAATGATCGGGATTTTTCATAAACTTTGAGAAGAAAAGCACAACTTGTGAAAATACTAAAAAATTTCACAAAACTACGTATTTTCGAAAAAATACTCCAAATTTCAGTCAGTTCAGTTCAAAACTGAAATTTCCATAAATTTATTTTACCACTTTTGAAATAAGCGAAAAAATCCCGATCATTTTACAGCCATATTGTAAAACAGTGAAATTTTATCTTTTTTTCGAAAATAAGTAGTTTTATGAAAATTTGTTTTGAAATTTTTGAAATGTATGAAAAATCCCGATCATTTGTTACCCATGCTGTAAAAATTAAAATTTTGAGTTTTTTTTTCAAAAATACGTAGTTTTGTGAAAAGTTTGAGTATTTTCAAAAAAAATGTTAGAACTTTCGAAATGTATGAAAAATCCCGATCATTTGATACCCATATTGTACAAACTGAAATTTAGAGTATTTTTTCGAAAATACTAAGTTTTATAATTTTTTTCAATAATTTCCAAAAAAATGTTTTAAAATTTTCGAAATGTATGAAAAATCCCTATCATTTGTTAGCCATATTGTAAAAATTGAAATTTTGAGTATTTTTTCAAAAATACGTAGTTTTGTGAAAAAATTTAGTATTTTCAAAAAAAAAAATTATTGCTTTCAAAATGTATGACGAAATCCCGATCAATTGTTACCCATATTGCAATAACAATAATTTTGAGTATTTTTTTTTGAGAAACATTGCATTTTCAAAATACTGGAAAAATACGTATTTTGTGAAAATTTTCATGTGATTATAACTGGACTGTATTTCTGTTACTTTTATGACTTTGAAAATCAGAATAAATTGTTGTCCAGATTGAGCATGGCAAGGAATTGTAATCGAGAAATGTAAAAAAATTTAAGTGTCTTCCAAAAAGCAGTATTTTTTTATCTGATGATATCTCGACCACTTTTGGTCCGAGTCACAATAATAAAAAAAAATGAAAAGTGCAGTGCTTCTTGGGACGCGCAGTCCTGTTTTTTCGTGATTAATTTTTTGAGATGCGGCAGCTTCCACTGAGAAATTTAACGCCCTGATCGACATTACATCAGCCTTTTTTTAATCAGCCATCAGACTGATCGAGGCGTTACATTTCTCAGAGGGCTGGTTTAATTTGGTGAGATCAATCCGATAATGTATCCTAATCAAAATAAACCATTTCATATTTAATATGCACTGGGTCTTTGTGAGATGATCTTGTCATCCCATCAATTGAAATGTTGTGTTTATAAGAGTTTTATTAATGTTCTTTCTGTCACCAACAGTGAGCGAGTTGTGGCGCTATAACCACGGCAAATAGTGTCCAGGGCATTTGTGGAAATACAGTGTCCCATCCTCGAGGGTCCCGGAGCACCAAAACTTCTTAGCTGGTGGCTCCCAACGATTTATTGCTCCTACAAACAGGAACGTGAGCGGGGGATCCCCACGTTTCTTCCTCCCCTGTTGATTCAGAAATGTGTTGTTGTTTGAACATTCGTGTTCAAACTCAATCCAATTCAAAGAATCATCTTTGCGGTAAACTTTACGCAGTTGGCCTGGCCGCTTTAACGTTTGTGATGTTTCATAGCAATTTATTGCTTTGGGCACTGCAATTGTTAATAATGACAAGAGGATGCTAGGCGTTAATCAACCTAAGGCATTTTCCAGGATGCCCTCGAAAGACTGGCTGCGCTAGGGTTAGATTAGATTAGATTAGATTAGATTAGATTAGAGTCACAATATTAAAAAAAAAATCTGAAAAAATCAATCCTTCAAATTAAACTCGAACCAAGCACAATAATGTTAAACAAAAAAACAAGCGATTAAAAATATTGTTATTCAAATAATTAAAAAAAATCACTTCTTTGGCAACGAAAATCGAACCAATTAAATATAATCCTTTTTTCTGGCTATAACTTGAAACCGTACGTTTTCTCTAAAACAATGAAATATACATTTCGATTGCAATTTTGATTTTGCTTTGAAAAATGATGTTTGGTGAAAAAATGGATGTATTTCAAATATTTACAAAAAAACATGTTTTTTTTTGCATTTTCATCACTTTTAAGTTGTTAATGTAGTTTGGTATAAAATCGTGTATTTTTTTACAGAAATCAAAAATATTAAGTACTGTGTTTGAATTGAATTTGAATATTTTTTTTTTCGCGAAAATTTAACTCGTAGCCTTATGCTTGCTGTTTTTGCATATGGGACATTTATGCGAATATGGGAAGTATGGCTTTTACTTCTTTGTTCACTTAAACAAATCAAAAGTTAAATAATGCTGTTTGGCGAATTTTAGCTTTTAATTGAATAAATAAAAAATAAATAAATTGGGAAACATTTTTAAGACTAATTTTTTTTTTTAGTTGTCCTCATAACGTAAAACTTTGTTGAAGATATCAACCAAATTGATTACAAAACTCCTTCCCGAGGTTCACATTTTTGATTTTTTTTTCAAACCATTTTCGTACTGACAATGGAAAACTGCCAACATTGTATGAATACTTGTATGAATACAATGTTGGCATAATAAACATAGTTTTTGACTTCACACAAAAAAAAAAACAAAAAAAATAATGGTTTAGTGAACCATTTAAAAAAAAAGAAATCTCCAAAGCTATCCTCTATTTGGCCATAGGAAAGCCTCCCGCAAAAGTTTCAGCTAATTCAAAAAATACAAGTTAAATCCATCCCAGGGTTTCATTGAGAATTGCTCAAAAGAGTGTTGTTCAGAAAAAAATAATTGTAATTTATTTTAAACAAGAAAAAAGTTGTAATTTTTCCGTGCCTTCTCTTCCACGTCCACTAATCGCAAATTATTATGCGCACAACAAACTTTCCAGACATTTTTTTTCTGTTGCCTCTCTACTACAGTCCATCCAACTTCCATCCAGAAACGATTTCGACAGCTCAAGTCAATCCAGAAGGTTGCTGCTGGATGCTCTTGACTCTGCCACAGTACGAATCGAGATGAATTGCCCAACTCTTTCATTTCGCTGCTTTTTTTAAAGTTATTTTGATGCGTTATCTCGCTACGTTTGGCCTTGCCGAGGAAGGCGCAACTATTACAACATTTTTGGGAGGGGGATTATTTTTTTGTCTGCTGTTTGACTTTCAAGTGGGGGTTCTATTTTTATAATTAGAATGTGAGGTAATAAACACCAATAAGCTGTGATATTGAAATTTTTGGTTCGGAAAAAGTTATAAAAATTAATGATTTTAATTTAGAAATTCCAGAAGGAAAATTTTTGTTTGATTCAAAAAATAAAAAAAAACAATTGCATTTCTTTTATCCTTCCAGAAGGCTGCGTTATGTAATTAAAATCTGGCCCTCAGTCGTCATCATCGGTGGGGAAATGAGCTGGCATCGTAAACCACCGTCGAATCCGGTGGTTATGCACGGGAAATTATTTTGATATTTTTGATGTTGCAAAAAAAGATCAAAAATATTACCCTGGAAAGTACAAAATTACCATTTGTTTCTGTCATTTTTAAGTTTCTTTTTATTTTTGGTGAATAAATAAATAAACTTCTTCACTTCTTCACTTCTTCACTTCTTCACTTCTTCACTTCTTCACTTCTTCACTTCTTTACTTCTTCACTTCTTCACTTCTTCACTTCTTTACTTCTTCACTTCTTCACTTCTTCACTTCTTCACTTCTTCACTTCTTCACTTCTTCACTTCTTCACTTCTTCACTTCTTCACTTCTTCACTTCTTCACTTCTTCACTTCTTCACTTCTTTTATTTAAGGATTATAGATTTATTTTCTAAAAAAAACACAATTTGAGAGCTTGTGTAATTGTCACTCACTTTTCTCCGCAGACCACCGGAAATAAATTATGCACATATCTGGGCAATTTTTCAACCGGATTTCACCAATTGCAAAAAAAACATCGTTTGAGAGAAATGAAGCCACGTCAGCCCGCAAAAAAATAATTATCCTTTGCCAACACATTTCCCTCCGCAAACCGACGAAAAAAATCCTGTTTATTTTTAATAATTTTTTCCCACGTCCCCAGAACTCGATTGAATTCAAACTTTTTTGGCAGAGGCTTGGCTCGACCTCGAAGGTCCCTCGCGCGTCTGCCAATCGTTTCCGATTAATTAAGCAATGTTTAATTCAATACCGGTAGCAGCCCGTTGGGTGACCCTCATTTGGCACGGGGGTCACGTGACCCCCTCCCCTCTTTCCCTGAAATAATGAGTTCCGGTGAACCCTTTGAGATGGGGCTGAAAGTGGTGCGATTTTTTCGGTAATTGAACGTTTTGTGTTTTTACGGTTTGAGTTTTTTTTTTTTTTTTTTACTTTAATTTGTTTAATTTGTTGAACATTTGTTCAATTTGATGAACATTTGTTCAATTTGATGAACATTTGTTCAATTTGATGAACATTTGTTCAATTTGATGAACATTTGTTCAATTTGATGAACATTTGTTCAATTTGATGAACATTTGTTCAATTTGATGAACATTTGTTCAATTTGATGAACATTTGTTAAATTTCAAAAACAGTTGTTCATTTTGATGAACACTTGTTCATTTTGATGAACATTTGTTCAATTGATGAATATTTGTTCAGTTTGATGAACATTTGTTCAATTTGATGCACAATTATTCAATTTGGTGAACAACTTATCAATTTGATGATCATTTGTTCAATTTGATGAACATTTGTTCAATTTGATGAACATTTGTTCAATTTGATGAACATTTGTTCAATTTCAAAAACAGTTGTTCATTTTGATGAACACTTGTTCATTTTGATGAACATTTGTTCAATTGATGAATATTTGTTCAGTTTGATGAACATTTGTTCAATTTGATGAACATTTATTCAATTTGATGAACATTTGTTCAATTTCAAAAACAGTTGTCCATTTTGATGAACACTTGTTCATTTTGATGAACATTTGTTCAATTGATGAATATTTGTTCAGTTTGATGAACATTTGTTCAGTTTGATGAACATTTGTTCAATTTGATGAACATTTGTTCAATTTCAAATACAGTTGTTCATTTTGATGAACAGTTGTTCATTTTAATGAACATTTGTTCAATTTGATGAACATTTGTTCAATTTGATGAACATTTGTTCAATTGATGAATATTTGTTCAGTTTGATGAACATTTGTTCAGTTTGATGAACATTTGTTCAATTTGATGCACAATTATTCAATTTGGTGAACAACTTATCAATTTGATGATCATTTGTTCAATTTGATGAACATTTGTTCAATTTGATGAACATTTGTTCAATTTGATGAACATTTGTTCAATTTCAAAAACAGTTGTTCATTTTGATGAACACTTGTTCATTTTGATGAACATTTGTTCAATTGATGAATATTTGTTCAGTTTGATGAACATTTGTTCAATTTGATGAACATTTATTCAATTTGATGAACATTTGTTCAATTTCAAAAACAGTTGTCCATTTTGATGAACACTTGTTCATTTTGATGAACATTTGTTCAATTGATGAATATTTGTTCAGTTTGATGAACATTTGTTCAGTTTGATGAACATTTGTTCAATTTGATGAACATTTGTTCAATTTCAAATACAGTTGTTCATTTTGATGAACAGTTGTTCATTTTAATGAACATTTGTTCAATTTGATGAACATTTGTTCAATTTGATGAACATTTGTTCAATTGATGAATATTTGTTCAGTTTGATGAACATTTGTTCAGTTTGATGAACATTTGTTCAATTTGATGAACAATTATTCAATTTGGTGAACAACTTATCAATTTTATGATCATTTGTTCAATTTGATGAACATTTGTTCAATTTGATGAAAATTTGTTCAATTTGATGAACATTTGTTCAATTTGATGAACATTTGTTCAATTTGATGAACATTTGTTCAATTTCAGAAACAGTTGTTAATTTTGATAAACAGTTGTTCATTTAAATGAACATTTGTTCAATTTCAAAAACAGTTGTTCATTTTGATGCACATTTGTTCAATTTCATGAACAGTTGTTCATTTTGATGAACATTTGTTCAATTTGATGAACATTTGTTCAATTTCCAATCAAGTTACGTTTTTTAAAAGTCCTTTTCGCAGGCGTCAACCGCGTCGCGTCGTTCTGGTGGTTCATGGTAAATTGTCACAAAATATGGCACCGATACACTAGTGGTCATTAATTATTGGTTTTTCACGCGCCCTGTGTCCCAGCTTTATCGGCAGACAGGCATCATCATCACAAATTCCATCAGTCGAAGTCGAACGAATCGAGTTGAATTTTGTTCCGGCAGACATTTTTTTAACGATTTTTTTTTTTCGTGTTGGTTCAGTAAAACAGACAGTGAGTTTACATGCGGCAAATCGTTAATTTAAATTTATCCGGGTTAATTTGGGCTTTGGTTTTCGCGCCGATGTTGGCTTTCGAATTTGGGTCGAAAAGGTTGCTCTGGTTTTCGTGATTTTGTGCGTGGTTGGTGGGGACAAATTGTTTGAAACCGCAGGATTTGGATTCTGGTCTAGGGCCGCGCGCGGTGACAAATGGCGCCAATTTGTGGCCGGGGGTTAAATGGTTGTATCAGTCGCGAGCTCGGAAATCGATCTGGTTTGACGAGAGGCGATAAATTGAATCATAAATGAACACATGTTAAATTGATGACTGTTTGACAGTTGAGAAGGTCAAAGAAGTAAACAAAACAAAACACGATTTTAAAAACAACAGTAAACAGCAGAGCAACACTAAAGAAACTGAAGCATCTAGATGAAACTTCAAGAAACAACAAGAAACTACAAGAAACTACAAGAAACTACAAGAAACTACAAGAAACTACAAGAAACTACAAGAAACTACAAGAAACTACAAGAAACAACAAGAAACAACAAGAAACAACAAGAAACTACATGAAACGACAAGAAACTATAAGAAACTACAAGAAACTACAAGAAACTACAAGAAACTACAAGAAACTACAAGAAACTACAAGAAACTACAAGAAACTACAAGAAACTACAAGAAACTACAAGAAACTACAATAAACTACAAGAAACTACAAGAAACTACAAAAAACTACAAGAAACCAACAATTTAACAATTTAACAAATTTAACAATTTAACAATTTAACAATTTAACAATTTAACAATTTAACAATTTAACAATTTAACAATTTAACAATTTAACAATTTAACAATTTAACAATTTAACAATTTAACAATTTAACAATTTAACAGTTTAACAGTTTAACAGTTTAACAGTTTAACAGTTTAACAGTTTAACAGTTTAACAGTTTAACAGTTTAACAGTTTAACAGTTTAACAGTTTAACAGTTTAACAGTTTAACAGTTTAACAATTTAACAGTTTAACAGTTTAACAGTTTAACAGTTTAACAGTTTAACAGTTTAACAGTTTAACAGTTTAACAGTTTAACAGTTTAACAGTTTAACAGTTTAACAGTTTAACAGTTTAACAGTTTAACAGTTTAACAGTTTAACAGTTTAACAGTTTAACAGTTTAACAGTTTAACAGTTTAACAGTTTAACAGTTTAACAGTTTAACAGTTTAACAGTTTAACAGTTTAACAGTTTAACAGTTTAACAGTTTAACAGTTTAACAGTTTAACAGTTTAACAGTTTAACAGTTTAACAGTTTAACAGTTTAACAGTTTAACAGTTTAACAGTTTAACAGTTTAACAGTTTAACAGTTTAACAGTTTAACAGTTTAACAGTTTAACAGTTTATCAGTTTAACAGTTTAACAGTTTAACAGTTTAACAGTTTAACAGTTTAACAGTTTAACAGTTTAACAGTTTAACAGTTTAACAGTTTAACAGTTTAACAGTTTAACAGTTTAACAGTTTAACAGTTTAACAGTTTAACAGTTTAACAGTTTAACAGTTTAACAGTTTAACAGTTTAACAGTTTAACAGTTTAACAGTTTAACAGTTTAACAGTTTAACAATTTAACAATTTAACAATTTAACAATTTAACAATTTAACAATTTAACAATTTAACAATTTAACAATTTAACAATTTAACAATTTAACAATTTATCAATTTAACAATTTAACAATTTAACAATTTAACAATTTAACAATTTTGGCAATTTTGTCAATTTTGTCAATTTTGTCAATTTTGTCAATTTTGTCAATTTTGTCAATTTTGTCAATTTTGTCAATTTTGTCAATTTTGTCAATTTTGTCAATTTTGTCAATTTTGTCAATTTTGTCAATTTTGTCAATTTTGTCAATTTTGTCAATTTTGTCAATTTTGTCAATTTTGTCAATTTTGTCAATTTTGTCAATTTTGTCAATTTTGTCAATTTTGTCAATTTTGTCAATTTTGTCAATTTTGACAATTTTGTCAATTTTGTCAATTTTGTCAATTTTGTCAATTTTGTCAATTTTGTCAATTTTGTCAATTTTGTCAATTTTGTCAATTTTGTCAATTTTGTCAATTTTGTCAATTTTGTCAATTTTGTCAATTTTGTCAATTTTGTCAATTTTGTCAATTTTGTCAATTTTGTCAATTTTGTCAATTTTGTCAATTTTGTCAATTTTGTCAATTTTGTCAATTTTGTCAATTTTGTCAATTTTGTCAATTTTGTCAATTTTGTCAATTTTGTCAATTTTGTCAATTTTGTCAATTTTGTCAATTTTGTCAATTTTGTCAATTTTGTCAATTTTGTCAATTTTGTCAATTTTGTCAATTTTGTCAATTTTGTCAATTTTGTCAATTTTGTCAATTTTGTCAATTTTGTCAATTTTGTCAATTTTGTCAATTTTGTCAATTTTGTCAATTTTGTCAATTTTGTCAATTTTGTCAATTTTGTCAATTTTGTCAATTTTGTCAATTTTGTCAATTTTGTCAATTTTGTCAATTTTGTCAATTTTGTCAATTTTGTCAATTTTGTCAATTTTGTCAATTTTGTCAATTTTGTCAATTTTGTCAATTTTGTCAATTTTGTCAATTTTGTCAATTTTGTCAATTTTGTCAATTTTGTCAATTTTGTCAATTTTGTCAATTTTGTCAATTTTGTCAATTTTGTCAATTTTGTCAATTTTGTCAATTTTGTCAATTTTGTCAATTTTGTCAATTTTGTCAATTTTGTCAATTTTGTCAATTTTGTCAATTTTGTCAATTTTGTCAATTTTGTCAATTTTGTCAATTTTGTCAATTTTGTCAATTTTGTCAATTTTGTCAATTTTGTCAATTTTGTCAATTTTGTCAATTTTGTCAATTTTGTCAATTTTGTCAATTTTGTCAATTTTGTCAATTTTGTCAATTTTGTCAATTTTGTCAATTTTGTCAATTTTGTCAATTTTGTCAATTTTGTCAATTTTGTCAATTTTGTCAATTTTGTCAATTTT
This sequence comes from Culex quinquefasciatus, assembly GCF_015732765.1. Taxonomy (NCBI): domain Eukaryota; kingdom Metazoa; phylum Arthropoda; class Insecta; order Diptera; family Culicidae; genus Culex; species Culex quinquefasciatus. Next base: position 120,955,030 of record NC_051861.1, read on the forward strand.
GTCAATTTTGTCAATTTAAAGATAAAATACCTTACTACTAAGTTTAAGTTCTTATAATGAGCCAAAGTTTGAATCAACTCAGCAAAAGTTTTTTGATTTCAAACTTGAGTTCAACATCCATCAATGGGAACTCACTTCTCTTCCCAGCATCCTACGCACTCTCTGTCAATCGACAATGACGATGACGATGACGGCTTTTCACCTCCCCAAAACAATCCCCATTGAAGAGAGAGAGCGAAAAACGCATCATTTGCCACTCACCGAAACGAAAACAAATCAATGAATGAAAGCTCGGACGGCGCATGACAGTTGCCACTCGTGAGTGCCCGACCGTAACGGGCAGTGAGTTCCACACCGCCGATTGCGCTTCGTTGTTGTTGAGGCAGGTGCTGTCTGTCAACTTTCGGGCGGCCAAGTCACGTGCAGCCGAAGTCGACCGGGCGGGGGAACTCATCGCTCGTGGAACTCATTGAGAGAGTGAGCGCCTCGCGTTGTAACTGCAGTGTGTGTGGTTTTGAACGAGAATTCGTTTGGGAGGTTTTTTTTTTTGCACGTGTTTCAAGATTCTTGCTCGTTACACACAGCTGGGACACGTGGCCACCGTGGGGAATTACAATACTTTTCCGGGTATTGATTTTTGGTGCGGATTGATGACATTTAGGACTTCCGGTGGAACGGGACTTTGAGTCACGCAAACTGAGGGAACTCATTCGATTTACATTTTAATGTTTTGAAAATAAAAGTTAACCCTTGATTATCCGAACTTGAGAAAAGATATTTTTTTATTTAAAAATCATTTTTCAAAATTTATAAAATTGTCATAAAATTATCAAAAAAAAAAAGTCAATCAAGGGTTAACAAAATATAATTCCACCGGGAATGCAAATTTTGCGCAAATTTTATATTCTCCTGATCCAGGTATACCAATGTTGTGTCCCCTTTCCCTTGTCCTCTCCCCCTCTGGAGAATGCATGTGGCAACATCGATAAAAATGCAATCAATTATTGCTCAGACAGAAAGCGCGCGCGCCCGGCCCCGGGCTCTCGACCTGTCAGAATGATACAAAATTGCATTTTTATGTTGTTGTCGTCGTCGTTGAAGCGTTGTGTTATTGTTTTATTATCGGGGTGCAGTTCAGTTTGTGAAGTTGGGTCCCACTCCCTCGGTGGATTGATGAGTTTTTTTTTCTTTCTCGGTTTTTCTGAATTAGTCGGAAAGGGATTTACGAATATAATTAATTCATTGGAAAAAGTGTGATTCGATCACTTTTCTGGTGAGGTGGGTTGAGTTGTTTTTATGATGTGATGTTTTCTTTTATTTATTTTTCTAACAATAATAAATTTCAACGCAAAATTAGGAAAAAAAAACTATCCATTGATTATTTTTGCTTTTATGTATTTTGAGTTATGTCGCTTTTATCACCATATATTATTTGGTCAATAAAAGTATTAGTCCCGGACAAAAAAGTGTTCAAGAAATCATGAATTTCAATTCATTAATTCTTGAATATTCTGATTAACGATTTTCATGTAATTGTCATGATCCTGAAACTGTGAATTCGAATCCATGATTTTTGAATATTTGTTGTGCCTTTAACAAATATTCATGAATTTTTATACATAAAAACTAAGTTAATATTCGTCGTGGATACAAATTCAAACGTAAATCATATCTATGAATTCGTGAATTTTATTCATGAAAAATCTAATTTGAATTTTTTTTCTTTTCAAGGCCTTATCGCAGCAAATAACTGTTCGATTTTGAGTGCCCCACAAAAAAAAATAAGGAATATATTTATATTGGATACTCGAAAAAATATTATTAGAAGTGGACTACTAGAAAAAAAAACTTTTTTTACAATAAATTACGCTTAAAATGGTGCATTTTGTAAAAAAAAAACTTTTTGACAGGAAATTCGATTTAAAAAAAAGCTGAAGCAAAATTTTTAGAGTAAAATATTAAAAATTAAGAAAAAAACACATTTTCTGAAAATTATAACTCAACTGCAATTTGTTTCTTCTTGGTTCAACAGCTCTGCAGTTTTTTTGAAAAGGTTTAAAAAACCAAATTTCTTTTAATTTTTGGGTTTGGGTTTTTGAAACCGCCTTGAGTCAGGGGTATTAAAAAAACACCCAAAAAGCAAAAACTGAAAATTGGGTTTATTGGACCTTTTCAAAAAAAAAAGCTCCAGAGATGTGGATTTTTGACAAAAATTCAAAACTACGGATTTTGTTAATTTTCAAGTCGGCATTTTTTCTGAATAGTTCTCTTCAAAACCAACAACTTTGCCCAAGACAAACTATTTTAAGAATTTTGACGTATTGTGATGCATTTTAACGTAGTTTGAAGTAATTTGGACTAATTTGAAGTATTTTGAATAATTTAGTTTTGTATGATTTATTTTGAAGTATTTTGAATTATTTGAAGTATTTTGAATTATTCAAAATATTTTAAATATTTTCAGTAATATAATTTTGAAATATTTTAATTTTTCAATTATTTTATGTATTTTGACGTATTTTGAAATATTTTGAAGTATTCTGAATAATTTAGTTTTGTATGATTTATTTTGAATTATTGTAAGTATTTTAAATATTTTCAGTATATTATTTTCAAAGTATTTTAATTTTTTAAATTATTTTGAAGTATTTCGAAGTATTTTGAAGAATTTTGAAGTATTTTAAAGTATTTTGAAGTATTTTATAGTATTTCGAAGTATTCTGAAGAATTTAGTTTTGTATGATTTATTTTGAATTATTTGTAGTATTTTAAATATTTTCAGTATTTTACTTTTGAAGTATTTTAATTTTTGAATTATTTTGACGTATTTGAAGAAAATGATGTATTATGAAGTATTTTGAAGAAATTTGAAGAATTTTGAAGTATTTTAAAGTATTTTGAAGTATTTTATAGAATTTTGAAGTATTTTGAAGTATTTTGAATTATTTTGAAGTATTCTAAAATACTTTGGAGTTTTTTTTGAAGAATTTGGAAGAATTTTGAAGTATTTCATGTAATTTAAGTATTTCAAGTTTTTAATATATTTACTTTAAATTTTGTCAAGCATTTTCAACAAAAAAATTAAGCATAAGTTGACATATTTTGACGTATTTTGAAATATTTTGAAGTATTTTGAAGTATTTTGATGTATTTTAAAGTATTTTGAAATATTTTGAAGTATTTAAAAAAATGATGTTTTTTGAAGTATTTTGAGAAAAATTTGAAGAATTTTGAAGTATTTTGAATTATTTTGAAGTATTTTGAAGTATTTGGAGGTATTTTGAAAATTGGGAAGAATTTTGAAGTATTTGATGTAATTTAAGTATTTCAAGTTTTTAATAATTTAATTTTTGTCAAGCATTTTCAAAAAAAAAAAATATAAGCGTGAGTTGAAATTTCTTTATTTTGACTACCATTTCACACCATTTTCACATACCACATAAACTTTCGAAAAAAAAATTTAAAGTGCAAAGGTATGAGATTTTTTTTTTCAAAATATTGGTTTTTTTGTTATATTCGAGTCTCGGCCATCAAATTTTTATTTTAATTTTAAAAGTTATTTATTTTTTCCTTCTGAATTTCCCTTATTCCCAATTATCTATAAACCATGTGGACTTTTTTTTGGAAATCTCAAACGGGGAGGCTTTTTTGTTTTGAGCGTGGACAAATTCGCCCTCCTAAAGTGTCTACGTGGTTTATGGACCCCTTAGCGCCTTTTACAAATTTTGAATTTAGGCATCACAGATTGTAAAAAAAGACGTGAAATTCAAGGAAAAAAATATTTTCGATAAATCTCTGATATTTTGCAAAAAAAAAACTTACACTAGAATAATTGTAATAATGCATGAAGTATTTTGTGTAACTTTTTCTTTAAGATTTTTGAAAAAAGGGTTGATACTTCACTTCAATAATAACCGTGATATTTGAGTGAGCAGTAAAGGAGGAATCTTTGTCTAGTAATCGGATCAAATTTCTTTATTATTCTTCGCAAGAAAGATCAATTAGTAACTTTTGAGATTTTTGAAAGAAGTTAATAAAACAAAACTGCGGAAAAAGTTGATTGTATTTTACAGAATCATTTTATTCAAAATTGATAGCACCAGATTTTATCCGAAATTTTTTTGTTTCCTTTGCCTACATTTTCTGCAACGTAATCGATCAATTACAGATTTTGTCCCAGACATCCGATTTTGAACTGCTTCTGGAATGAAATATTTTAGGAATAAAATTAAACAAAAAACCTAAAATTTTACCTTCATCCTCCAACCCCAACGCGGACCAATCGTAATCGTCGTCACTGTTGTGCTGAATCGATGACTTTGGAGTCGTCGTCGTCAATCCGGCAGTGCTACCAGAAGTGACGTTTCCCACTTGAAGGGACACATCCTGGGTGAGGTTTGGTCTCCGAGTGGTTGTTGCTTTTTCAGTTGCTACTAGAAATAAAATTTGATCGAAGTTAGAGGAAGATCTGTTGATATTTTTGTAGGGACCTCGGCTTACAATTTAAAACTGGAGAACTTTGAGATATTGAAGAACTGCCCAAAGCAGGTCGCATGTTGATTAGGGGAACGAACTTCGATGTTGTAGTCTCGGAACCTGTAGATTATTTCAAAACTTTAAACCTTTTTAATTCTATTGGTTAAAATCTGGTGTTACATACCTTGGTCAAGGTTTGGCCACACAACGGTTGTGCTTTCTTCCAGGTTGAACAGTGGAGGACGATGATGTGGTCTGTATTCTATTTTGGCAAATCAAAATTATTTGCTTGAAAAATCAATCGATTTGTACTTACCATTCCAACTCCACGGTCCATGTTGGTGCTTGTAATCGTTCTGGTAACTCCCCGCTCCCGGACGGTACTGGGAGAAATTTCGATTTCGATGCTCCCAAATTTGCTCTTTGCCAACATCGTCCGGCCCAAAGGTTCGATTCCACGGTGCGTGTCCAAACACGGCCGATATCAGCACCGTCCAAACCAATCCACCGCTGATTAGCATAACCAGTTTGACCATCTTGATGAAGTCTTCACGCACGCGGAACGTTTACGACGGATCAAAAACCACAACCACTCTTGTTGACTGTTGGCGTGGTACTGATTAAGTAATCGAAAGGGGGGCAGCATTGTTTGAAAAGACGGTTTGAGGTTGACAATGACCAGAAAAGTGAGTAATTTAACAAAAGGTGATCATTCGAAGAAAGAGAAGACCTTGAAGAGTTCACAGATCTGTGAAGTTAATTGTTTGAGACCTCTGAGCATTTTAAAAACCTTGAATCGAAGTCAATATTGCTTGGCAGTGTTCCTAGAATACAGGAATGAATTTCAAAAAACAGATTTTAATATGAAGTAAGAGACAACATTGAATAAATTTTCGATTTGCGATGTAAAGAAATTTCAAATTCCCAAAAGTGCCCATTTCCCACGACAGGGTTGCCAGATTTTCATATTTTAAGGCTTTTCAAAAAGGAGCTTCGATTATCTTTCAACATAGAATTAATAATTCAACGTGAATCCTAATCAGCATTGAAAAGTAAAATAATGTTTTATTAATCCAAAACTTTTTACAGAGTTGCCAGAAATTCAATATTTAATACTCAACAATAACAAGAAACAAAAATCCAAGAATTAATAATCTTATCCACTCTCACAATCGCAAATTACGCCGTGGGAGGCAAAGTGTGAACGTGACACCACCGTTCGAAATAGCTGACTCCTTCTTCCTGACACATTTCCTGCCACTGGCCAGCGTCACTAATTGCCAGCTTCCGTCCGGATTTTTCTTCCCAGGCCATCGGACTCCCGTGGAACTCAGCAGACACTGACGCGATGGTCCCTGTCTGGGTAGGTGTTAATTTAATCTTGGAACAATTTAATAGCAGCACATTAGGTTCACTTGTTCAATGTCGGAAGATAGAGGAAAAATATAAATGAGCATAAAAAAACTCTGAACTGTTTACTCTTTACTCTTTACTCTTTACTCTTTACTCTTTACTCTTTACTCTTTACTCTTTACTCTTTACTCTTTACTCTTTACTCTTTACTCTTTACTCTTTATTCTTTACTCTTTACTCTTTACTCTTTACTCTTTACTCTTTACTCTTTACTCTTTACTCTTTACTCTTTACTCTTTACTCTTTACTCTTTACTCTTTACTCTTTACTCTTTACTCTTTACTCTTTACTCTTTACTCTTTACTCTTTACTCTTTACTCTTTACTCTTTACTCTTTACTCTTTACTCTTTACTCTTTACTCTTTACTCTTTACTCTTTACTCTTTACTCTTTACTCTTTACTCTTTACTCTTTACTCTTTACTCTTTACTCTTTACTCTTTACTCTTTACTCTTTACTCTTTACTCTTTACTCTTTACTCTTTACTCTTTACTCTTTACTCTTTACTCTTTACTCTTTACTCTTTACTCTTTACTCTTTACTCTTTACTCTTTACTCTTTACTCTTTACTCTTTACTCTTTACTCTTTACTCTTTACTCTTTACTCTTTACTCTTTACTCTTTACTCTTTACTCTTTACTCTTTACTCTTTACTCTTTACTCTTTACTCTTTACTCTTTACTCTTTACTCTTTACTCTTTACTCTTTACTCTTTACTCTTTACTCTTTACTCTTTACTCTTTACTCTTTACTCTTTACTCTTTACTCTTTACTCTTTACTCTTTACTCTTTACTCTTTACTCTTTACTCTTTACTCTTTACTCTTTACTCTTTACTCTTTACTCTTTACTCTTTACTCTTTAGTTTTTAGTTTTTAGTTTTTAGTTTTTAGTATTTAGTTTTTAGTTTTTAGTTTTTAGTTTTTAGTTTTTAGTTTTTAGTTTTTAGTTTTTAGTTTTTAGTTTTTAGTTTTTAGTTTTTAGTTTTTAGTTTTTAGTTTTTAGTTTTTAGTTTTTAGTTTTTAGTTTTAGTTTTTAGTTTTTAGTTTTTAGTTTTTAGTTTTTAGTTTTTAGTTTTTAGTTTTTAGTTTTTAGTTTTTAGTTTTTAGTTTTTAGTTTTTAGTTTTTAGTTTTTAGTTTTTAGTTTTTAGTTTTTAGTTTTTAGTTTTTAGTTTTTAGTTTTTAGTTTTTAGTTTTTAGTTTTTAGTTTTTAGTTTTTAGTTTTTAGTTTTTAGTTTTTAGTTTTTAGTTTTTAGTTTTTAGTTTTTAGTTTTTAGTTTTTAGTTTTTAGTTTTTAGTTTTTAGTTTTTAGTTTTTAGTTTTTAGTTTTTAGTTTTTAGTTTTTAGTTTTTAGTTTTTAGTTTTTAGTTTTTAGTTTTTAGTTTTTAGTTTTTAGTTTTTAGTTTTTAGTTTTTAGTTTTTAGTTTTTAGTTTTTAGTTTTTAGTTTTTAGTTTTTAGTTTTTAGTTTTTAGTTTTTAGTTTTTAGTTTTTAGTTTTTAGTTTTTAGTTTTTAGTTTTTAGTTTTTAGTTTTTAGTTTTTAGTTTTTAGTTTTTAGTTTTTAGTTTTTAGTTTTTAGTTTTTAGTTTTTAGTTTTTAGTTTTTAGTTTTTAGTTTTTAGTTTTTAGTTTTTAGTTTTTAGTTTTTAGTTTTTAGTTTTTAGTTTTTAGTTTTTAGTTTTTAGTTTTTAGTTTTTAGTTTTTAGTTTTTAGTTTTTAGTTTTTAGTTTTTAGTTTTAGTTTTTAGTTTTTAGTTTTTAGTTTTAGTTTTTAGTTTTTAGTTTTTAGTTTTTAGTTTTTAGTTTTTAGTTTTAGTTTTTAGTTTTTAGTTTTTAGTTTTTAGTTTTTAGTTTTTAGTTTTTAGTTTTAGTTTTTAGTTTTTAGTTTTTAGTTTTTAGTTTTTAGTTTTTAGTTTTTAGTTTTTAGTTTTTAGTTTTTAGTTTTTAGTTTTTAGTTTTTAGTTTTTAGTTTTTAGTTTTTAGTTTTTAGTTTTTAGTTTTTAGTTTTTAGTTTTTAGTTTTTAGTTTTTAGTTTTTAGTTTTTAGTTTTTAGTTTTTAGTTTTTAGTTTTTAGTTTTTAGTTTTTAGTTTTTAGTTTTTAGTTTTTAGTTTTTAGTTTTTAGTTTTTAGTTTTTAGTTTTTAGTTTTTAGTTTTTAGTTTTTAGTTTTTAGTTTTTAGTTTTTAGTTTTTAGTTTTTAGTTTTTAGTTTTTAGTTTTTAGTTTTTAGTTTTTAGTTTTTAGTTTTTAGTTTTTAGTTTTTAGTTTTTAGTTTTATTGAACAATGATCATTGAACGTTGAATTATGATCATTTTACATTGAATAATGAACATTGAAAATTTAGTGTACACTTGACAGTTGACTGCCACCTAACATTTTTCAGTCATGACTTTTTTTCGCCCAATCAACCAGCAATCCTGCTGCACTGCTACTGCTCAACCCAATTTCCCTACCCCCTCCTTGCAGAAAGGCACGTGTGAACTGCAGCTTCCGTTTGATCAGCTGATGCTTCGCGCCGGCACGTGTCCTGCAGCGACGACCCCCGAGGGAGCTGACACCCCCCGGGAAGTGCCAGAACAAGCCATCATTCTTCTTTATTTTTTTTTTGCTCTTGGAAAAAAGGAGTAGAACATCAGTACGTGTGGGTTCGAGCTCTGCTCCATTTTCACGTCTTTGAACTTGACGGAAAGGTTCTTTCTTGGCTAGCTAGTGACGTTCCAGAAGGGGGAGGGGGTTAAAAAAGGCAAACACTACAAACGAGCTTATACGGTGGCAGCACTACAGTAGCACTATAGCTGCAATGGCACTACTCTGTGAAGCACATGCTAATCAAGGATTCTTCCCGAAGTCTCGGAGTGGGAGGAGGCCTTTCAAGGACTCATTTGTGTGTGTGTGTGTGCCTCGGAGAAGTGTTTCGCTGCGTTTTATGCAAGTTTATGAAGGAGGGGAGGAGAAAAAATAAATATTTAATTTGCAATTGAAATTAGCCCGGATTGTTATTGAATTATGCTCATTTGCAGCTGGCGCTGCAGGCGTACCGACAATTGATGGGTGGGAACTTAATTCAACTTTTATTTGATTTGGCATGTCGTTCAAGTTTTTGCACGTGTCTAATTGAGTTATTCCATGGTTTGATTGGTGTCTATAAATGTGAATCTGAATTTGAAAGAAAATTTTGCCAATTTTGTAAATTTCGTCAATTTTGTCAATTTTGTCAATTTTGTCAATTTTGTCAATTTTGTCAATTTTGTCAATTTTGTCAATTTTGTCAATTTTGTCAATTTTGTCAATTTTGTCAATTTTGCCAATTTTGTCAATTTTGTCAATTTTTTACATTTTTGTCATTTTTGCAATTTTTGTAATTTTTGTAATTTTTGTCATTTTTGTAATTTTTGTAATCTTTGTAATTTTTGTAATTTTTGTAATTTTTGTAATTTATGTATTTTTTGTAATTTTTGTAATTTTTGTAATTTTTGTAATTTTTGTAATTTTTGTAATTTTTGTAATTTTTGTATTTTTTGTAATTTTTGTAATTTTTGTAGTTTCTGTAATTTTTGTAATTTTTGTAATTTTTGTAATTTTTGTAGTTTTTGTAATTTTTGTAAATTCTGTAATTTTTGTAATTTTTGTCAATTTTGTCAATTTTGTCAATTTTGTCAATTTTGTCAATTTTGTCAATTTTGTCAATTTTGTCAATTTTGTCAATTTTGTCAATTTTGTCAATTTTGTCAATTTTGTCAATTTTGTCAATTTTGTCATTTTGTCAATTTTGTAAATTGTGTAAATGTAGTAAATTTTGTAAATTTGGACATTTTTGACATTTTTGTTATTTTTGACATTTTTGACATTTTTAACATTTTTGACATTTTTGACATTTTTGACATTTTTAACATTTTTGACATTTTTGACATTTTTGGTCAACATTTGCCAATTTTGTCAATTTTGTAAATTTTGTAAATTTTGTAAATTTTGTAAATTTTGTAAATTTTGTAAATTTTGTAAATTTTGTAAATTTTGTAAATTTTGTAAATTTTGTAAATTTTGTAAATTTTGTAAATTTTGTAAATTTTGTAAATTTTGTAAATTTTGTAAATTTTGTAAATTTTGTAAATTTTGTAAATTTTGTAAATGTAGTAAATTTTGTAAATTTTGTAAATTTTGTAAATTTTGTAAATTTTGTAAATTTTGTAAATTTTGTAAATTTTGTAAATTTTGTAAATTTTGTAAATTTTGTAAATTTTGTAAATTTTGTAAATTTTGTAAATTTTGTAAATTTTGTAAATTTTGTAAATTTTGTAAATTTTGTAAATTTTGTAAATTTTGTAAATTTTGTAAATTTTGTAAATTTTGTAAATTTTGTAAATTTTGTAAATTTTGTAAATTTTGTAAATTTTGTAAATTTTGTAAATTTTGTAAATTTTGTAAATTTTGTAGATTTTTTAAATTTTGTAAATTTTGTGAATTTTGTAAATTGTGTAAATGTAGTAAATTTCGACATTTTTGACATTTTTGACTTTTTTGACTTTTTTGACATTTTTGACATTTTTGACATTTTTGAAATTTTTGACATTTTTGACTTTTTTGACATTTTTGACATTTTGTGACCTTTTGTGACATTTTTGATATTTTTGAAATTTTTGACATTTTTGACATCTTTAACATTTTTGCCATTTTTGCCATTTTTGATATTTTTGACATTTTTGACATTTTTGACATTTTTGACATTTTTGACATTTTTGGTCAACATTTGCCAATTTTGTCAATATTGTCAGTTTTGTCAATTTTGTAAATTTTGTAAATTGTGTAAATGTAGTAAATTTTGACAGTTTTGACATTTTTGAAATTTTTGACATTTTTGACATTTTTGACATTTTTGACATTTTTGACATTTTTGACATTTTTGACATTTTTGGTCAACATTTGCCAATTTTGTCAATTTTGTCAGTTTTGTCAATTTTGTAAATTTTGTAAATTGTGTAAATGTAGTAAATTTTGACATTTTTGACATTTTTGAAATTTTTGACATTTTTGACATTTTTGACTTTTTTGACATTTTTGACATTTTTGACATTTTTGACATTTTTGACATTTTTGAAATTTTTGTCATTTTTGACATTTTTGACTTTTTTGACATTTTTGACATTTTGTGACCTTTTGTGACATTTTTGATATTTTTGACATTTTTGACATTTTTGACATCTTTAACATTTTTGCCATTTTTGCCATTTTTGACATTTTTGACATTTTTGACATTTTTGACATTTTTGACATTTTGGACATTTTTGACATTTTTGACATTTTTGACATTTGTAATCTTTTTGACATTATTGATTTTTTTTTACATTTTTGACATTTCTGACTTTTTTTAAATTTTTGACATTTGTGAAACTTAATGAAACATCATATTATTTCTAACCAACATAAATGTCTAGATTCAGCGATAGTAGATAGGTCATATTTTGTGCCTCTATTAAGCTGTCAAAAGTACACTCTCAATCGTGGAACCTCTTACCCAAACTTGCACGTCTATCGCTACCGACGCAGCTCCAACCACAACCCGGAAACCTGCTTATCTCGCACGTGAACGTTCCCTCATCATCTTATTTACTCCCGCGCGCGCGTGTGTGTAAACAACAATCCCACCCACGCCGATTTCGTTCCTCTGCGCCAAAGCTTCCCTCAAGGGGCCCTTCCCAACAACAACAACCAGCAACGTCATCGTTTTTCCCCCGAAACCCGGCAAAACCCCCGTCCGTCAATCGGCGCACCATCATCATCATCCCGACGTCATCACTTTACTGCATCCGGTGAGTTCCCGTTACGCGCTCGGCAAGCGTTACGCGCACGACAGGATCCGACGAGGGCCACAGCATCCGCCGTGGACGGATTTTGGTCCAGTTAGTTCAACGCCGAGTTTCGATCCTTTCGGAAGGATTTTTCCCGCAGCGGGTCCGCGCGTCGCGTCACGCGTTTCTGTGTTCAAAGATTGTAGACAGGGCTTCACACCGCAAAACGTCAAAACGTGTGTGTGTGTGCGTTACGAAAAGGGAAACAAAAGGGAAGAAAGCGAAACGCGTGGTGGGGCAAACAAAAGGGGGAAGTAACGGATTAAGATTGTGAGGTTAGTACCGGAATCGCGGAGGGAAGTTCCGGATTCGGGGAAGAGCGCGCGCGTTCCGGGGTCCTTGACTCGGCCAACAAAACCAACACAAGAGCGCAATAATTCTGACGCAGTGTGAAAAGGCAGAAAGAGAGTGGCAGAAAAAAATCCGGCCTGTGGCTACACTGTGTCTACGGATGGCGGCAGCGTGAGGGTCGTTCCGAAGTGTGGGGTGTGAGTGGACGGGGTGGGGACGACGAAAACAGTGGCCATTCTGGTGCAGCATCCGGTGTATACCGAGTGTACAGATATATACAGTAGAGGCCGCAGACTCTCGCTCGCGCGCGCACACACACGTCACGTCATGAGATGGGGCAGAATGGAAAATGCATTTTAGGATCGGATCCCGGCACGTTGGCCATGGTAAATCCGACGGTGAGGAACCAGGCCGGGAATCCGTGCTGGTGGAAGTGAGCCGACGACGACGACGACGGCATGTGTGTCATTTTGTGAATGAAAATCGATATCGTGTTCTGGTTTAGCTCTCGTGAGTGTGGTGAGGAATGGAAAAAAGCTGCGACGACGGCCGGCAGTCCCTAACCTAGAAATCCCCTGGACACGGTTCCGAAACAGAAGAGAAGGAAAAAAACCCGGAACGACCGGAACTCCGGAAAAGGGCGCGCGAGCGCGTAAATTATTCCGTTATTCTGCCCCCAAATTGGCCCGCGAAATCCCGACGTTCACCTGGAATTATTTATTGATGCCGCGTTTCCGCGTCCCCGGATTTACTGTACCGTGTTAACGACCGATCCCGGGCTCGGTCCGGATGTGAAAGTGCTTCCTCTAGAGAAAGCAACAAAAAATAGCAGCAGTGTGGCCCCGTTTCGTTCAAGTCGCGGCATGAAAGTTTAATCGCTGGGTTAAACCCCGACCGAAAGGTGGTTAAGTTCGGTTAAGAGTGTAGCTGTCAAAAAGCGAGCGCGCGCGTAAACAAAGATGGCGCCCCAGACTGAACCGAGCGCGCAGCGATCGCGACCAGACGCGTCGAAAAATGTAAAGTTATGATGCCTCAGTGTGTTGTCTTCCTAAGTTAAAAACTACACCACAAAACTCACGCACGTCAAAACAAACAATAACAACGCACCACTTCAACCACTTCTGTCACGGTGAAGGCCCACACAAAACTGTCAACCGACCTCCTCAAAAAAATCACCCACACCGCTGTCCCGCTGTCACTCTGTTTACATCACAAACTATTCACCCTACCACCCCCCTCTCTCTCTCTTTCTCTCTACTTGATCAAAACAACAATCAAAACAAAAGAAACATTTTTCCTAGTGTGTATGTGTGTGTGTTGCGCTAAACGAATCCCGCGTTAAACCTAACGAGTAAAAAAAATAAATAAACAAATCCACTTGCCACTACTAGCATAACTAATAATAAAAGCAAATCAAAAAAAAAAAAAGTTGTTCGCATTAAACGAAACCTAGTTAAACCAGACGTTAAAGCCATTTAATCAAAACAAAACAAAAAATAGTAAACAAGTTAATAAAACGTCAAAATTTTCACGACGGCAACGAGCCATCTCTCAACGCCTCCTCCGTTAAACCTCCTAGATAACCAAGCCGACGTGCCGCGCGCGTGTCCGAGCCCGAAGCCGACAGTCTTATGAGCAGCCGTTCTTACTACCGGTCTTACTACTAAATCTACCACTACTACTACTAACTCCGCAACGACAACCGTACTCAAAATGGAGCTGGTCACGACGACCGCGACGCTGGTGCTGATGTTGACGCTGGTGGCGCTCATGTTGCTGCTGCCAGCGCACGGCGTGATGGCCAGGCGGCCGGATGGTTCTGGGGCAGGTGGAACTGCCGCCGGCGGGCCGATGGCCGACCTGCTGCTGATGAGCAGTGCCCGGATGGTGCTGGCGCTGGCCGGGACGCTCGGCCGGCTCGGCTGGATGTGGCTGCTGGTGGCGGTGCCAGGTGAGTGTTTTTTGAAATTGAAGAATTGTCATCCTGAAGATGGCGGGGGGAAAGTGGGTCGAAACGTTGAGTAAAAAGAGTTTATTTTCCTGTACAATGAATTCGCTAGCTGTTCCAGTGCAGTCCTCATACATGTCAAAGCTGTAAATATTATGAGCCATACCTGTCAAAATTACAAAAATACTCAGAAATGTCAACTGTCAAATATGAGTGTATTTTACTCAGATCTGGATTTTCGTTGAATTCTAACAGTTTTCTCAATGCTGACAGATGGCCTCTTTACTCTTTTCTGAGAAGGTTCGGGTTTTAACGAAAACTGCGTGATTTTAAAAGTGCGTGTATAGTGAATAATATTTCTATTTATGCAAGGATATAAATCTTGTAAGCTAATCCAGTAACTCTATGTTGTCGATTTTGTAATCTTAGAAATGTTTTCAAAACCGGCAAGATTTTTCTTCAAAATCCATTTCTTTTAATGTTTTAAAAATCGACCACATAGAGTTACCTAAAGCAAGCGGAGAGAATGTCGAGCCGCTGTCAGTGCGAGCCACCTCAATAAGCTTGCGGTTGTGAGAGCAGAAAGGAGAATTCGACAAATCTACATCGGTCCATTTATATTATTTTGCTAGTATAAATTATTTTCACGTTATTGGCTGATGCACGAAGTGATTTGTTTACCTTTTTTCGGCACCCTCAGCAAACGTCAAACCATACAAAATTGCTGTAGGGGAGCTGGGGGTAAGACGGCCAGGCGGGGTAAGACGGCCACCCCACTGTTTTACTAAGTATACTAATGAATATTACTAAAATGTTTAGCAATACTGTTCCTCATGCTAAATAATGCATATGGAGTCACCTTTGCCAAAAATATTGTTTGAAATAGTATAAAAATAGCTCAAAATAAACAAATAATTTTGAACTTGAAACTGGATGTAATTTTCATGAATTACAACTTAGGCATTTTTGTTAGATAACAATATGTTTTCCTGTCTTCAAATATTTTTCATGTTAAATTGAAGTTTTCCCTAGATTATGTCCCTCGAAAAAGTTTAGAAAATGCGATGAGCTATTTACAAAAATTGTTTAAAAATAATTTATTTGGGGGCAAGACGGCCACCTCCTCCGGGGGTAAGACGGCCACCCGTAATTTGTAGATTTTAATTGATATAGGTTATATTTTTGACGGTTTTTGACTATTATGACATATTTGTAGATAAGGAAAAACATTTTCAATAAAACTATCCATTTTTAATCAAAATGCTGTTAACTACCGTTTCAACAACATTCTTTACTGTGATATAGCAAAACTCATTGAATAGTATGAAATCCTATCAAACTTTTCATAAAAATCGCTAATTTAATATTGTTTACATAATTTTGATTTACTTATTCTAATCAAAATACACAAACTAATTATTTTGCATCAAATTGTGTTTGTTTTGTAGTAAAAATTCACAGTTTTTCATAAAATGTGGTCGCAATAATATGAAATTCACTGAGCCAAAATATGAAAATTTTTAAACAGCATTTTCTTCACATTTGAAACCTGATTTTTTCAACCAAAATAGTTATGATGTTCAGAGAAGTCTGTTCAACCAACCTTGTAGGAATTTGGGTGGATTTAGCAAAGTTATTAAGTTGATTTATAGCACTGGCCGTCTTACCCCACATGGGTGGCCGTCTTACCCCGCGTATTTCATATATATACGATTTCAATTATTTTTTTTAAAATTCCTGAAAAGTATTGAAAATTGGTTTTTAGACTAACTAAATTATGTCATTTCTATAATGGACTAGTAGTAGAACAATATGTACGTAATTTGAGATCAAAATAATCTGTTGTGTAAATTTTTTTAGACTTCTCCCTTAGGGTGGCCGTCTTACCCCCATCTCCCCTAGGCTTTTGTTTCCGGTAGAGATTCGGAAAAAAGATCCGGCAGCAGTTTGACGTTTGCTGAGGGTGCCGATAAGTTTGGTTATGTTACTACATGCAAAAGATCAGAGTCTCGGCCTGAAACTTCAAACACGAACAAAAGCAGCGAACCGAAGATTGGCAATGACGTTTTGGAATTTTGACAGTTTGGAACGCATGAATTACCCCATTATCGGTTTCCCGCATGGGTGATGTGGAAATTGTTGCACATGGCTGAAGTTGGGAATTTTGCAACTTATTTTAATTTATGCTAAATTTCAAAATTTAAACACGAATCTACTGTGAATCGATGTGAAAACTAAAGATACACTAAAGCCACGATAATTTGATGTGCAATCTTGATCAGAATCGCGAAAAAATAGGTTTAAATTGAAAAATAATATTAAAATAAATTTTGGTCTAGAATTTAACGAAACTTTGCCTGTTTTGTAAGACTTAATGTTATTGCACAATGGATATAGATTTTTTAACAAAAAAGTAAATTTTTCGGTTCGTCCACAAACAATATCATGTTTGTAAACAAACGACGCCATATTGCCAATGTTGTTCGGTAGCTCATATCAGGCCATCGCCGGGGCCCTGCAAAAGATAGTTGCGTAAACAAAACAAAAAGCTTGATGTTTGGCAATCTGATTGACACTTTCATAAGCAACATTAACAATGTTTTCGAATTTCTGATTTCTATGTTTAAGCTGTTTATTTACATGGAAAAAGATTGCTCTTTTAGCAATTTTATTCATGTTATCAAGGGGAAACTTAAATTGTGCAATACAAACTGCATTATGTTGAGATATCTAAGCGATTTTTTCAAAGTTGATTTCAAAAGTGACAGCTGTTTGTTTACATAAAAATGCTGAATCGCGTAACGCAGCGTACAGCAAATTCGGATTTGTAAACAAGCAGTCTATCCTGCTCATGGTAAATGTCAACATTCACTGACGTAAGCAGGATAGACAGTTTGTTTACAAATCCACATTGACCCATTTTCTTTTGCTTGCCAATTGTGGCAACAAAAGAAGCGTTCTTTTTAAACGTAATTTTAGATTTTGAACCTCCCCTCCCCCCAAACAAACAGTTATAACAAATTATAACAGATGAGTGATCCCCTCACCCCTAATTTACCAACACATTCAAAGTATGTTTACATGGCAGCTGAGCGTTTGTTTGCATCATATTTGCTGTCTTTTTCTAGCAAAAGTTTTTTGTCAGGCGTCTTCTAACTTGTTTTTGTGACTGACCGCCCGATATGTCAGCCAACATATTTTGCAGGGACCGTGACAGCTCGAGCACGATCATTGTTTGCATTAGGACACTGTGACGAGAAGTTCGTCATTTTTTGGTTTAACTATATTTGTTTCATTGGGCCAAGAAAGCCTTATGTTGAGAAATCTGAATGATCCTTTACAACCCTTAACCTTACTCATACTGGGTTTTCATAGTGACAGCTGTCTGTTTACATTATTTTTTTGATGTTTTTTTTATGTAAACAAACAGCTGACACTAGAAAAAAAACATCCGTAATTAATATTCATATTTAAAAGTGCTTGATATTTTAATTTAATGTGTAGAAATTTTAAATATGAAGATTAATTACGGATAATTTTTATCTAGTGACAACTGTTTGTTTACCCCAACAAATCGTCTACAAGAATCTCCTTCTAACCTTGGTTAGAAAGATGAACTCCTTTACACTTAACAATTTCGTAGCAAACTTTCAATAGGGCCAAATCTTGGATGTAAACAAGCAGCCCACTCTTACTCAATGTGAACTGTCACTAGAGCAAGTGGGATTGACTGTTTGTTTGTTTGTGTGAATCTCAAAACTGGGTCCTAAAATGAAGCTTAGAATGCTGATATTATTATTTACAGCGATAAAGCTTATTTTTCTGAGTACAATAACCATTTGTACGACCAAAAAGAGTTTTAAATGGACTTTTAAATCCATTTTGAAAATTAACCTCGCGGTCCTTCTTGACAGAAAAGGTCCTACTTGACAATTTTTTCCAAGGGACCATAGTTGATCCATCGAAAAAATGTTGTCAACTATTTTTTTGCATCAAAATTAAAAAAAAAGTGTTTAGAAATGGTTTTGAAGCTTGTTTTTAATCGTTGTACATAAAAATTTAAAATTTACATAGGGCTCTAGGACCCAATTTATAAACATTGTTAATCAACGTAAACTGACAGATCATTTTTCGATGTGTGACGTTACATCTGCAAGTGTAGCAGTGAAATTGGCGTTCCGCAGAATAATCCAAATGATGATTTTTTGATTTTTTTTTCTGATCTTCCATACATGAGAGAGGAGAGAAATGTTTCCTTTTGATGTTTTCTCTTTATGAGTGTAAAAATGAGTGTCTTTTGATGGAGATTCTTGAAAATCCTCAATTAACGGTGCCCATCAACCAGAGCTTTTGCACCAAGACTTTTGTTAAGGATATTTTTGTATTTTTGAAACTACTTAGCGATTAACAACAAAATTTGCCTATTTTTACAATCAGATTATTGCAGGATTGGGTCCGTAAGTTTGTCAATTTTGGAATAAGAAGACTACAACTTCTTTGGTTGCTGTGCACCCTTGACAAAAATTAACCCTGGTTAAGCAGAACAAAGGGCTTGCTGTTGAGCAATTTGATTGGTTTTCTCTTACTGGGTTATACAATCGAACTTACGCTAACTCTTGCGAAAACAATCATCAAGAGTTGATCCGGATGTCAGTCGAGTATCGACCATCGGTTGCTGCGATCCCTGTCTGACATCAAAGTAACAAAGTAATCAGAGACAAAAGTGACAGGCGCAACATTCCGCGATCTGTCATTGTTTGATGTAAACAAACCAAGCAAAACATGCACGCTTAAATAAAAATCCCTATTTTTATGTTGCAAAAGAAAATAAACTCACGTTCCGCAAAACAATCCGCCCCAATTTGCCACTCGTGGCAAAAACTGCAACTAAATTCTTGTCGCAGCTTGAAACGTCAAAAGTCGCGCGTGGCCACCGCCAGGTGTCGCCCCCGGGACCAGTGAGCGCGGATTTGGGCGAAAACTTTTTATTCCGTCGTCGCCGTTGCGACGCTTCAAAAAGTGCAATCTTGACTCGTGTTTTTTGCTTTTGCTCTTCCGATTGAGTAGGGTTATGGACTTGGTTCGGCACTGTTTGTTGGAAAGGGGGGGAATTTTAAAGACTTTCGCTCAAATATTGACAGTTGAAGTAAAACTTTTGCTAGCTTCTGCTCTCGCAAGTCTGCGCTTGCTTGCTTGCTGTGTTGCTGTGTCAGTTTGTGTACACTTTCACGCTCCAGATGAGTTGTTTGCAAAATGAAAAAAAAAAAAAATGGCGGATGCGAAAAAGTTCAGTGGAGCAAGAATTTTTTTTGCTTCATAGTTTTTGCTGTTGTTCTTTTTGGAAAAAATAAAAAATAAACTGTGTCAGTTTGTGTGCCATCTTGGACTAAATGTTGAAAGCAAACATCCAGCGAAAGTTTTTTGTTTTTTTTTCTGGGTGCTGGGAAAATGTGTGCCAGTGTTGCCAGACTGTCTGTTTTTTATCAGGGTTGTTTTTGCGAAAGCAAAAAAAAAAAAACGCCAAATTATGAGACAATTTTGGGTTTTGACGAAGGTTTTGAGCCGGCGTCGGGCATCCAGAGGGTTCCGAATTGGACAGCCACAAAATTGGGGGTTTTGTGGTGACATTAAGGGGACGTTTATTTCCGTAAGATAATCGCGTCGCGTGCATGTGCTGGCAGTGAAGATGTTGTTTGGGGACGGGGACTGTCTCGTAAGATGGGAATGTTATGGGTATGCAAATTTGGCTTAGTGTGTGTGCTTGGTTGGAAATTTTGGGACTTTTTTCTAACCAGGAACTTGAATACTTTTAGTTTAATTTATTGAACTTTCGATTTTTTTGGCAGCATTTAAACAAGTATAAAATAAAAATTTCTTAACAATAGTTTGCTTCCAAATAATTCGACAATTCATCATTCTCAGGAGTTTTTTCTTCCTTCTCAAGAAACACTAAAAGTGCGATTCCAATCTCGTCTCCAGACCTGTTTTTCCAAAGAATTTCCTGCTGGTCCAGTGTTAAACTGACCGTGAGCAGTAAAGATTAAATTTCTGCGTGAGGACTCGCAACTTCTGCAAGTCCCATCCCGGTGGGAGAAAAACGGCAGTAAAACTTTATCACCAGTTCCAGAGCCACTCCACGCAGAACTTCTGAAGAAACCTCAATTATGGCGGCGTCCCCCGGGGTTTGGAGGAAGGAAATTATGATGAAATTAATTTCCTGAATGGCCACCGCTTTGAAAATACTTTGAGTGGTTGAAATTCCGACAAAATAGCGTTGATTTGTGAATCTTTCTCGGAATGAAAATTAAAACGATCGTAAATCGATTCTAATTTAATTAATTAATACTTAATATAACTCGTAATCGGCTTGAGTTTCATTCTCTGGAGCCAACTTTCCTAACCAAATAGAGCTCTTCCCTTAAAAATAGACAGACCTACACTCGGGTGGGGGAAAACAACAAGAATTGTACCGCACTGCCAAGTCATTCAACACCTGATGGTCCTTCCCCAACACCTGACTGAAATCCTTTTTTTTGTGTTTGTCTGCTGATACATTCCACACTCTAGGAAAGTCCTATTTCATTTCTTGGAAAAACTTTGAAAATGGTCGGACTTTTTTTTCATGTTAAACTTATCAACCTATTTTTTCAAGTTTTTCTTGTAATTTTTAAACTGTTAAACTTTTTTTTCTTGAAAAAATCCTCTATTTTTTGTATGAAGAAGGAGGAGAGGTCAGTGCCAATTCCCGAGAAAAAAGTTGGCATCTCCTTTGAACGAAGTAAGGACAGCCAAAAAAAAAAAACCCTGAAAACGTGTTGAAATATGATGACTGTTGCTTAAGGGGGCGAATCTCGAGAGCACTTTGGGTCATGTGGAGATTCGCATCGTTTCGGTGGAATTTGGGTGGAAAACGGTTTTTTTTCTGTTCGTTTTCCGGGAAGGGTGGGTTTGTGAGTGATTTTTTGCTCTTGCTCTCTTTTCAGTTTGAGAGATCAGATTAAATTTGGAATGATTGCTAGTGTTTCTTTCGATGAAAAACGGCAAGATCTCAAATGATGTTTGAAAAAAGAGAAAAAAAATGTTTAAAAAGCATATTAGACCTTTTTATAGAAAAGCGTAATCCAAAATTAGAAAATCGCCAACATGATAAATATTTAAAGATATTTTTGTAGCCAACTTTTTATTAAAAAAAAACATTATTTTAAATGTTCTCCGATCGGGCTCATCAATTTTCTGGGGTTCCTTGGTCAAAATAATTAGACCCGCATTTTTTGTTTGCCCATTATGGTGACCTACACCGTACTAGGGTGGTCTCAAAAATGTCAATTTTCGTCGATTTTCGCAAAAACATACCTTAATTTTTAACCGTTTTTCAGTTTATGCGCTTTTCGGATGGAATTGCTGCATATATTAATCGTTACTTTCATCTTTATACATAAAAATTATTCATTGTGGTTATTGAAAGCTGAATTTCATTTTTTTATATTTTGATATGAATAATTTTTAGATAGAATTTTTGTTTTTTTTTTGCACTTATACTTCATAATTAAAATACAAGCGTTTAATGTAAAAATTACGATCAAGGGATTCCATCTGTTTCCTTGTTTGACTTTAAATAATAAATATAAAAAAAAACTAATTTGTTTCGTGAATTTATTGATGTTTGGTAAATATTCGGTGAAAGCATAACTCTAATAATAAATAAAACAAATTGAGACGCTTGTGCTTCACAATTTTGGAAGTTGGGCTTGAAATTCGTTTTATTTTTTCTATATTTTGTTGTCCTTTCCCCCTACTCTTACTAGAGCTGAGAAACAAAAACATAAAAAAAAATTGTATTAGTTTATGTACTTTAACAAAGTTAAACTTTATTCATTTATGTTTTGTTATTTTACTCATTTTTTTCGGAGTTTTGTTTTCTTTTTTTTTCATGACCAATATTTTGAAAATAACTTGATCTCTAAAAACGAGAAAACAAAAAATCTGTAGTTTTTGCATTCATTCAAACATGATCCGTTTTAAGGACTAATTGAAAGAGAAATTTAATTTATTTCTTGGAGTTTTTTGTATTCTGAAACACGCCCAGCTCTTTTTTTGTAAATCTTCCTTTTTCTTAACATTACCAGTTCGTTGGGCTATTGGAAATATATGTTGTGCTTTTGTGTTGTGATGAAAAATAATTTTTTTGAACAGTTTTCTAATAATAAATTAGTTTTGAAATAAACATATTTTTAAGAGTTTTATTCAATTTTATGAATTAATAAATCAATATTTTTTCGATTTCTTTTAATCCTGCCAGATCTTGAAAATGAATTGGGGTTTCAAAACTAATTTCTGTAGTTCTTGCGTTCTTTCGTTCTTCTTTGAAAAAAAAAGAAAAAAAAACAGGTTTTTCAAAAAGTAATTTCCATGAGTTTCTGTATTCTTTCAAATAAAAACAGAGATGAAGAAATAAAAGCTTTTTTTTTATTAATTTTTTAATGTTTTTGCTTTTTTTATTGAGTCGTTCCTTTTAAAAAATAGACACTTAACAACATGTTTGAAATATTTATGTTTTGATTTTGTTGCATTTCATGAAACATCTCATAAAAACATTAAGAATAATTATTTAGGCCGTTGCTTTTTTTTTCAAAGTTTATGTCGCCCCCCATCCCCCCCTTCAAAATTGTCCGAAAAATCAGGGGGCAAAAAATATATTTTCAAAAAACTTCAAAATGTTAATAAAAATAGACGTTAAATCAAGTGAAAACAAACTTTGATTGGAGGCGAGGGACATAATCTTCAAAAAATATTTCCAGCGGCCATAATTCCCTTACAACATTTTTGAATTTTATTTTGGTTTTGCATTTCATAAAACATGAGCAGTTCCGGAAATACATTTAGAAAGATTATTTATATAAAAAACATTTTATTTTATGAATAATGTATCATCGGAGCAGTTCTCTCAGATTTCGGTCATTCGATTTTTTTGTATTTTTTAATCCAGCAGAAACTTTTTTGGTGCCTTCGGTATGCCCAAAGAAGCCATTTTGCATAATTAATTTGTCCATATAATTTTCCATACAAATTTGGCAGATGGCCATATAAAAATGATGCATGAAAATTCAAAAATCTGTATCTTTGAATGAATTTTTTGATCGATTTGGTGTCTTCGGCAAAGTTGTAGGTATGGATACGATCTGCGCTAGAAAAAAGTGATACACGGTAAACATTTTTTAATTTAACTTTTTGCCACTAAAACTTGATTTGCAAAAAAACACTTTTTTAATTTTTTATTTTTTGATATGTTTTAGAGGACATCAAATGCCAACTTTTCAGAAATTTCCAGGTTGTGCAAAAAATCTTTGAGCGAATTATGATTTTTTTAATCAATACTGATTTTTTCAAAAAATCGAAATATTGGTTGCAAAAAATTTTCAGCTTCATTTTTCGATGTAAAATCAAATTTGCAATCAAAAAGTACTTGAGTGAAATTTTCATAAAGTGCACCGTTTTCAAGTTAAATTCATTTTTAGGTGACTTTTATGAAAATAGCTGAAGTTTTGTCAACTTTGAAAAAAAAATTTGAAAAGCTGAGAAAATTCCCTATATTTTGCATTTTTAAACTTTGATGATACGACCCTTCGTTGCTGAGATATTGCCATGCAAAGGTTTAAAAACAGGAAAATTGATGTTTTCTAAGTCCCACCCAAACAACGCACCATTTTCTAATGTCGATATCTCAGCAAATAATGGTCCGATTTTCAATGATAAAATATTAAACATTCGTGAAATTTTTCGATCTCTTCGAAAACGATATTTTAAATTTTTTTAAACCAAGACTAACATTTCAAAAAGGGCCAAACATTCAATATTACGCCCTTTTGTAGTGTTAGTCTTGTCTAAAAATTTTGAAAATATTTTTTTTCGAAAAGATCGGAAAATTTCACAAATGTTTCATATTTTAACATTGAAAATCGGACCATTAGTTGCTGAGATATCGACATTGAAAAATGGTGGGTTGTTTGGGTGGGACCTAAAAAACATCAATTTTCCTGTTTTTTAACCTTTGCATGGCAATATCTCAGCAACTAAGGGTCGTATCAACAAAGTTCAAACATGCAAAATATAGGGAATTTTCTCAGCTTTTCAAAATTTTTTTTCAAAAGTAGGCAAACATGTGCATTAATTTAAAAAAATTAAAACTGCGCCTATTTTCAAAAAAGTCACCTAAAAATGGATTCAACTTGAAAACGGTGCACTTTATGAAAATTTCATTGAATTACTTTTTGATTGCAAATTTGATTTTACATCGAAAAATGAAGCTGAAAAACTGTTGCGGCCAATTTTTCGATTTTAAAAAAAAAAATCTGTATTGATTCAAAAATTCATAACTCGCTCAAAGATTTTTTGCACAACCAGGAAATTTTTTAACAATTGGCTTTTGATTTCCTCTAAAACATGGCCAGCTGCCAAATTTGTAAGGAAAATTATATGGACAAACTAATGATGCAAAATGGCTTCATTGGGCATACAAAAAAGTTTCAGTCGGATTAAAAAATACAAAAATTAAAATTTAATGAAAAAGACCGATTTCGTAGAAAATTAATTGCTCATCTACATTATTATCATTTAAAAATTTAGTGATATTTGAAGTTATTTTTGTGACTTTTTGTTTTGAACACAAAAAAAATGTGCTTTAAAATATTTTGCTAAATATTTCTATGATTTAAAGCAAAAAAAAAACAACTTTCGGCGAAATGACCTTCATTAAAATATCCATCCAGTAAACGACTTTCGGTGAAATGTACTAGATTCTTTAACAATTATAAAGCTTTTCCTCAACGTTATTTTCAGATAATGGGAAAAATAAACCGAAAAAAACTAAAATTAAAATAAACATAAAAAACGCTCACTTTAACATCGACTTAAAAGCCCCACGAAGCAATTCCAAATTCCAAAACCAAATTCCTCGCTCCCTTAAAATTCACACACGATTTCCCCATTGCAGCAATTGACATTAGAAAAACAAAAGTGTGTAAATGTGCGTGTGTGGTCTGGTAATCCTTTTACGCCCCATGAAAGTCAACGTCCTGCTCCGCCCCAAAGTTCGGCTACACTCTTGTAAAACCCCGGAAGCACCACATTCCGACGTTGAGTCAAATTCCATCCACATGCCTGTTTCCGGGTGGGGGGAGGGGGGAAATCTAGTGTTGTGGAGAGAGGGTGGATAAACTGTCATGTGGGATTTACACTGTTGAAAATACAAAATATAACATTAATCTATAATTACATTTGCAAAAGTTAATTTAAATCAAACAAATGTTGTTTAAAATTTCCTAAACTAATTTGCTAAGATTTTTTTTTGTAATCTGTGAAAAATTAACGAAAAAAAAACACTGCCATTCTGTGAGAACTTGATAAAGCAAATCGCAGAAAACATTCCGGGATTTATGTTCGTCTCGTAAGAGATTAAATTCCTTGTCAGTGGAGATGGCCCTCCCCCTCCCGCACACTGTGGATTAGACGTATGTGAATGTGGGTGTGTCGCAAGTGTGAGCCTGTCGCACTAACATTCTTAAAGGTCTCCATCGTGAAGATTCCGTTGCGACCCTCCACCAACATCGACAAATGTGTCACCCAGACGAGCTCCTAAATTTAGGCAAAATCCAGTCCCAAACTAGTGCGAGTCATGCTGTGTCTAAGATAACGTGAAGCGCGTCCACGAATCGCGAAATTATTTTTTATTTCTTCTAAGAAAAATCATCCATCACGTAACTCATGGACGGACCCTCCCTCGCCTTCCAGGAGGCTTCTTCCGTCACCAGCCAAAGTCGTTCGTTTTCTTTAATTAATAGCTCAAAGCCGCCTCAACCAGCTGGAGAAGGAAGAATTGAGTTTGAGTGCGGTTTTCGAGGAAGAGGCTCAATCTGGCCTGTCCTTCCGCTTCGGGTCTGGAATTAGTTTTCCGGATTTTCCGGGCAACCAACGAGCAAGGTGAGGCGTGCGTGTGCGTGTGTTTGTTCAGTCAAATTAAATCCCGCCATCACTTTTGACAGGTGCGTGAGACTGGGAGTGACGTTTGCGCGGGTAAAACGTGGTTGTGTTTTGTTTACCATTTGATTAAGAGGGCGTTGCTTACTTTAAAATGCGGGAGTTTGCTTTGCGGTTTAAATTTTGCGCTTTCTATTTTGTTTTATTTCAAGTTTTCTCAATACATAAACAGATATAAAAGGGCAGTGGTCACCAAACTGCGGTCCGCAGGCTGGCCTTGAAGTTATAATGAAATCCGACCCATCGCTAGGAAAAAGAGGAAAAAGTTTGCTTTTATAAAGCTAAATGTCACAAAATATCAAATTCGTTCAAAAAATGAGAAATCACAACTCAATATTACTACTTGAAAATATTTATAAATGAAGGAAAAATAATGAAAAAAAATAATTTCTATTGTTATAACTTAGATTGTATCTGTATTTAGAATGTAACTTTTATTTATTTGAAATTGTGAATTATTTCAATCTAATTGTAACCATCTTGAATCAATACAATTTATCAAGTAAGAGATACAAATAATAATCATAATTACAAAAAAAGTAAAATCATAATAATAAGAAATGTTTATACTTTTGTGAAATTTTCGTTAAATTTCCTTTCAAAATTATTATTGACACACAGAAATATTGCTAACATGTGTAAATTGTTTGACATGCAAATTGTCGAAAAAAATAGAACATAAACAAGTCGAATTTGAAACAAATATCATGGCACAGAAATTGGGATCCATTTGATAGTCAGTTGAAAATACTATTTCAATAAAATGTACTCTAGAATTACTTAAAATTTTCAAACGGAGTTGAAAATAAACTAAGGGAAGCATGGTTCTGAAATGTTGCAGGATCATCCCAAGAAAAATGAAATTGAAATTGATGAAAAACTGCATCAATTTCAACATTAGATTGAATTCTTTGGTATTATGTCAAAATGACATAGAATTTTTTTGTGATTTTCGATTTCACTTTTTGTCTTGATTTACAAAAAAACTATTTTAAATTCTTTGTAAACGTCTAAAAAATAAGAAGCAACAACAAATAAAATGATACAAGTCCATATACAATTTAAGATAAGTTTTGAATTTATTTTTTTTATATAAAACATATTTTACAAATTATTTTTAACACACAAAACAATATGGTGATATTCATGAGGAAATGGTGACAGATCTTGTGTCAAAAAATTTGGGATATTACATCAGTGAATATTCACTAATCACCCTACTCGGGAACCACCCTAATTTTCAGCCAAACTAAAAGTTGCCCCTTTCCATTTGCAACAACTCTTTTCAAGACACCAAAGCTCGAAAACGTCACAATTTTTCGGAAAATCAATTTTCCACTTAATTTTGCGATCTGGACCACTGTGCATTGTGCTATTGTTTTGATCTGTTCTGTTATAACCGAAATCAAAACTTTATTTGTTACGTTTGTCTTGATTTGTTCCAGATCCCAGTGTTTAATGAAAAATAATGTAATTTGATTTTTTTTTAAATTCAAAATCATAAATATACGTATCATACCCAGTCTTTAAGAAATATAAATTAAAAAAATAATTAAAGCGCTAGGCATTTTGTGGATTTGTAAACGAAAATTTAAATAGTTTCCCTAAGAAGCCAAATTATTGATGATATCTGGTATTTTTTTTGGAAAAGGTCGCATAAGCAAATTTTTTTTTGCTTTTTGGGTGTTTTTAATATTGCCTTGAGTAATACAAAAAATAAAACAATAATTTTTAATGGGTTACATACATGTAAATCGGCAAACATGTCAAGGGTTGGTATTGGCACACACGCAAACTTTTTTTAAATTTGTTTTCAGGGCTTAAACATAAATTTTTTTAACTATTATCAACATAAATTTGAAGACATTTAGTTGCATCATTGCCGAGATATAGCTATTTGAAGTTAGCAGTTTCAAAAAAACGGGTGCCACGATATCTCAACACTGCTTCAACCAAATCGGCTCAAAATTTTTGTGAAGACTATTTAAACCGGTCCCGTGTGCATGACGAAGGCCGATTTTCAAAAAGTTTATTTTTTAAAAAGATAAAAATATTTTTGTGTTTTTCATATTAAAAATCGTTCGTTTTTGATTTTTGTATTTTTTAAAAAAGCAAAATTTAAAAATCGGGCTTCGTCATGCACACGGGATATGTCTTGAGAGTCTTCATCCCAAATTTCAGCCAATCTGGTCCATCCAATCTCGAGATATCGTGGCACCCGTAAATCAACTCGGTGTTCCGAGAAAAACGTTCACAAAGTTTGACAGTCTGCTTTGCGCATGGCAGAACTTTAAACTTAAATCGTCTTCTACTCACTTAAAACATTACATATCTTCGTGAAACTTTCAGGAGTGATTGGAATTCATCTTTTCAAAGGATTTAATAAATATTCGGAAATATGAAAAATTAAGATTTTTTACATGTATGTAACCCCTATTAATAAAAAATCGAAACATATTCCAAATATAAATTGTAATGCCTTAAAATTCTTATCTATTACTAAATATTTAACTTAACATCTTTTTCTACAACCAAATCTTAATTTGAGGACCAATATTTGATTTTTTTAATTTTGGGAATTTGTGGGACAAATTATTGAAAAAAATCCTGTGATTCGAGAATGCCCGGTTTTGGAAAATTCCAGGGAATTCCCGGGATGAAAGCACCACAAAAAATGTAGCGGTGATAAAATAAAAAAAATAAGTTTAGCTAAAATATTTTAGCAATCAATAAAGTTAATTGAATGATTCCTGAAATATTTCAGTAAAAACTTGAAACCAAAAAGTTTCATCCAGAATAAAAATACAAAAATCCAAATTTTAATTATAAGGCTTATTTGGAAGAGAATTGCTGATCTTTAAAAATATTTTTCGGAATTCCATGTTTTTTTTTGTTAAAAAATGAAATAAAGGGGTGCAGATGTTTATGACACAGACATGACCAAAATTACAAAGAACAAAGATTTTACAGATTACCTCCATCGCGTTTTTCATCGTTCTTGAAAAAGCCAGATATCAGCCAGCCAACACAGCTTTCACCGTGAGCTTTTCTTTCGAGTTACACTATGTCAAAAATCCTAGACAGGATTCGTAACTATCGCGATTGTTTTCAAGCCAAGTATAAGCACTCCAAAAAGCAAAAAAAAAAAAAAAAAAGGTTCATCCGAAGAGAGACAATCGAAAAAACCTAGAATAAAAAACCGTAAGAAATGTATCGCAAGTAAATGGTAATAGTGTGAGATCCTGACTGTCTTCAATGTCTACTTCTTCGTCCAAGGATTAAGCTCTCTCAGAAGTTCAAGGAAAAGGGTAAAAGGGTGGGTCCTGACTAAATGAACGTGCTGTCGACTTCTTTATCTCAAGTTCTTCTTTCTTTTACTCGTTTTCGTTTTCCTCAGAATTCACCCCGTTACGCTGAATGTAAAGTGGCTTCTTTATCTTTTGGTGTACCACTTTTACACACAAAACTACACGAGAGAGGGGTTGGGTCCCTCTCATGAGAGTTTTCTTTCTTTCATTACAAAAATGATGGTGGCGTTTGCTTTAGCGTGTAATAAAATGGCGGGCAGACGTCGACGAAGTCGACCAGGGGTCTGTTGGCACGTACTTCGTGAATACCAACCTAGAAGTGGAAAGAAAATCGATGAATTTTAATACACTTGAAGATCACCCGAAGAAGGTCACTTCCTGTGCGTTCTGTCTGCCCTCAGTTAGATTTTGACAAATTGATTTCAATATGTTCAAGCTGGAACGTGACCTGCTCCGAGGATCTCCAGTTATGCAATTGAATTTTAATAAATTATACCTCGTTCAACCTGCTTGGAAGGGGGGTCCTCGTGCCAGGATGACCCTTGCGAGTCCAAAGGTGGCCCTTCACAACAAGGTTGGTGAACAGGCCTTGAACTGCTTGGTCCCTGAGATAACTCCTCTCTCTCTCTCGGTGTGAGTGTGTTTGCTAAACTGCCCGTAAGATGAAGACAAATGTGATTAGGCAAAACTAACCTAACCTGATGGTGTTGGTGCTGCTGTTGCAAGGCTGGCACCTTCCTGTTTTGAGATGAACATCTTCCGCTTAGGAAGGGGTTCTTCTGGAAGTTGTCGAGTGGGGTGGCTTTGAAATTCTTGTTAAGAATCAAGAAATAGCTAAGGCATTTTTTCTGGATTAAAAAAACATAAATCAAGATTTTATTATACATTTTTTCAGCTATTTTTCTTGGTGAATTTAGAAGAAAGTGGTGATGTTACTGACATGACCAGTATGACAAAGACAATTTTCCAAACTCCCTCCATCCAACAGTACACAATCTGGACCTCCTAAGTCGGTGAACAAATTTGGGACGATTGCGGTGGGATTTGGAGCACCTAAAACTGTCTCCACCACCTCGGAAACAGGCCCCAAGAAGTGACGAAGAAACACCAGAAGCAATTGCACTTCAGAGGATGTCTCCGAAAACCCCCGGTTTGGGTAGATTAATTATCCTAGCTGGACCGCCCTAACCTCCCCCCCCCCCTTCCTGC